>NC_083686.1:15985378-16288409 GCF_033118175.1 Dama dama | reverse complement strand
TCCGTATTTTTGGGGTGTTACCCCTTGTCTTCAAGGCTCTGGAAACTTGGTCCCTTCACTGGGCCCAGGGAATATATACCTAGGAGTGGAATTACTGGGTCATGTGGTGATTCTATTTTTAGAACCACCATACTGTTTTCCACAGTGGCTACACTATTTACATCCCCACCAACAGTGGGAGGGCTCCTTTTCCCCACACCCTCATCAACATTTGTTACTTGTGTTCTTTTTGATGATAGCTGTTCTGACAGGTGTGAGATGATATCTAACTGTGCTTCTGATTTGCATTTCCGCAGGGATTAGAGATGTTGACCATCTTTTCATGTGTCTGTTATTCTGCATTTCCTCTTTGGAAAAATGTCTGTTCAGTTCTTCTGCCCATGTTTTAATTGAGTTGCGTGGTTTGTTTTGGTTCGATGCTTGAGTTGTATGAGCTATTTACACATGCTTTTATTTATTAACCCCTTATTGGTTGTATCATTTGCAAATATTTTCTCCCATAATAGTATTCTTTACTAGTCCTCTTGTTCATATCTGTCACAAGGCTTTACTTTCTGACTTTAATGACTTATTTAATTTTTAATGTTTTATTCATCATTGTGTTCTGTGTGCTCAGGTCATGTTTGGCAGACTTAAACAATCAATCAAATACAAGGACACTCTCTCCTCATTCTCTTTCTTCCCTCTTCTTGCTCCCGGTTCCTTCATATCCAGTGAGTGAAAGGAGATGTCATTCTTTGCATATTTTAGGCGATGGCTTAGCTTATCGCCAGCCAGGCCCCCACCTCACCCACCATGTCCTCCGTTCAGGGATATTTTCAAATTTAATGCCACTTGTAGCTGCTCCTCACTAACCCCACACTCTCCTAAAACATAGATCCCTGGGGCACAAAAGAACAAGAGTAACACACTAACTTTTATGAGCATTTATTCCATTCGTTACATTTGAATTCCTTTTTAGCTTAACCATACTGTAAAGTAGCTGCTATTTTTATCGTCATTTTACAAAGAAGAGGAAGCTCAAGGTGAAGTCCCTTGTCCAAGGTCTGCAGGTAAAACGGCAGGACCAGGCTCCCTTCCATGTAACCATTCTGTGCTTCTTTCAGAAGCAGCTCGGGAGAATACATGCTAACAGGAGGGTTTTTTTTTTCCCCTTCAGCATCAGACAGGTGGACAACTATGTCCCTCTAGGCAAGAGAGAAGAGACACTGTAGAAACGACACTGGATCAAGAGGGATGTTGGTACCTGAATGGCCTTTGTTATCAGGGAGAAAAATGGAGACTTCTTGTAAATGTCAATGGTGATATCTTATTAAAGGACTCAGAAGTACAGGAAAAGAATGTTTTAGGACACAAAGGGTTTTTGTTTTCATTTTCAGAAACATCTCTGGATGCAATAGTCTGAGAGTGGTGCCATTAAATGTGTGAAGCTTCTTACTGTCTGAGTGTTACTTATTTACTGTTTCAGATTCAGCTTGATCCAACTGAGCATGCACATGGTTCAGAGATAGGCAGGGAAGCCCAATGCCTGGGGAATGGTTGCAAGGACTGTGGCCAGGTGTTGCCTCCCCTTACCTGGATGTGGACTGTTTTCCTCCCTTGGGATTGGAAGAAGGGCAGTGATAGTGAAACTGACTGAAAGTTCAGAGGGAAACTAGACTTAGTGACATTTTGGTGCATGGTTTTACAAACTCGCAGCTCTGTTCATGAGTGTAGGAGAGGCAAGAAGTGTCCCCAGGAGGTAACTTCTTTTGCAGGCCTTGGTGCTTTGCCTTCATGTTTTATGTGGCAGCAGACACCCCTCCACCAGCTAAAACGATTTGCTCTTTAAAAACTCTTGTTTCCACTGAGAGGATTATGGAAAACACGACAGTATTTTCAAAGTCTGTGTTCTTTTTGCCAAAGTGCGGGAGGGAATGGAAAAGTTGGGTGGCGTGAACAAGCCAATTGCCATGTGACTCTTAGATGGGGAAGACGCCATCTGCCACCAGTTGGCAGGATTTGGTCACCAGGGCACAGAGTGGGCAATTGTCCTCGGCTTTGGAGGCAGAAGCTGGCAGCTGACTCAACAGTCTGCTTTCTCCTCGAGAGATAGACAGTCATTGACCTGAGATAGTGATGGTGTCTCTCTCGTATCCTGCAACATAGAAGTGGAGAAAATGAGGGAGGGCACAAGAGAGTGGAGGGAGGAAAGTGAAAAAAAAAGAGAATACTGATTAAGTCTGCACATCTAGTCAGCTGAGATCGAGACTGATTTTGCTCACTGAATGGAATAGGAAACCTGCATTTCCGAATCAGTAAATAACAGAATTACCAAAGTGCTAAAAGTATAGGAGGAAAGATTGGCTTCCCTAGTGGCTCAACACTAAAGAATCCCCTTGCCAATATAGAAGACTCAGGTCCAAACTCTGGGTCGGAAAGATCCCCTGAAGGAGGAAGTGGCAACCCACTCCAGTATTCTTGTCGGAAATCTCATGGGTAGAGGAACCTGGTGTGCTACAGTCCATGGGGTCACAAAGAGTTGGATATGACTTAGCAACTAAACAAAAACAAGGAGAAAAGATGAGAATAAGTGTGTGTGTAGATATGCAAATATCTATATGCAGATATAGATAGATTCAGATATAAATGCAAGTTGAAATAATTCATTGATTCCTACTCTATACCAGGCAAAGAAGTATGATGTAAATTTCACAATGATATCATTAAGGTAGGTTCTTTGATTGAGTCTAGTTTATAGATGTAGAAACTGAGGTTTGTGACAAATTTTAGTCTTTGGTTTGTGTAACTCCAAAGGATGTGCTGTATCTGATGTTTGCATATTCTTCATTATTAATGGTTTCAAGTTTTGTTTTTGATTTCTAAAATATCACTAGCTAGCTTATACTTCTCTTAGGGGGCCAAAACATCGCCCTAACTTTGTTATATCCCGTTGCCATCTTGCACATAGTTAATAAGCAATGAATAATCATTTTATGACATTTAGCATACTGTTTAAACTTGTTAGAACATAGATATTTTATGGTAAAGAGTGCCTGAAATTTCACGTGGAGTCCCTAATTTTGTTAAAATGTTGTAAACCTTGTAGCTTACATGAGACCCAGGTACTGAAGTCTTAGATAATTGCAGCATATGTGAAATTTCCATGCATTATCAGGACCTTTGGAGCACAGTTAAAGCAAGAGAATCTGGATCTCTGAGCAGTCATGAATGATTTTGAAATTCAGATTCTCCAGGAAGAAATTGAAAATAAAGGAAGACCACGCTGTTAGGTTACTGTATGTGGTTACTTGGCTGGAAAAGAGAGGGGGGGGAAATAATCAGAATTTAAATGGAAGCTAGAATATATCACTGTCATTACGATATTTAGGAGACTATAAGATATCTGTGACCTTGGAGGAGTAATAGGGAAAAAGACTAAGGGAAGTCAGTCGAGTGTTTGAAAGAGTGAAAGAAACCAAAGACAGAATAGAAGCATTGGTGCTTCCCTGGAGGGACAGTTCCCAGCCTTTCTTCCTGTTTCCTCTGAGACCTCCCCTGCCCCCAGGCCAGCTGAGACTCACCACAAGTTAGCAGGAGAGATCAGTGACTGTAATTCTACCTCTCGCTTTCCCACTCAAGGAAGCACCCCGAAACTCAAGAGAAAGTAACGTTAAATAACTTTAATCATAAATAAGCAAATCAGTAGATTTGCCAATGTCACTATTTTCGTCATTAGCTACTCCTAAATTGCAAACTCCTAAATAACACAGCAGCATGCACTGAAGCTGAAAACTACTTGAGTATTTAACTTCTCGGGACTTTCCAAATCTCAAATCCTATGATTTACTGATGGTTTCACTAAGAGCTACTGAATTGTTGTTCAGTTGGTGATTTTCCTTTTCAGGATCTTTTTTTTTTTTTTTTTAAGCATTTCTTTTAAGGAATCCATCTATTTGTGAATAAATCTTTTTTTCCAGTGGTTCTGCTGTTTGTTTTGATTACCATACATGCGTTCAGTGTTTTCCAAATATTCATAGAAAAAAAAAATGGAAGTCATTTTCCATTTGAAAAATGCTTTTCATTGTGTAAAACCCCAGAGCCCTTCACTGGTAACACAACAATTCAAACCTATTTGGCATTAAGCTTACACCCTGGAGAGGCAGGGTACCTGGCTTCTGTTCCCTGGAATGATTATTTGCTTGATTTCAAACCCCAGGGCCCCTGAATCTATGAATTTTTAGAATTCTGTTTTAAATCTCAGTTGTATCCTTATGCTGTATGTGTGAGAAAGATATGAGGCCTGAGTCACTGAAATTTCCTTCATGAGCGTGAAAATGAGTCCTCTGAGTAAGAATTTAATAAGAATATACCTTTGGCATCTTGGTTATTAAAGGCTACACCACATGTTAAGAAGAGAAAGATAGGGTGAGAGGGAGAGCGAATACTTGGGACTGAGATTGACTAAGGTTTCTAGTAAACCCTCCTCTCCCCCCAACACATGCAGTTAGAGACACACCAGGCAGTTGCTTGTAGCACTGACATTTCTGGGGCTTTGCAGGTGGCGCTAGTGGTAAAGAGCCTGCCTGCCAATGCAGGAGACTTTAGAGATGTGGGTTCAATCCCTGGATCAGGAAGATCCCCTGGAGGGGGAAATGGCAACCCACCCCAATATTCTTGCCTGGAAAAATTCTATGAACAGAGGAACCTGGCAGGCTACAGTCCGTGGGGTCACCAAGAGTCAGACATGACTGAGCACGCAGGTAGTTATGACATTCCTGACTGACAGAACTTCAGAGCAACTCATAACACAGGGGGCTGCTTGTGTTGAATCATCTTTCGTATTAGTTCAGGGATATTTTCCAGCATGTTGTGCTGCTTTAATTTGAATGGTTCTTGAGTGATTTAAAAATATATCTGTCCCCATAAATATCCTTCAGTAAGCCCATATTTCAGAGAATTCTTAATAGGTACTGCAGTCATGAGAGGGAATTAGCCAGGTGGTACAGAGGATCATGTACAAGGCTCCATCCACAGCCAGGCAAGTCGAAATATGCCCTCCATTTCCAGAAACGTCCTGGACCTTAATCTAGTCTCAATACTCTCCATTATTCATTCTAAACAATGTTTAAATATGGATGTGAGGTTAAAGCGAGGTGCTTTTATCTTCAAAGAGGTCGTTGTTGTCAGATATGGGTGAATTGGTGCCAGAAAAAGGTGAAAAGAGGAAAATCTTATAAATCCAACAAGTGTTTATCATGTATCTACTCACACACTACACAGTATGAAGACATAAAAAAATGGATAAAATAGTTGATGACATAATATTTAATCTGATTGACTGAGTGCTTGTGTGCTAAGTCACTTCAGTTGTGTCTGACTCTTGGTGAACTTATGGACCATAGCTTGCCCGGCTTCTCTGTCCGTGAGATTCTCCAGGCGAGAATACTGGAGTGGGTTGCCATTTCCTCCTCCAGGGGATCTTCCCAACCTGAAAATCGAATCTCTGTCTCTTATGTCTCCTGTATTGGCTGGCAGATTCTTTACTATCACCTGGGAAGCCAGAGAGTACCAAAAAAAAAAAAAATATGTGTTGCTTGTAAGAAAGCTCTCTGTGCAGAAGAAAGTACTGGAGGAGTTACTGAAGGGAGAATTCCCATCAGTTGGAATAGATGGGAGGCTATTTGTATGTTTTCAAATTCAACATGTTTTTCCAGCTCCTCTTCCAGTAAACCTCGCAATAACCAGTCCCAGAACCACTAAACCACTAAGTCATGAAAGATACATTTTTTTCTTATGATATTTCTTATATTTGTTATTTTTTCTTCAATATAATTTCAAGTTTTCAAGCATTTATTTCATACCCTGACCTTTAAAGTAAAGTGTGAATTACTTTGGGCAGGAGCTGTATATTTCATCTCTGTGTATCCATTAGCAACATGCCTGGATAGGAGAGGCACTCCGCTTGCGTGCATGGCTGGCCCTTATTTGTGTGTGACCAAACCATGGCTTCCCAGGTGGTGCTAGTGGTAAAGAATCTGCCTGCCAACGTAGGAGACACGAGACACGGGTTCGATCCCTGGGTCAGAAAGATCCCCTGGAGTGGGAAATGGCAACCTGCTCCAGTATCCTTGCCTGAAAATTTCCATGGACAGAGGAGCCCAGCAGGCTACAGTCCATGGTCAAAAAGAGGCAGACATGACTGAGCACACACACACACACACACACACATACACACACCCCCCCACACACACACACACCACACACACACCATGGCTTGGATCACACACACACACACACCCCATGGCTTGGATCACACACACACACACACACACACACACACACATCATGGCTTGGATCACACACACACACACACACCCCATGGCTTGGGTCCCATTGCCAGTCAGTACCAATATATATTGAGAATAGCTGATTCTTTCTATCATGTAAAATCATTATGAACAGCATTAGAAAAAAATTTTTCCCCCTCACTTTTAAGTAAATGCCTGAAACAACATGAGCAAAGCTTTCTTTAAATATAAGCTCTTCCATTTTTTGCTTTTACATCAGCTTGGATTTTGGTTACATTTTTAAAATGTAACTATTAAAATACGTCCAAAGTACAAAAGGTCTAGTACGACTTAAAAAAAACAATCTTGTTTGAGAGGTAACCTTGGAGGATATGATTTGTACTTCTACTGTGCAAAAAGAAACGCCAAGTGTGAAACAAAAGGAAAAAATCAACGACAACATGACATTAAAACAGTCAAAAAGTGATCATCTCTCTTTTATATTTAGAACCCAAAACAAAATAATTTTTAATGTGTTTAAAAATATAATCATTAGAACAGAACAGTCAATAAAAATTGTGTTGTAAATAAATTGAGAGAATTTTGGTGTGGGTACAAGGGTAGACTTCTAATGTTTTAAAATTTTGTGAGTGATTTTCAAATAAAAGAGAAAAGCTATGTATTGTTCAAAAAAAAAAAGCTGATTAGACTCTTAACCTAGCACACTTGTTTTTGTTGGTGCCTGGGTTGTTCAGCTCGGTAGTAATCGTTTCTTAATCATTATGTGCAAAATACACAGCAATGCTGCCCTCTGCAGTTCCTCTGTAAGATGGTCACTTGTCTTCAACTGTGTACAGGGCTAGAATGAACCTTGAACCTAACTTACATAGATGACTTTATGTATGTTTAGCTCTGATGTCAGTCTTAACAGTAAGCAACCTGGGCCCTCCCCCTACCTCTGTGCATGATGAACATGTATAGACGTCAAATCCTCTAAAACAGCTGCATGATCTGTGTTGTTTATTAAAATACACACTATCTACAGTTCTTAAAAGATTTTCACTCTGTGATAAGGTTGGCAATACACACCCTCTTTTCTCACACATGACATATTATACCAGAATTAAGAAAGTAGTCTGATATACCAGAAAGACAGTGAGCTATATAAAATCCAGGAACAGTGTTTAACAATAAAAATAATGATTCTGCCTTATAGTCATGTTTTTTTGTAGCAGAGGAAAGTTAGTAGATTAAACTCAGTTGTCCTCAATAATTAAAAATAAAAAGTAGAAAGAATATATAATTCAAACTAGCTAGTGACAAAAATTTTGGTGTTTAAATGAGATGTGGATATATTTTTAATTATAGATGCAAATGAGAGACTGTAAGAAACTAATAGTTACATGATGTAATATACAAAAACTTTGCAAAAAGACATGAAAATAAAAATGTCTGAAGGAAGAAATATGTTTTATTCCCCCAAATAATGATGTGGAAAAGTAGTATTTCCTGATGCATAGTTGGGAAATCAGAATGAGTTCAGATCTCAGTGTTCTTGCTGCTGCTGCTAAGTCACTTCAGTCGTGTCCGACTCTGTGCGACCCCATAGACGGCAGCCCACCAGTCTCCCCCGTCCCTGGGATTCTCCAGGCAAGGACACTGGAGTGGGTTGCCATTTCCTTCTCCAGTGCGTGAAAGTGTTCTTACATGCTGTATAAACTCCATGTCTCTTAGTTCTCCTGCATGGACAGATGGATTCTTTACCTCTAGCGCCACCAGGGAAACCCAAGTGCTATGATTTTCAAGAAAAATAAAACAGATTAAGGAATTGTGATATGGAGTGACTGGGAAGTCTCTTTAACTGGACAATGAGATCAGAGATTCCTAAACTTTAGTCTAGCAGCTGTGGCTCTAGAACCAGGACAGAGGATTCTAGCAGGAAAGTGAGGGATTCAGCAGACTGAGAGGGTCAAAATGATCTTGCCCCCTTGTCCCAGCAGATCCACTTAATCCTTAAATGGCTCTTGCTCGCCCTCTATCTAGAGCTCAGGGAATTAACTTGGCTCCTTCCTGAAATCCAAAGTTGGTTAGTTGCTCACTCCTGTCCAACTCTGTGATCCCATGTACTGTAGCCCGCCAGGCTCCTCTGTTCATGAACTTCTCCAGACAAGTATACTGAGTGGGTTGCCATGCCCTTCTCCAGGAGATCTTCCCTACAAAGGGATCGAGCCCAGGTCTCCCATATTGCAGGCAGATTCTTTACCATCTGATCCACCAGGGAAGACTCTTTCTTATCTCCTCCCTGTTTCTTCCACTCAGAGATTTCCCCCTTCCCCATTCTGCTGCAGGGCCAAAATCCCAGAGATCCCTCCTCCCTTCTACACAGTTCTTGTTGTGATTTTCAGAATATGTTTTCTTTGCCTTTTTATAATCATTCTTAAAGAACTGCATGAACTTATGTTTTCGTGAATTACACATTTCAAATCTTCAGTCTCCCTGCCTATATTTATATACATGAATGTGTGTGCAAATAATAGATGTATGTGTTTATTTGTAAATAAGATAATTTAGCCATTCACTTGTGAATTTATTGGAGATAGTGTTCATTCTTGTTCTGTATATTTTTTAAACTTAGAATTTATTTTAGATACCTTTTTCTGTCAGCACACATAGATATGCCTTGCTCTTTTTAATAGCTGCATAGTATTGCATTGTACAGATGCAAAATAAATAAAATTTTTATCCAGATTTTAATAGATATTTAGGCTGCTACAGTATTTACTATTACAAACAAAACTGTAACCTCATAAATTTATCTTGGCATTTTTTTTTATTGAAGTATAGTTGACTTATAATGTTGTGTTAGTTTCTGGTATACAACAAAACCATTCAGTTATATATATATGTATATATATTCTTTTTCATATTCTTTTCCATTATAGGTCAATAAAAGCTATTGAATAGAGTTCCCTGTGTTATACAATAGGACCGTATTGTTTATTTTTTTACATAGTGGTTTGTATTAATCTCTGCTAATATCAAATTTCTAATTTCTCTCTCCCACACTCCCATTTTCCTCTTTGGTAACCATAAATTTGTTCTCGATGTCTGTGAGTCTGTTTCTGCTTTGTCATTAAGTTCATTTGTATCATACTTTAGATTCCACATCTAAGTGATATCATGATATTTGTATTTCTCTGACTTACTTTACTTACCATGATAATCTCCAGGTCCATCCATGTTGCTACAAATGGCATTATTTCATTCTTTTTTATGACTGAGTAATATTCAGTTGTATATTTGTACCACATCTTCTTTATCCATGGTTACTTAACACTTTTTTATTAATGAACATTTAGGTTTTTGTTTCTAGATTTGGGCTATTGTGAATAGTGCCACTGTGAACATTGGAGCCCATGTATCTTTTCGAATTAGAGTTTTCATCTTTTCCACATGTATGCCCAAGAGTGAGATTTCTGGATCATATGGCAACTCTCTTTGGGCTCCCCTGATAGCTCAGCGGGTAAAGAATGCACCTGCAAAGCTAGAGACCTCAGTTCGATTCCTGGGTCAGGAAGATCCCCTGGAGAAGGGAACAGCTGCCCACTCCAGTATTCATGGGCTTCCCTGGTGGCTTAGCTGGTAAAGAATCTGCCTGCAATGCTGGAGACCCCGGTTTGATCCCTGGGCTGCAAAGATCCCCTGGAGAAGGGAATGGCTACCCACTGCAGTATTCTGGTCTGGAGAATTCCATGGACTGTATAGTCCATGGTGTTACAAAGAGTCCAACACAACTGAGTGACTTTCACTTTCATGCAGTTCTATTTAGTTTTCAAAGGAATTTCCTTACTGTTCATAGTGGCTTCATCAATTTACATTTCCACCAACAGTGTAGGAAAGGTCCTTTTTTCCCACACCCTCTCCAGCATTTATTATTTGTAGACTTTTTGATGATGGCCATCCTGACTGGTGTGAAGTAATACCTCACTGTACTTTTGATTTGCATTTCTCTGAGGATTAGCAGTGTTGAGCATCTTTTCATGTGTGTCTTGGCAAATATTATATGATATCACTTATATGTGAAATCTAAAGGGTAATGCAAGTGAACTTACTTACAAAGCAGAAACAGACTCACAGACATTAAAAAAAAAAAACAAAAAAAACTTATGGTTACCAAAGAGGAAAGGGAGTGCAGGAGGTATAAATTAGGAGGATGGGATTAACAGATACAAACTACTATACATAATATAGAAAAGCAGCAGGATTTACTGTGCAGCACAGGGAAATATATTCAATATCTTACAATAATCTATAAGAAAAAATAATCTGAAAATCATTTATATATAAATATACACACACATGCCTGAATCACTGCTATACCCTGAAACTAACACCATATCACAAATTAACTGTACTTATATACACACACACACACACACACACACACACACACACACACATCTTGGCATACTAGCTGTCTCAAATGCTGTGTGTGTATTAAATTTATATATTCAGTTCAGTTCAGTCGCTCAGTCATGTCCGACTCTTTGCAACCCCATGAATCGCAGCACGCCAGGCCTCTCTGTCCATCACCAACTCCCAGAGTTTACTCAAACTCAGGTCCATCGAGTCGGTAATGCCATCCAGCCATCTGGTCCTCTGTCATCCCCTTCTCTTCCTGCCCCCAATCCCTCCCAGCATCAGGGTCTTTTCCAATGAGTCAGCTCTTCTCATTAGGTTAACCAAATAAATTCTGGAGTCTGTAAGTAAAAGATGGTCAAATATTGGCAATTTTATCTGGATTGACCTAATGGTAAAATTCCTCTCAAGGCTTTTGGCCCCAACTTTGTTTATTTTTAATTTCTAGCAGCTGTCAAAACAGAGAGGAATTGTCTTGGATGCTAAGCTCTGTTAGATCAAGTGAGAAAACTATATGGATTGTTATCATTACAAAATCATAGTTTCCTGTTAACTAGACCCACATTTCCATTCAGGAATGTTCCCAGGTGACTGCCTTCCTATTCCCTCTAGTGCCAGAGGCAGAGTCATTTATTGTAGGAATTAGGTAGCTGAAAAGAGAAAATATGGACCAGGCTGGCTCTGGAATGAAATTTGTGAATGGTTAACCTTTCTAGCTTGATTCCAGTAATAAATACAGATATACATGCCTTAAAAATAAATGAAATAATTCTTACTGCAAACACTGCTCAACACAATATTTGACTCTAAATTCTTAAGCGAGTATTTTTTTGTTCATAAACCATATCTTTCTTCCTCCTTTCCTTCCTCCATCTCTCCTTCCCTTTCTCTCTCCTTCACTTTGAATCTCCAAACTACAAGGCAATGTAGAAGACAGCCCGTCTCTGGACCACCAAGTGCAATTACTGGGGAGCTCAGTGGATAAACACAGCTTTACCAGCATTGCTTTCCACCCCTTGCAAAATGCTCTGTGCCCACCGGGAAGCATCACTGCCCCATTCACAGGCTTCTCTCAGTGTAAATCACCGCAGAGCCACCCTCAACTTCAACTCTGGGAAGTACAGATTTCTGCCTTAGAGTCATTGGCATCTGCTGAACCGCCTTTTTGTTTATTCTGTTCGTTAACTCAAGAAACCCAGATACAGCTCCGGACTCTGGCTGGGTTCTCATTCACTGTTGATCACTTGGCATTAAATATCAGGGCCCATCACTTCATTACAGACGAGCAAAGGGAGACCCCGTGCTTACAGTTTGGTGTCCTGGAGGAACTCGCATGGGAGTTGGCAAGGGGCAGCCCGAGTTTCAAATCTGACACTGGTGCTCAGTATCCTCATCCTGTGAGCCAACTGCTCTATGTTTCTGAGCATCAGTTTTCTGTAAAATGGGTAAATGGGTTAAAAACTCTCATTAAAATAGCTGGGTTGTGTTTTATATGTATTACTTGAAAAAACATATGCAAAGTCCCGGATATCTTGCATGGCACAAGGAAGCCTTAATATTTGAATATTCAATAAATGTTCACCCTGATTTATGATTCTCTATACTGATCTGTGACTAGAGATACTACCTCTAATCACTGCCAGAATTTCAACACTGTAGAGGTTTTGTCTTGCCAGGAATAAAGCAATGTACATTTTGGCAGCATTGGTTAAAATATTCTTTTCATAAATAGGACTATACTTTTTTTTTTTTTTTACAGTTGGCCAGTTAATGTTTAATTTGGGAAAAGTTTTCAATGGGTGTAAGAGGATGAGTAGATAAGGTATCTTCTGACACCTCCTTGTCACTGGTATAGAAGAAGAGAAAGAATGTATCTTTTTGAAACGATGGCTAAACTGATCACAAAGTCCCTTACAGAATGAAGACCACAGATTTGAGTTACAAGGAGAAGTTCCAGTGGTGGGAATATGTTCTGATAGTTGTAAGGTTGCTTTTTTATCTTCTGTTTTTCTTATTCTGTCTTCTTGGCATAGTGGACTTGGTATCATTGGAAAGGTCACCATTTTCCATAGGGCTTAATCCTAGAAAAGGGAAGAGTCTCTAGTATGTACTTAGAGTTCTTGGATAGTAAGGTAGTCATTTTGTGGAACCTTTATTTAAAAGTCTCATAAGCATATGCAGTAGTGGCTAATAAACCTTTCCCTTAATGCCAGAGTATCACTCCAGCCTTTGAATCTGCACATGTTTCAGAATAGTGTTTATAGCCAACATTTCAATAGAGCAATTTGTGGACCCCCACATGAGCCTTCGTGCACTAGCTGATGGCTTCCTCAAATACTTTCTGTTAAACTGGTTTTGAAAAGAGGAATGTTTCCTTCCTTCTCTGGCTTATTTTCAGATCAGCGATTATTCTTCTGAACAAGCAATAGTTTTCCTGGAAATATGCTTATTTATCATTATCTTTTTAGTTAAGCATTGCCTGTCACTTCATTTTAACTTTCAAATTATAACTTCCATTGACAGTAAAAAGCAGATTTTTCTCATGTATTATCCTTATTAAAGTAACTTCAGTGATATTTAGGTTCCCATCTTATTCCCTGGAAAAGATCAGATTGGAATTGTCCTCCAAGGAGATATATGGTAGGCAACACAACTTTAAAGTTACCACTTAAAAGTTTGTGAATTTATGAAGAATTTAGTACTGCATAGTTGGGTAGGGGCTTCGCAGGTGGCACTAAATAAGAGACTCAGGTTCGAGTAGAGTAGGCATTGAACTTTGAGTTCTTGTGAGCAAGTAATGTATAGGCTTGCCTCTTGAAAATTTATAAAAATAAGGATGAGCGATTGGTAAGAGACTTTAATGTTTGCCAAGTAATGAAAGCAATCAGAATATATGGGAAAGGGCACTAAACTTAGAAGTGTATTTAGTCCTGATTGAAACATTTGTGAATAATGCAACACTGAACAACGCACTTATGTTTTTGGTTCCTCTGTTCACAAGTCTGTAAAGCTGGGGTGATTATTGCTGTCCTATCTACCACATATGGTTGTTACAGGAATTAGATTAGAAGATGCTTGTGAAGGAGCTTTGTAGCTATACAGTGCTCTTCAGATGTCTGTCTTTGGTTTGCATTGCCTCTAGTTTGTTCTGTAAGCTTTTTGTGAACAAAGATTGTATCTTGGGATCATGAGCTCTACATTAAGTCCTGAAAAATGAATGAAGGGAGGTGATTCTCCCATTGTAATTTTCCATGAGGTTGTTTATTTTACACTTTTTCCAGAATGATAAAATATAACTTTTTTTTTTGGCTTATCATCTTGACCTACTTATGGGGACAATTCTCACTTTATGTGAATTAACTTGCTTGCATACTAAGAGCCTTTACACTCAGCGGGTGGAAGTTTCTTGAGGAGAAGTACATCTTCAGGGTGTTATATTTCTAAGTGTATCTGATGTCAGAGATCAGAATGCAGACATGTCAAAGCTTATATGGTACTGAGTGTTACAACACATGAAATAATAATGATACCAACACATTGGTTTCATAACCCTGAATTCTTCACTGATTAAATAGTATGTTTTCTTCTTTAATTATATTGGAAAGTAAACATATTCTTTCATGGATCAGCACTGCTTCAGCTACTGACCTGTGGGGGAAAACATTGCCCTGGGAAGCTTCCATTATTTTCTATCAATTATGACTGGTTACATTGAGTTGAGTATTGTTCACGGCCCCTTCTAGCAAAAGATAAAATGCAAAGACATCAATAATGTTGGAGGTTGCAACAGTCAACAGACCATACATTATATCCATACCCATCAAATTCATTTTTAGTAATTAATAAATGTACTTATTAAACTAAGTCTCTATACCTACAAAATGATTGCAAGGACTTAAGCTATTCTGGGCTTCCCAAGTGGCTCAGTGGTAAAGAATCTGCCTGCCAATGCAGGAGATGCAGGAGATATGGGTTCAATCCCTGGGTTGAGAATATCTCCAGGAAAAGGAATACCCACACCGGTATTCTTGACTGAAAAATCCCATGGACGGAGGGGCCTGGCGGGATACTCAAAGTCGGACATGACTGAGCACACAAGCGTGTACTTAAGTTATTCTATACATTTAATAAAAATAGGCATTTTTAGGGAATGAACATTATGACCCATACCTAACTCACCTTCTAAAAATGAGAACCTTCACATTTTATATCTGATTTCAAAGGCTGAAATTCCAATCTCAAGACTTTTCCATTATAATATAATTTTATGGTATTTGTTAATGAATATTCCCTTATTTTTATTGGGAAAGAACTTACTGAGCCTAGTTCCTCATTTCCAAAAATGATAAGAATCAGAGGGAAGGGTCTTGAACCAATATTTTGAGGTACCGACTAGGCTCTCGTCTGACTATCTTCTCTTTTTTCAACGACTGGAAAATTTTCAATGACTTACAATAACTTGGCGTAAAGGAAGTCTTCATACTGTTATAGAGAAGAAGTCTCATAAATCACACAAGACAGCGCCAGCCCCTTGGCCAGCTGTTGTTCACCGGGGGCTTGCTATGTGTGTGCTCAGTCGTGTCCATCTCTTTGCAATCCCATGCACTGTAGCCCGCCAGGCTCTTCTGTCCGTGGACATTCTCCAGGTAACAGGACTGGAGTTGGTCACCATTCCCTCCTCCAGGAGATCTTTCCAACCCAGAGACTGAACCCAGGTCCCCTGCATTGCAGACTGATTCTCTACCATCTGAGCCCCCAAGACAGGGGCGTGCTATAGAAGGTATTTTATTTTCCGCAGTTGGCTGTATTTTATTGACTTCCAGGATTCAAAACCTGTTTACTAAATGGCAGTATAATTCCTAAGCCCCCTGATGACTGTGGGGTTTGAATTAGGGCTAGAATATGAGGAATCCCCCAGTGGCTGAACTGGCCCTAATTCTATAGCAATGATGCAGGAATAAATTCATTTCAGGGTATTACTGGGCCCCTGAGTAATCTTAACTATGTTCCAAAGTTATTTTTGTGTGCTTTCTTGTTTGTCTTCTGACCAGAGCAGCACAGTTGTCTGAAGGTTCCTGGCATCAACCTCTTCTCTGAGATCAGATGGCCTTTCTGAGCCTGGAATGAATGAATCAGTTATAGCGTTTTTGGGTCAGACTACCTCTCTCTTTCTCCCGGTCTATTTCCTCCTGGTTGGAACCCTAGGGGACTATACCAGACACTCACTAGAGGGCAGCAGGGGGTCAGTGGAACCAGTTGTTTAGGAATTTGCTAGAGTGCATCATGTGCTTTGGGAAAAAAAGTCTAATAGTTTTTAAGTTTATTTACTGCTGTGCTGTGCTTAGTCATTCAGTTGTGTCTGACTCTGCGACCCCATGGACTGCAGCCCGCCAGGCTCCTCTGTCCATGGGGATTCTCCAGGCAAGTATACTGGAGTGGGTTGCCATGCCCTCCTCCAAGGGATCTTCCCAACACAGCAACAGAACCCTGGTCTCCTGCCCTGCAGGTAGATTCCTTCCCGTCTGAGCCACCAGGGAAGCTACTTTCATTATAAGAGGCAATGGCACCAATAATTTATTCATGTGAGTGTGTTTGTTTCACAAAAACTTGAAAAAAAGACAAAATAACCCTTGCTTTTTTTTTTTTTTAATTACAGTTGATTTACAATGTTGTGTTAAATTCTGCTGTGCAGCAAAGTGATTCAGTTTCATTATGATTTATGAAAGAATGTTGAATATAGTTCTCTGGGCTATACAGTAGGACCTTGTTTATCCATTCATATGTAACTGTTTACATCTGCTAACTCCAACCTTGTACTCACTCCATCCCTCCC
Source organism: Dama dama (assembly GCF_033118175.1). Classification (NCBI taxonomy): domain Eukaryota; kingdom Metazoa; phylum Chordata; class Mammalia; order Artiodactyla; family Cervidae; genus Dama; species Dama dama. The sequence goes on along the minus strand of NC_083686.1, from coordinate 16,271,888 downwards.
CTTTGCCTCTCCTCCTTGGCAACCACAAGTCTTTTCTCTAGGTCCTGAGTCTGTTTCTGTTTTGTCAATAGGTTTATTTGTGTCCTATTTAGATTCCACATATAAGTGATATCATATGGTATTTATCTTTTTCTTTCTGGCTTCCTTCACTTAGTATGATAATCTCTAGTTGTATCCACGTTGCTGCAGATGGCATTATTTCCTTCTTTTTATGGCTGAGTAGTATTCCATTGCATATATGTGACACATCTTCTTTATCTGTTCATCTGTTGATGGACATTTGGTCGTTTCCATGTCTTGGCTATTGTGAATAGTACTGCTATGAACGTAGCGGGTGCGTGTATCTTTTTCAATTAGAGTTTTGTCTGGATATATGCCCAGGAGTGGAATTGCTTTATTATATGGCAGCTCTATTTTTAGTTTTCTGAGGAACCTCTGTGCTGTTTTCCATAGTGGCTGTATCAGCTCGCATTCTAACCAACAATGTAGGAAGATTTGCTTTTCTCCACGTCCTCTCCAGCATTTGTTATCTGTAGAGATTTTAATGATGGCTGTTCTGACTGGTGTGAGATGTACCTCATTGTAATTTTGATTTGCCTTTCCTTAGTAGTTAGAGATGTTGAGCATCTTATTATGTGCCTGTTGGCCACGGGTATCTCTCCTTTAGAAACATGCCTATTTAGGTCTTCTGCTCATTTCTTCAATTGGATTGTTTGCTTTTCTGTTGTTGAGTTGTATGAGCTGTTTGTGTAGCTTGGAAATTAAGACCTTCTTGGTCGTATCATTTGCAAATGTTTTCTTCCATTCTGTAGGTTGTTTTTTTCATTTTGTTTATGGTTTCCTTTGCTAGGCAAAAGCTTATAATTTTAATTAGGTTCCATTTGGTTCTTTTTTGCTTTTGTTTCTATTGTAAGCCGGCTATTCTAATGCAAGAAATCTGTCAGTTCCAAGGCATTCATCAGCTACACTTAATTTGAGACAGTTGTATACCTGTGGGGGTATGAATCCCCAAAGAACTGTTCTCTGTGTCCATGCTGAGAATCAAGCCACAGTTTGAGTAGAGGGTGAAGGAGAAGGCCTAAAGTCCAGGAGTGAGAAGTGATGGACAGTGAATGGACCTCTCGAAAGAGCTGGGGTGACAGGGGATAAGGGATGGCAGGGGAAGGGATATTCCTCTCCATTCAGTAATGAGCCAAGGGTCCTGGCTTCATCTAGGTGGTATGTTTGCAAGAAGGACTGTCACTCACACTATTTTCCAATGCAGCATCCTAAGGGAGTTTGAGAAAGGGGTGTGAGCATCTAGTTTTGCAGTTTTATTCTGTGAGAGAGGAGCCCAGTTCCTCAGTGCACGTGGCACATTACTGGGAGGGAAGTGAGCAGGTTGACAGAGGAATGACTTTAGGAAACGCCTCGAGGGGGAACAGCTAACTCTGTGGATGGTGGCAAGGATGAGGGGAAACAGAAGAAGGATTTGAGCCATTGTGCACCACGCAGTAAGCATGAAACAGAGGAACCCCATGCAGTCAAGGAATATGATGCGTGAGTCACCCCTGGAGCCTTCTAAGCAAAAGAGAGGATTAACATACAGGAAGTTCTATAATTTCACTAGTGAGACTTGAATATAAAAATTATTTTCATTACCCTTTCATTATTATTATTTTCAATATCCTCTTATTATTACTGTACTTCTTCCATTTTATCTCGTAGGATGGCATGAACTGTACAACTTAGTTCTCAATTAACAGAAATAATTATACTTTCATCCCCAGATTTCACTCTCAGATGTTCACGTAGCATAAATATTGGTTGGCCAAGAAGTTCGTTTGAGTTTTTCTATAATATCTTACTGAAAACTAGAACGAAATTTTTGGCCAACCTAATATAACCTACTAGTGTAAAGTTTTGCTTATAATTTGAATATCACTGGGAAAATATAAATCCCAATCTCTATTTGTCTGTATGTGTCAACTGGGGACTCTCTGCATTAGAATTGATTATGATACATTAATAATTTTATGAAGGATAATTTAATAAGAACTATAGGAGAAAGATATAACCAAATGTCAAGGGAACATAAAAAGCAGAGAATTTACTTTCTGCCAAAAGACTCAGCAAAGATTTAATGGGGAAAATGGCATTTGAACACAGTCTCAAGATATAAGTAAGATTCTTTACAGGGAAAGTTGTGGGAATAACATTCTAGCAAAAAGGAATAGAATAATTATTTGATACCTGCTTGGCTAATGAAGTGAAAAGAAAGAAAGTGTTAGTCACTCAGTTATGTCCAACTCTTTGCAACCCCATGGATTGTAGTCTGCCAGGCTACTCTGTCCATGGGATTTTCCAGGCAAGAATACTAGAATGGGTTGCCATTCCCTTCTCCAGGGAATCTTCCAAACCCAGGGATCAAGCCCACGTCTCCTGCATGGCAGGCAGATTCTTTACCATTTGAGTCACCTGGGAAGCCCTCGCTGGTGAAGAGAGACTGATGATTGAAATGTTGGCACAGAGGTTGAACCCAGCTCATAAAAGGCTTTTCGCAGAGTACTAAGAAGTTTGATATGTATTCTGTGGTCACTTCAGCAGGTGTCTGCACAGAGCTACATAATGAGAATGGCACTCAAGGACAGCTTCTCTCTCTGTAGCCCTGGGGCAAAGACTGAAAACAAAGACATGTTAGGAAGTAGAAGAAAGTGTCCGGGTTTGAGGACATGAGTCTGTGAAGTAGGGCTAGAGCAGTGGGAATAAAAGGAAGGAATGAATAGAACAGATCTTAAGGAGGGAAGAGGTTGGCTGTTAAACTTTTTTTTTTTTTTTTTTTTTTTTAATGTGCTTCATCAGTTCTTGGAATGAGGAAGGGGCTTTTTAAATTTTATTTATTTATTTATTTATTTTCCTTTTTTTTCCATTTATTTTTATTAGTTTGAGGCTAATTACTTTACAATATTGTAGTGGTTTTTGCCATACACTGACATGAATCAGCCATGGATTTATATGTGTTCCCCATCCCGATCCCCACTCCCGCCTCCCTCTCCATCCCATCCCTTTGGGTCTTCCCAGTGCACCAGCCCTGAGCACTTGTCTCATGCATCCAACCTGGGCTGGCAATCTGTTTCACACTTGATAGTATACTTGTTTCAAAGCTATTCTCTCAGAACAAACTTCCCTGGTGGCTCAGATGGTAAAGGTCTGCCTGCAATGCGGGAGACCTGGGTTCCATCCCTGGGTTGGGGAAGATCTCTTTCCCATCCTTTCCCTTTGGTAACCAAAAATTTATTTATTTTTAATTTTATTTTTGATTGTGTCACACCTTTGTCTCTGCGCATGGGCTTTCTCTAGTTGCAGAGTGGGGACTAGTCTCCATTTGTGGTGCGTGGGCTTCTCATTGCCTTGGCTTCTCTGATGTGGAACACGGGGCTCTAGGCATGTGGCCTCAGTAGTTGCAGCATGCTGGCTCAGTAGTTGTGACACACAGGCTTAGCTGTTCCATAGCATGTGAAATCTTTCCAGTCCAGGGATTGAAGCCGTGTCTCCTGCATTGCCAGGTGAATTCTTATCCACTGGACCACTGAGGAAGTCCAAGAAGGGGCTTTGTCTTCAAAACTTTTGTGCGTTGTAATCGTGAGTCAGTTAGGGTGTGGTCAAAGACAATCCACCTCTATTTTCGAGATTCAGCAGTTGACTCAGAGAAGCAAAGTGGTAAAGACAAGAGAAAAATGTGTATTGATACCTCAGCGTTCCAAACTGTTGCAGGTAGATAGGGCTTCTTTTAGCCAAATGAAAATAAACTTTTCTTTCTTATTCTTTCTGGTTCAGGTTTACTGAATTACATGCTGCTATGTTTAATGCTATATACTTGTTTGAGTAAATATTGGCAAGATTATTTCAATAAGAGGACATCTGATTTTAACCACAAATGATGATAAGCAACATTTTAAACTTCGGGATAACTGAAGTCAAGGCAAATGTATGTGGTTCAGGATTGCATTATTTTAATATTTATTAATACTGCTCGAATAGTATTCAGCAGTCATAATGAGCTCATTAACCTGGAATTTGCTTTTATATTAATACTTCATATTTAATCAATACTTCAATCCTATGAAATGTCATTCCTTTATATTGCAATGGAGTCTTACAGGCAGATCTAGGAAACTTAAAATTTCCTATTTGAACTTTTCTTTAACTGTAGCTTGGAGCTTCCCATATGGCAACAGAAATGACATTTTCTTTCTGCTATTTGAATAATCTGCATCCAAACAGGAAAAACAGGGAATAGGACCAAAAGCGCCCATGACACTTACCTTTGGAGCAAGAATTGAAGCCAGTTCAATCATTGCCATATGATTTTGTTTGGACTATAATTGCTAGTGTAATGAGATGCAGGAAGAAGAGAAGGCCCTGGAGCCAAGAAGGACAGAACTTGGAAGAGTTCAAGGCCCGTCACCTTAGTGATTCTTACAAATTGTACTCAGAAGAGATCTGACTTGCCCCAAGTAGTTCACAAATTGAGCAGTCCAGCTGTATCTTATGTACATTTTCTGCTTTCCAGTTTTGACAGATGTGAATTTGTTGTGTTCCAATTGCTCTCTAAAATATATTTCTTAGCTCCCTGCCTATTTTCAGCCATGGATCAGTATTGCTAACAGCTTATCAATAATTTAAGACAAAAATTTGGAAAACAACAGTAATGGGATCTCTGTAGGCATTACAGTGTCAACAGGAAAAATGAAGACATGGTAATGAGGAAAACATTAGTCTGTTTATTTTAGGAGGGCTACATTCACACGCTTTCCTGGTGGTGCTGAAGCTGCAGTTATCTGCCTCAGCAGTGCTTCGGGTCACAATAGCACGGAGATTGCTGGAGTTCTTTGTAATTTGATTCTCTCTTGTTACTCTGTGCTTTATCAAAGTTAAAGAAATGAATGTGTGTGCATGCTCAGTCCCTCAGTTGTGTCCTACTCTTTGTGACGCTATGGACTGTAGCCCACCAGGCTCCTCTGTCCATGGGATTCTCCAGGCAAGAGTACTGGAGTGGGTTGCCATGTTCTCCTCCAGGGGATCTTCCCAACCCAGGGATCAAATCCCTGTCTCCTGAGTCTCCTACTTTGACAGGCAGATTCTTTACCACTGAGCCAACTGGTGTACCCAAACCTTATCAGTGCAGCCAAGATAGTTCTAGAGATTTTTTTTTCTCCAAGCCTGGGGATGATTTCTCTTTAGTCTCAGCATCTGTTGGTACCTCTCAGTAGCTGACGAGGTTTTTCTCACCAGAACTCCTCAGCGATCACCTGTGTCCCACCCTAAAAGAGCCACCCCGGGAACACATGGGTCTTTATTGGTCGTTTATTTATATGAGTGAATTCTCGTGTTAGTTCCTCTAAGCCAGAAGTTGTAATCCAAAGAAGGTGAATGGTAAAACTGAGAGAAAAAGTTAAAGGGAGACCAATGGAAATTATATTTGGAAGCCTGAGTAGACTGAAAGTAGATTTTTAAATGTTTTTTTTTTTTTTATTGTGGTAAAAGTCACATAATATAAAACATGCTATTTTAACCATATTTAGCTGCACAGTTCAGTGTCACTAAGTATGTTCACATTGCTGTGGAACTCTCACTATCATCCATCTTCCAAATTTTTCACCTTCCTAAATTGAAACCCTGTCCTCTATCCCCGCTCCTCACCCCCCACCCCCTAGTCCTTGGCATCTACCAATATAGAAAGAGCATATTTTGAAAGGAAGAGAAAATAAAGTCTTGCTGCATGGGTCCAGTGAAGAATGAATATGGTGCGAGAAAGGGCTGGAGTTTCAGATGAAGCAAAAATATGCCTACAACACATTCTCTCTGTGAGATGGAATGATGTTGAAAGTTTCAGAAGCAAACACTCCGGGGAGCAGGCAACAGAGATGATATCTTTCTACTTTAGCATCACTGAGGACTTAGCCTTCTGGATGTTGACTGTTCCTTTCTAAGGGAGAGCATAACTCTCAGTGAACCAACAAATGGATTGAAGGTGTTTGTGGAGATTAAAGACTGAGTCCATAGTAACGGCTGTATTATGATCAACAGTACTATTTTGTTTCTTCCCCAAAGTTCCTGTTTATGTCTCGCAGCCTTTATATTGTCTTTCTGAGAACTGAGCCAGTTGGCCGGGGGCCACAGTAAAATTTTCGTTGCTGGTGAGTATAAATACATCCCATCAGTGGACGCATCTTTCAGCATTCTGCCTAAACTCAGCTTTCCATTTGAAATGTCGTATGGTTTTGGGTGAATTAGAGAACGGTGTTTAAGAAAAAATGGACTGCTCAAAAGAGTGTCCAAACACTATGCTATGTTATAGAACAATTATCAGTATCATGAAGAAATTTGATTGTTTTTATGTAAAAACTATATGCACGTGCAATTGGGCTTCTCTGGTGGCTCAGTGGTAAAGAATCTGCCTGCCAGTTCAGGAGATGTAAGAGACGAGGGTTTGATCCCTGAATCATGAAGATCCTCTGGAGAAGGAAATGGTAACCCACTCCAGGGTTCTTGCCTGGGAAATCCTATAGACAGAGGAGTCTGGCAGGCCATACTCCAAGGGGCCAGAAAAGAATCAGGCACTCCTTGGGGACTAAACAACAACAACAACATAGCATGCAATTACATTTAAGCCTAATATTTGATTCTGAGCATTTGTCTCATATCTAGAAAATCATAGGGTACATTTTCTTTCCAAGAGAATGAAAAGGGAAGAAGGTTGTTAGAAGATGGATCCAAAAACAAAAACAAATATCATATATTAACACATTTATTTGGAATCTAGAAAAGTGGCACTGATGAATTTATTTGCAGGGCAGGAATAGAGATGCAGACATAGAGAACAGACTTGTGGACACAGCAGGGGAAGGAGAGGGTGGGATGAACTGAGAAGGTAGTGTTGACACAGATATGCTAGCATGTATAAAATAGCCAGTGGGAAGTTGCTGAATAGCACAGGGAGCTCAGCTCAGTGCTGTGTGTGAGGGGTGGGATGGAGGTGGGCAGGAGGGAGGCTCTAGAGGAAGAAGATATATATACATAACTGATTGGTGTTGTGGCACAGCAGAAATGAACATGACATTATATGGCAATTATCCTCCAGTTAAAAAATGAAAATAATAATAGTATTCAAATAATATTAAACATTCAAAAATTAATAATAAACATTCAAAAAACCAAGATCATGGCAACCGGTCCCATCATTTCCTGGCAAATAGATGGGGAAACAATGGAAACAGTGAGAGACTTTATTTTGGGGGGCTCTAAAATCACTGCAGATGGTGACAGCAGCCATGAAATTAAAAAAACACTCCTTGGAAGAAAAGCTATGACCAACCTAGACAGCATATTAAAAAGCAGAGACATTACTTTGCCAACAAAGGTCTGTCTAGTCAAAGCTATGGTTTTCCCAGTAGTCATGTATGGATGTGAGTGTTGGACTTTAAACAAAGCTGAGCACCAAAGAATTGATGGTTTTGAACTATGGTGTTGGAGAAGACTCTTGAGAGTCCCTGGGACTGCAAGGATATGAAACCACTGAATCCTAAAGGAAATCAGTCCTGAATATTCATTGGAAGGACTGATGTTGAAGCTGAAACTCCAATACTTTGTCCACCTGATGTGAAGAACTAATTCATTTGAAAAGATCCTGATGCTGAGAAAGACTGAAGGCAGGAGGAGAAGGGGACAAAAGAGGATGAGATGGTTTGGATCCAAGAGAGAAAACATGATAACCTACTGCCAGCCTTCCACTTTTCTAACCTTCTCTGTACCAAATCTAATGAACATAAATGAACAAGTAGTATAACTCATAAGACTATGGTTTCTTTAAAGATGGCAATGCTAATTACTTTGCAATTTTATCTGAATCATTCCTTTAGACAATTCCAAGAGATAGATTATTATCTTTCTTTACAAATTATGAAAGTGAGGGACCAAAAAGTTTGAAAAACAAATGCCCAAGGTCATGTAGCCCATGAGGGAATGAGCTAGGACTGGTCTGGACCTGGGTCTGTCTAACCCATGCTCTAGCATTTAGAGTCTGCTGCCTTTCCTTATAGCCACAAGCTCCTCATTAATTTCCTGTTACACTTATGTGAAGAATTCTAGTGTGCCTAAAACAAAACATTTACTCTGTATCATTTGTTTAATTAGCAGAACTGTGAAGAATCGATGAGTTCAGAAATGCTTTCTTTTAAAGAAAGGGAAACCAAGATGGCATGTTATAAAACTTGGAGTTTCTATGATTTTTTAAGTGTATGTTTAAAATTTCATGACATAGCAGCTTAAGTCTTCTTTCAAATGACTGATTTTCCTATCAATATCTAAAATAAAATAGTTTTAAGTATAAATGTGGCATCTTGCAAACATTATGTCAGTGTCTTGAGTATCTATCCACTGCTACATTCTGGTATTTTATAATTGCAGGAACTTAGAGCTTCAAGTGGAATGATTTGGTATAGTTAATTTTGTTCTGAAAAAGCAGGCAGTATACAACACGCAGTTGTGATAAATCACTGACATGCTGCTATGGTCATCAGACCATTATTTTCTTATATTAAGAAAAACACTGAGTGCAGCAAACCAGAATTATAGCCCGTGTCATATTATTTGCAAGAACTATTAACTAAGGGGCCTAGGGCACTTGCATAAGCAGCTGTTTCTTGTGTTTTCCAGGTGATAAAACCTGTTAGTTTGGCAATTTACAGAAAATCTGCTAGATCCATGTCAGTGCCACTGGAATAACTGATGCCCCTTGGGTAAGGTACACCTACCACAACAAAAGAGGGCAGGAACCAAGAAAGAGGCCTGGGTGAAAGGGTCAGTATTTAACCACCAACTAGCTGGGAAGAAAGGGCAGGAACCCAGAGCCTTCAGTGTCACAGAGGGAGGAGTCCAGGATTGCTTAGTCATTTCTTCTTGGCTTGTCTGTTCATTGATTTCTTATTTGAAAGGGGGAGCATGTCTTAAATAGTTCTCTTTTACCCTCCTGAATTATTACAGTCTCCAAATTTTCAGAAGTCTATGACATACTTAATAAAGTACCCTCTAAGCTCTCAGAAGCATGCTTTCTTACCAGGATTGAGAAAGCATCTTCTACATAAAAGGCCTTTATACAAAATGCAAAAGCAAATAAACAGGATTGATATTTACATTAATATTGCATGGTTAACACTGCCAGCATTTTATATTTTCTGTATTAGAATGTATCATACTTTGTTTTTTTTATAAAATGTTCATTTTCTGTCTCTCCTAATAAATGTTATGATCTGTGTGGAAATAGATCAATAGATTTTGTAAAAGTATAGAACTGCGCATTGCATGTCATGCTGAATGCTGGGCAGCTTACAACACTGAGAGTTTCTTGAAAAATTTATTGACAAGCTTTTAAAGTTTTTTTGCATGCCAAAACTCTAAGCAAATTTTCTTTTCTCTAGCTTTCCTTTAATTTGTACTTCCTCTCACTTTATTTTAGAGCACTATCATAGAGAGATATGCTGAAGAAATCCACTTTTCTATTTACTATGAAGTGAGAACTTTACAAGACAACATTGTATGATTGTCCTCCCCTGCAATAATCAATGCACTGAAAAGGAAGAGATTCCATGCAAGGAAACTTAAATGATCAATGAAATGCATTCCCAAGCAACAATCATGTGAGGGGAGGCACTGCAATTTGATTAGTGACCTTTCCATTCCATGTAGAGATAACCTTTATTGATATCATTAATGAGATGAAATCCTGCTTTGATGCTGCGCTTTTAAGCACAGAGCTTGGTATTGATTGCGAAGCAAGATCTGAGATTTTGTTAGTGTCCAGCTGTTTACAGAGACAAGAGGTACATTCCTCTCCCTCCTTTTCTCCAACCTCTGAAGTAATTGTGTTTTTTTTTTACCAGCAGCTAACAAAGAGGAGAAACCAAGGACATTTTCTTAGGTTTGGTCTTTTGCTATCTACCCAGAAAGCTACTTAAAGTGAAAGAGCAGTGTTTGGCTGTTCAGAAGGACAGAGGCATTAGTGTGATATAAGTGCACCCCTCTTCTGTTATTTTATTTTCAAAGATATCTCATTATATTTTTCCTCGTTAAAACTTTTCTTTCTTTTTCCTTAGGCTAAGATCCTTTATTTTTATTTTGCGTTGGAGTGTAATTGCTTTACATGTTGTTAGTTTCTGTTGTACAGCTGAATGAGTCAGCTATAGGAATGCCTATACAGCCTTCCTATTGAAGCTCCCTCCCACCCCAACCCCCACACCACCACCCTCCCTTGTTGTGTTGTTGTCCCGTCGCTCAGTCATATCTGACTCTTTCTCTTTGCACCTCCATGGACTGCAGCATGCTAGGCTTCCCTGTCCCTCACCAACTTCTGGAGCTTGCTCAAACTTATGCCCGTTGAGTCGGTGATGCCATTCAACTATCTTGTCCTCTGTTGTCCCCTTCTCCTCCTGCCTTCAGTCTTTCCCAGCATCAGGCAAAGCATCCCATCCTTCTAAGTCATCACAGAACACTGAGCTGAGCTCCTATGCTCTATAGCAGCTTCCCATTTTTCAATTCAAAAAGCCTACAATACTCCTACATGTGTTTACATTTAAACAAACCAGGTACACTTAATCGTTGTCCTGTAAAAGGCATTAAGTTATCATGGGGGAGGATCTGGAGATTTTTGCCTTTTGGTACAAATGCCTGACTATCTTCGAAAGGTTTCATCTGCATCTGCTTCCATATCATAAAAATATAGTATTTGCTTGACCATTTAATGAATGACTGATCAGGAATCAAGCATTAAGTTCTAATTCCTGAGCTAATGTTTAAATGAAAGTCCACTCTTAAGTTGAATGCACGATACATTCTAGATGAAGAGAAGTTTAGTAAAAACTTGCTATGGCTTAAAATGTGCTTTTTAACTTAATTTGGTGATACTGATGTGAGAATAATTCTGTTTATGGTTTATGAGTTTGATTGTGTAGTGAGTACAATATTAGAACATGCTTGTGAGTGGAATTATGAAGTTTGATTGATTTGTTGACTAACTTCAGAGCACCTAAGTGCAATGTATGGATTCAGAGTGAATAATTAATGTTTAGCAAGTAAATGCTAGAAAAAAAAAGAATTAAGAGTTTTTTTTAAGTTATGGATGTACAAAGATTTTTGAGGAAGGAATAGAAAAATTCTTAAGGGTAAGAATATTTTCATATTCTCTTAGGTCTCCAAACACAATTGTAGTTTAAATAAAGAGCTGTGGGCATCTGCTGTTTTGTTTTTTTTTAAATTGTTACTAGCAAGCTTCTTATATATTAAGAACATGTAATTAAGTTTAAAAATTACTATGTGTTTGTAGTTTCAGAGGTACAAAACTTAGCAACATAGCTATGAAAGATCATGGAAATAGGCAGTAAGAAGAGATATGGTTATTTATCATGAAAATTGAAAATTTAATTTTAGGTGTCAAGACAGAAACCAGTTTTTCAAATGGAAAGTACATTTTTGAAAAATCACTGGCACCATTACAGTATACTAACACATATATATGGAATTTAGAAAGATGGTAACGATAACCCTATATGCAAAACAGAAAAAGAGACACAGAAGTACAGAACAGACTTTTGGACTCTGTGGGAGAAGGTGAGGGTGGGATGTTTCGAGAGAACAGCATCGAAACATGTATATTATCTATAGTGAAACAGATCACCAGCCCAGGTTGGATGCATGAGACAAGTGCTCGGGCCTGGTGCACTGGGAAGACCCAGAGGAATCGGGTAGAGAGGGAGGTGGGAGGGGGGATCGGGATGGGGAATACATGTAACTCCATGGCTGATTCATGTCAATGTATGACAAAAACCACTACAATATGTAAAGTAATTAGCCTCCAACTAAATAAATGAAAATAAAAATTAAAAATAAATGAAAAATAAATGAAATAAATAAATAAAATAAAATGAATAAAAAAATAAAAATAAATATAATAAAATAAATGAAATAAATGAAAAAAAAATCAGTGGCCACTGTCATTGAAAACATGAAATCTCATGTACAGCGTAGTCCTTTAGTGATGAAAAGTTGAGAACAGAGCAGAAATAGTTTTACACTCAAGAGCACAGCGTTGTTTTTGGTCTTGGGGCGACTTTTATTTCTGTCAGTATAAGCTTGTTTTTTTCCCACTGTCAATGACTTACAGATTATAGTTTGTGCAAACATTAAACACGTTGATTTGCTGCACTTTACTGTTAAGTCAGATGTCTTGTTCTTTGCAATCTACTTTCAGCCTAAAATAACATCAACAACAGTAATGCAGAATCAAAATACTTAAAGCCCTGAAGGGAGAATCCATCAAAATAATGTCCCCATTTCTTAATTCAGAATATTGTGATTCATCCATACTTTTATATATAAAAGAAGGAAGTGGAGAGGGAGCTAGGGGCTGGGAATTGGAAAAGTCATTAGAGACAAAGAAAGACAAAAAAGGAGAGAATAGTAAAAATATAAGAAGAAGGTTTTGGAATTGATTGCATTTGCTCAAATGCCTGAGAGCTTCCCAGGTAGCACTAGTTATAAAGAATCCATCTGCCAGTGCAAGGAGGCATAAGAGATTTGGGTTTGATTCCTGGGTAATACAGATGATCCCCTGGAGGAGGGCCTGGCAACCCACTCCAGTATTCTTGCCTGGAGAATCCCTGTGGACGGAGGAGCCTGGCGGGCTACAGTCCACGGGGTTGCAAAGAGTCGGACACAACTGAAGTGACACATGTAAATGTCTGGAGTTCAGTTTAACACTGAAAGAACCCCTTGCTCCTTGGCCCCTGCAGTATCTCTTGGTCATTTAAACAGAATCATACCTTTTAAATCAATAGTGCTCAGATCCTTGCCCCTTAAAGTATAACCCTCTGACCAGCAGCATCAACTGGGGATGTGTGAGAAAATCAGATTCTCAGGTTTCCACCCTCTCCCTAGGGCCAGGATCAGAATCTGTATTTTCAGGTGGATCTGCAGGTGATCATATGTTGCTGAGACTGAGAACAGCCATGCCTGGCCCAGCATCTACTGGCAGAGTGTGCACTTGTTCCTTTGTAACCGGAGACCACAAACAGAGAAACACAGCGTGTGAAAAACAGAAGAAAAATCTCCCAGGATGAAAGCATAAATCAGAGGAAACATAAAATTCTCCACTTATGCCAAGTGCTTCCCGCTAGACTAAGACTTCCCGCGTCCCTAAGGTCATTCATTAGCTCTAACTTGAAAAAAAACATGCGGGATTCACTTGCCTTTTTTGGCTTCTCAGCATCAAACGAAAGCTTTCTCATAACTTTCATGTTTATTAAATAATCTTAAGTGGTGTGTTTATCCTTGTTAGCTCAAGTCTTCAGGTAATAATATTTTAATGTTTTGGTTTTCAATGAATTTTTTTCTCTAGGTTGCACTGCTTCCAACTGTCTATTTCCACGTAGGTGTGTGCGTGCATGCTAAGTCGCTTCAGTCATGTCCAACTCTGGGAGACCCTGTGGACTCTAGCCCACCAGGCTTCTCTGCCCATGGGATTCTCCAGGCAAGAATACTGGAGTGGGTTGCCATGCCCTCCTCCAGGGGATCTTCCCGACCTAGGGATTGAACCCATGTCTATTGTGTCTCCTGCATTGGCAGGCGGTTCTTTATTACTAGAGCTCCCTGGGAAGCCCCTTCCATGTAAATAGGTGCTTTATTTTCTTTAGAATTTTCATATGTGTGTTGGTAATGTATGTGTTATGTGACCACAATACATAAACACACATGATACATAAGCACATTCATATGAATACTTCATCCTCTTCATTACATGATGTGAAACTATACAGTTTCTGTCATTCCTATGGAGGAGAAAAGTAAAAGTGAAAGTCGCTCAGTTGTGTTCGACTCTTTGTGACCCCATGGACTCTACAGTCCATGGAATTCTCCAGGCCAGAATACTGGAGAGGGTAGCCTTTCCCTTCTCCACAGGATTCTTCCCAACCCAGGGATCGAACCCAGGTCTCCCACATTACAGGTGGATTCTTTACCAGCTGAGCCACAAGGGAAACCCAAGAATACTGGAGTGGATAATCTATCCCTTCTCCAGCGGATCTTCCTGACCCAGGAATTGAACCGGTGTCTCCTGCATTGCAGGTGGATTCTTTACCAACTGAGCTAGCAGGGAAGCCCATGGAAGGGGAAGGAGGATTATTTGCATAGGCCGAAAGCCCTGGAGACTTAGAGCATCTCAGCAACAACAAAACCAGCTAGGGTACCTGAGACAGAAGACGAAAAGGGGCATCTGCTTTTCAGCCAGTAGACTGCAAGGAGGGGCAAGTTATTAAAGAAGAAAGAAAACATATTTTCAAATTTTAGTATTATGTTTTGGCCATGGCAGTTGTAACATTTCTGGCTGATGTTAACAAATGTCAAATATGATTGGAGAGAGAAAGAGAGGCTCTTCCCAAACTATGACATGCTTGGTAGGAATTAAATTTCTGTTATCCTTGTTTTTGTTTGGCAAATGATTCTCTGATGTGTGAACCGGAGAATACAGTACATGTTTGTATATATAAGGCTGCAGTGCTTACATTATCAACTTTTGTTTATAACTCAGCCCTTGGAAGTACTGTTGAGGAAAGGAATTGGTCTAAATTTGAAAGTCTTAAGACATTTCTGTGGGTACAGTCAAAGAAACATACCGACTCCTAAAGAAATGTCCGGACATCTTTGCTTTGAAGGAAAGATAAACAGTGTTCTTACAAGGTGGGAAGAGTGTCAAAGAGATTCATGCTCACAGGCTCAGAGAAAGATTGTTTAGATGTGCAGGCTTTGTTAACCATGAGCAAAGTGAAATGAGTTGGCATGACAACCTGCAAACATCCTCTAGCAAAATAGTAACAGTAAAAAAGTAAATAATTAAAAACAAAGGAAGGAAGATGAAAACAAATGAAACTAGCCTGTCAAATATAGATTGAAAAAATTACCTAAGATAAGATAAAAATGAGATAGAAATCTGAAGTCCTCCATGAGTACCCAATGTTATGCATTATGAAAGAAAATACATTATCTAAAGAAAAACCATGAATTCCATAGCAGTGAACTCAATGATAAAACAAGAGAAAAAAAATGCTCAGAGTTGAGGAGGCAAACTGAGAACTTTAAAAAGACTCTTATAAGTCTAACAGATAAATTGGAATCAGGAAAGACAGAACTACAGATAAGATCACTGGCATGAAGGAAATGCTTGAAATAATTGTGGCAAAAGCAGAGGGAAGATACAGAAATTAGAATAATTAGCAAAAAGATGATAGAAAGAAGGAAAATGGATATCTCTGAAGGGTGAAAGCCAATAAATGGAAAGGAAAAATATTTGAAAACATATTGAAAGAAGAAAAGAATAAGAGTATCTGGGTCTGCAGATTAAATGGGTCCATCAAGTTGACACAAAACAGGATATCCAAACATAACCTGTTATCTAGCATTAAGGGAAAAAGAAGAATTCTACTGTCATCCAGATGATAAAATAAAATCAAGTTGCATAGAAAGGGGAAAACAAACAATACAGGCTTACCTCTGACATCTTCATAGAAATTTTGAGTGCCAGGAGATACTGGAGGATAATAAGTGATACCAATGAAAATATATCAAGCAACCTGCTGTAGGAGTATATTCTCAATGATATAATACCTATCTGCCTTACTGGAAAAAAAAATTACTCAAGTGTATATTTTGTGAAACCAAAATCCAAAACTCAAGAGTGGAAATGTATGATAAAATTCTCACAGTGATACTGCATTAATTTAACTAAGGACTAGGGCTTCGCAAGTGGCTCAGTGGTAGAGAATCTGCTTACAAGCAGGAGAAATGTGTTTGACCCCTGGGTCGGGAAGATCCCCTGGAGAAGAAAATGGCAACCCAGTCCAGTATTCTTGCCTGGCAAAACCCATGGACAGAGTTGCCTAGCAGGCTATAGTCCATGGAGTTGCAAAGAGTTGGACATGACTGAGCAACTGAACACACACACACACACACACACACAAACATAGCTATAGAACAGAAAGTAGATATAGCATCATTCTTACTATTTTTGAGATATTTATATGTACTTAAAATGTAGAAAAAGGTGGGAAAGATGATGGAAGGAAGTATAAGTAATAATTGCCCATATTTTTAAAACTGCAAGTCCAATTATATTGTGAGAACTTGAAATATATGATTAAAAAAATAAAATATATATGCTGTGTGTGCATATATATTATATCTTTAAATTTTTCCCTAGCTTTATGTCTGGCAAGAGGGTAGAAGCAATGGTATGGGTATTTGGCATTTTTTTTCAAGAGGTTTTTTTTTTTTTTTAATGTGGACTATTTTTAAAATCTCTATTAAATTTTTACAGTATTGTTTCTGTTTTACATTTTGCTTTTTTTGGCCACAAGGCATGTGGGATCTTAGTTCCCTGATCAGGAATTGAACTTGCACCCCCTGCATTGTAAGGTGAAGTCTTAACCACTGGTCCACTAGGGCAGTCCCACAGCATATGGTTTCTAAATGCTGTATTCTATTAAGACAAATCAAGGTGAGAAGACAGATTTGAGTCTAGGACAGGAAACGTATAGCTAAGCGTGAAACAAGAATGTGCTCAAAGAATGATAGTGACATAAAAAAGGACAGAGAATCTGGGCTGGAAGGGCTCCTACTGGCCAAATTTGAAATAATTTCAATATTAAAATATATAATAAATAATTGGTTTTAAGCAATTGAATAAAATAAAAATCCATGAGGTTATTTTAATATAAATAAGTAAATACATAAATACATAGATGGGATGGGAAAGCTCTCTTTTACAATAAAATGACAGCTAATAATTATAGAAATAATCAATGGGTGCTGAAAACTGCTGGGTAAGAGTATAACAAGAAAACAGATCGAAGTTAAGTTCATCAATTTCAGAGCAACCTAAAGTCATGTGATTCTTTCATTTTTGTATTTTTTTTTTGGGGGGGGGGCGGGTATAGTTACTTTACAATGTTGCATACATTTCTACTGTACAGCAAAGTGAATTGGCTATACATAGACATATATCTCCTCTCTTTTGGATTTTCTTCCCATTATGTGCCTTTGCTATAATGCATTGAAAAGGATCCAACATCACGTCCCTGACATTTCTGCTAAGAATGTGTAACCTGAGTCTAATACTCAGGAAATGTGAGTCAAATCCAAGCTGGGAGACAGTCATAAAATAATTTGCTATACCCTTAAAAATTTTAAGATCTATAAAGACAAAGATTGAGGAAATGTTCCAAATTAAAGGAATCTATAGAAAAAGAACACTGAGTGGGTGACAATGGACTAGATCCTGAAATAGAGAAATAATGGCTCTAAAGGAGATTAGTGGGATGATTAAAAAATTAGAATGTGAACTGTGCATTAGATAATAATATTGTATCAATGTTAAATTTCATAATTTTTAGAATTATACAGAAGTGATATAAGAAAATGTACTTGCTCTTAGGAAGTACACACTGCATACTGCTAAAGGTTACATTGTCTCCAACTTACTCTCAGTGATTCAGAGAAAAAGTAATATCCCTATACAGAGATTGATAGATGGAAATTGGTAAACTGGGGTAGAGGGTGTATAGGTTTTGTTTGTAGTATTCTTATAGTCTCTGTAAGTTTGAAATTGTGCTGAAATAAAAAGTTTTGTTGTTCAGTTGTGTGCAATTCTTTGTGACCTCAAGGACTGCAGCATGCCAGTCTTCCTGTCCCTCACCGTCTGCTTGAGTTTGCCCAAATTCATGTCCGTTGAATCGGTAATGCCATCCAACCATCTCATCCTCTGTCATTCTCTTCTTTACAAACACCTAATAATGACTCACATCTCTATTATAGCCCTTCCACCTTTGCACAGCTATTTCTTTTTTTTTTTTTCATGTAGTACCATGTTTATTGAAAATAATCATCTATAAGTGGAGCTACACAGGTCAAGCTCTTATTATTCAAAAGTCAAATATATATGCTATAAAATATAGATATGATATATATCTTTATCTGTGAAGTATTACGAAAATCAAGGTAATATACACACCCACTATTCACCCAAAAAATTGCTTAGAACCTTTGTTTGTTCCTCCTTCTTCATGGTCTCAGCTTGCTTAAAAGCAAGGCTGTCTGCTTTCTGTTGCTATTAATGACTTTGCATTTTTTAAGATCATGAGTAAATAAAATTACACAGTATGGACTCATTTTTATTGTCTTCATTAGCTTTTTCTGTACTACATCTTTCTGAGTAGAAACCGGTATCTTCAAAGTTTTTCACCAATTGGCAAATTCCAATACATTTATGTCTCATTCATATGTTTATAAACTACACACACGCACACACACCCAATACTTCTAACACTTCATTGAAATACCACAGGTCTTTGTTCTTGTTCACCTTTTCTAGTTACACTCACTCTTCTGATCATCTCATCTACTCATATCTTTAAATGTCGTCTACTTGTCAATAACAAATGGAGTTTAAAGAATAAAAACACTCTAGCATTTAACCAGCAAGGTCCAATGATATCTCTCCCTTTGACTGAAATATATATTCTTTCATAGGAAAGTATTACTAATGTAGATGATGATAGATTCATTGAATAATACCAAGAAAGAAATCAAAGTTGAAGTTTATTGAAAGACCAAAGGACTTGATCATTTCTAGGATAAAGATATAAAGAATCTACTGACTGAAATTAGAAAGAGAAATAAAATTATTTTCTCAGTAAGCTAAAACTGCCAGTAATTATCTTACCAGTTCAATAATTGCTGGCTAAACTGGCCTGTGGGACTACTTTTTCACCCTAGAATTATGGGGAATACTCATTGGCATCTCATAATCTCAAATAAGGATGGTGGGATTAATAGATTCAACAATGTGTTGATTAAAATGAAGGGAACATTGCAGGGGGCAATTTTTTATGAAGATGGATCTATTCAAGCGTGGCTTTTTATTGCTTAGTGGTCATATAGTGATGAAAAATAAAGTATTCATATTTGAAACAGACAAATCCTCACACAAAAGCAATCCTTAAGAAGTAGTCAAATAAAAAAAAAAAAGTAGTCAAATAAGTGATTCTTGAACACTTGATAAAACAGAGGAATGGGTAGTAGGAAAGTCAGTTCACATGAGATTGTTTAATGACAGCTTCTTCCATATTGATGAGATTAGGATCCTTGGTGTGATTCATTCAAATCGGTAAACGTTTGTTAGGTACTCATTTTGTAAAGCTTCTTGACTACCAGTAAAATATCATTGCATTTATTTTTTGAAGCCACCTGAAAAGTTGTGTAAGTCAGTCCAAGGTATTAAGAATGGAGGAGAGAAATTTTATGATGATTAAAGAAGACACATGTGTAATTATGTTTGCTTGCTTGTCTGTAAAGGTAAACACATTTTAATAATTTCAAAAAATGAGGTAAATAAGGAAAATGTTTACCTTTTGAAAACCAGGTTTGTAGATATATATATGTATTTATATGTACAAATATGCATGTATGTGAGCAGATGTAGGTAGTTGCATGGATGAATTGGTAGACAATCTGGGTGGATGTACTACAAGTGTTGATCCTCAACAATAGAATTTGTGAGGGTTAAGATGGTAGAAGCATTAAATTTTACATTACATTCCTCTTCATTATGTTTTGTTCAGTTCAGTCACTCAGTCATGTTCGACTTTTTGGGACCCCATGGACTGCAGCCCTCCAGGCTTCCCTGTCCATCACCAACTCCTGGAGCTTGCTCAAACTTATGTCCATCAAGTTGGTTATGCCGTCCAATCATCTCACCCTCTGTTGTCCCCTTCTCCTCCTGCCTTCAGTCTTTCCCAGCATCAGGGTCTTTTCCAAGAAGTCAGTTCTTCACATCAGGTGGACAAAGTATTGGAGATTCAGCTTCAGCATCAGTTCTTCCAATGAATATTCAGGGTTGATTTCCTTTAGGGTTGACTGGTTTGATCTCCTTGTAGTCCAAGGGACTCTCAAGAGTCTTCTCCAACACCACAGTTCAAAAGCATCAATTCTTTGATGCTTTGCTTTCTTTATAGTCCAACTCTCACATCCATACATGACTTATGGAAAAACCATAGCTTTGACTAGAGAGACCTTTGTTGGCAAAGGAATGTCTCTGCTTTTTAATATGCTGTCTAGGTTTGTCATAGCTTTTCTTCCAAAGGGCAAGTGTCTTTTCATTTCCTGGCTGCAGTCATCATCTGCAGTGATTTTGGAGCCCCCTCAAAAATAAAGTCTCTCACTGTTTCCATTGTTTCCCCATCTATTTGCCATGAAGGGATGGGACCAGGTACCATGATCTTCGTTTCTGAATGTTGCGTTTTAAGCCAATGTTTTCACTCTCCTCTTTCACTTTTATCAAGAGGTCCTTTAGTTCCTCTTCACATTCTGCCATAAGGGTGGTGTCATCTGCATTTTCTCTGGGCAATCTTGATTCCAGCTTGTACTTCATCCAGCCCAGAATTTTGTATTATGTACTCTGCATATAAGTTAAATAAGCAGAGTGACAATATACAGCCTTTGCGTACTCTTTTCCCAATTTTGAACCAGTCCATTCCATGTCTTGTTCTAACTGTTGCTTCTTGACCTGCATACAGATTTCTCAGAAGGCAGGTCAGGTAGTCTGTTATACCCATCTGTTGAAGAATTTTCCACAGTTTATTGTGATCCACACAGTCAAAGGCTTTAGCATAGTCAATGAAGCAGAAGTAGATATTTATCTGGAATTTTCTTGCTTTTTCCATGATCTAATGGAGGTTTGCAATTCGATCTCTGGTTCCTCTGCCTTTCCTAAATCCAGCTTGAACATCTGGACATCCTCAGTTCACATACTGTTGAAGACTCACTTGAAGAATTTTGAGTATTAGTTTGCTAGCGTGTGATTGAGTGCAATTTCGCGGTAGTTTGAGCATTTTTTGGCATTGCCTTTCTTTGGGATTGGAATGAAAGCTGACCTTTTCAGTCCTGTGGCCACTGCTGAGTTTTCCAAATTTGCTGGCATATTGAGTGCAGCACTTTAACTGCATCATCTTCCAGGATTTGAAATAGCTCAGCTGGAATTCCATCACCTCCACTAGCTTTGTTCATAGTGATGCTTCCTAAGCCCCATTTGACTTCACACTCCAGGATGTCTGGCTCTAGGTGAGTGATCACACCATTGTGGTTATCTAGGTCTTTAAGATCTTTTTTGTATAGTTCTGTGTATTCTTGCCACCTTTTCTTCATATCTTCTGCTCCTCTTAGTTCTGTACTGTTTCCTTTATTGAGCCCATCTTTGCATGAAGTATTCCCTTGGTATCTCTAATTTTCTTGAAGAGATCTCTAGTCTTTCCCATTCAATTGTTTTCCTCTATTTCTTTGCATTGATTATTAATAATCATTGATTACTTATATATATATATATATGGAAATATGTTTTTTATGTATTGGAAAGGAATCAAAATAATAAGGAAAAAGTCTGACTTCCTTGTATTTGTTGGCCTTGAATCTTGAGGTCCAATGTCAAAGAATTGACGGGCACTTTGTTTTATAATTTTCTCAGCCATGCTCATGTATCTAGGAACTTGTCAAGGACTACAGCTCAGGGAGGAGGCTTCTCTATTCATTTCCAACACTTTGTCTTGTAAATGTGGATTCATTCTTTCCTTGTTAAAAATGACAGTGTCAGGAAGCAACCCTACACTTCTGAGAAAAATCTGTTTTTCTGTATAAATTCAGTGGTTTGGGGAGCCCAAAGACGCTTAATATTTAAAAAATATTAAGCACTAGATGATTCAGCATTTTGTATCTGATGACTTTTCCCATAAGAAAATCCTCATAGTCCTCCTATTATACCCTAAAAAATAAAATGTTTCCCCACTGTCTATGTTTTTATTCTGGGAAATCTTTAAAAAAATAATCATAATTGTGGTTACCAGTACAGTTATTTCTTCAATAGCCGACTGTTTTAGCATTTTTATGATGCAACAGATCTTCTCAGTCCTCGTAGATGAATAAACCTTAAATAAATATAAAACATATGGGAGATAATTATCTCAGAGGATAGTCCAACTTCACATCTGAAATAACCCCCAATGTACTCTAACTAAATCCTCTCATTTTTTAAACAGGAGAAAACTAAGCCACAGTGAAGTCAATTGTTTTGTCCAAGGTTGGAAAGCTAATTAATTGTGACTGATATCTCCCTCCTGTCTGTACCTGAGAATGTTTGCTTCCTGTGCTGTACTCATCCTTCCTTTTGTCTAGCTTAGTAAGGAAATTTGCCATATAAGAAAGGATATTTTCATCTAAGGAAAAAGAAATCTAAAAGTGGGACAGGAGAGTGGATTGAGATTTGACTCAATTTGGTGTTACTAATATTGATTCTTTTATGGTTAATGCATTGAAAAATAAGGCATGTGCTTTTTTTGAAGCAATCAAAATAGCTCAGGGCACCCATCTAGACTAATATCCTTATATTTTATACCCAAAATATGTATATGAATACATTACTTTTTATGGGATACTAGATACTGGTCTCTCAGATGTTTAAGAATCCACCTGCAATGCAGGAGACCTGGGTTTGATCCCCAGGTTGGGAAGATCCCCTGGAGAAGGAAATGGCTACCCACAACAGTATTCTTGCCTACAGAATTCCATGGACAGAGGAGCCTAGTGGGCTATAATCCATGGGGTTGCAAAGTTGGACACAACTGAACAACTAACACCATGGTTACTAGACACTGCATGCTTGCTGTCTGTGAGTCTCTTAAAATGAACTGGCATTTCTTATTGCTCCATATCATTTTTTAATAAAATAAACTATGAAACTAAAAGGATTATTACATCCCAAATGGTTCAGTTGATCTGACTCTTATAAGTGTATTTGAATACCTCATCCAAGTTGTATAAAAAGTATTTTTTGTTGTTGTTGTTGTTAATCTTGACTCACTTTAGGAGCCAGTTACTCTAAAACCAATGACTTCATTTTTGATAATATCATCATCTGAAAGACAGGTTTAATGCAAACCTCTAGGTGGGATGGTGTATATCCGGGTTTGTCTATAAGAGCCCTAGTTTTTATCTGCTATCCCACTGTAATTAATCAGTGCCTCTTTTTAATCTAAAAGAGTCAAGTTTTGGGTAGTGAACTATATGGTTATCCTACCTGCAGTAGCTGCAAAATATGCTAGAGAAGGAATTCCCTCCTCCAACTTTAAGGCAAATCTCAGCATTTTTTTCCTGTTTGAGCTGTCTGCCCCTTTCTGTTTTCAGTGTCTCAAGAGTTTTGCCTCTTCCCTTCCTAGACTCATTGAAGCTGATTTTTCTTTCAAACTGCATTCTACTCAAAACTCAGTATTTGACTTGATTGAACTAGGATATCTGCCAAGTCGACTTTCATTTTGGTTTCAACTGGCTATCCTTCTATACAGTGTGAATAAATCTTTCAGGCTTAAAATGATTAGATTATCAAGAGGAATTTGATGAAGGGTTTGTGCTTTGCAGGGAGAAAAACATACAGTTTCATAGACACAATGCAAATACAATTGTTTGTGTGTTGTATGCTGTGCTTATTCACTCACTGACTTCCTGAAGCTCTTTGAGCTGTAGCCCCCAGGCTCTGCTGTCCATGGGATTTTTCAGGCAAGAATACTGGAGTGGGTTTGCCATTTCATTCTCTAGGGGATGAACCAGGGGTTGAAACCATGTCTCCTGTATTGCAGGTGGGTTCTTTACCCTATTGAGCCATTGGGGAAGCCCATTGTTGAATCTCAAATCTGAACATGCTTATACCTAAAAAGTCTAAACAGTCTGCCTAAGGAATCTTTTAAGATCCTGCCAAATCATATTCCAGTCTCTTCAATCCTAGTCACCCAAGTTTAAAAAAGTGTCCAAAATCTATGATCTCCTAAAAGGGACGGACAATTCAGTGTAAAAAATATGATATTGTAGCCATGAGAACATGAGTTCAAATTCTGCTATCACTCTTTTTAAGTGTGGTGCCTTGGCTTCTTAATCAGCAAATGGATAGAATTTTATATAATAAGGATTTACATATTTATGCACATTTTACACCATATACATTTTTCTGTAATGATTTTATGGACCTTTTGGAAGTCAGTTTGTCTGTCCTATATCTTCTTACCTATGTAATAATTTAAATATCTTTTGAGATCATCTCTGTCTTTCTGTCTCTCTAGACCATCACAATGTCTTATACAGTAGCATCCTTTTAAGTAGTCCTTTAGGTCCCTTGTTCCTAAATTATTTTTCTAATTCGCAGTCTAAAAACAAAATAGCCCATGTTTAAATTCCTTTAGTAGCTACCCACGACCTTCAGGATAAAGTCTAGTTTCCTGACTCTGGCCTTTGCCTGTATTTCTTTCTGCATATTTTACCCACTACTGTATGTCATTCATTCCACCTTCCAGCTCTGTAGAACTACTTGAAGTGGCCTAAGTCTATCCTTATCTCCTGCCTGAAATGTTAGTCCTTTTCCTTTCCTTCTGCACTCAAAGTATTTCTTGGTTGCATCTCCTCAAGGAAGCCTTCTTTGGTCCTGTCCCTTCTTATAGTGTCACGTGTGTGTATGCTCAGTTGCTCAATCATGTGCAACTCTTTGAGACTCCATGGACTGTAGCCCACCAAGTTCCTCTCCCCATGAGATTTTCCAGGCAAGAACACTGGAGTGGGTTTCCATTTCCTTCTCCAGGGGATCTTCCTAACCCAGGGGTAGAACCAGCATCTCCTGCATTGGCAGGTGGATTATTGTTTAACTACTGAACCATCAGGGAAGCCCTCCATTGTGTTCTCATATAATTCAGTGTTAATTTCCCCAATAGTCAGCACACTTCTTTCACCTCCAAGAGTCCCTATGTTGGATTTTGTACTTTTCTTTATACTCAAACATTACATTTTATATGAACTTAATACAGGCTTCAATAAATACAGGCTTCAATATACTGAAGAATATAAGGAAGTAAAGAAAGGAAGAGAGACCTTATTTTCCTAGGGAATTTTGTATTCTGGATACAGAAATATTTTCATCCCATGATATAACAAGGGATTATTATAGAGACCTCATCAGTTCAGTTCAGTCGCTCAGTTGTGTCCGACTTTGGGACCCCATGGACTGCAGCACGCCAGGCCTCCCTGTCCATCACCAACTCCTGGAGCTTGCTCAAACTCATATCCAATGAGTCAATGATGCCATCCAACCATCTCATCCTCTGTTGTCCCCTTCTCCCCCTGCCTTCAATCTTCCCCAGCATCAGGGTCTTTTCCAATGAGTCAGTCCTTTGCATCAGGTGGACAAAGTATTGGAGATTCAGCTTCAACATCAGTCCTTCCAATGAATCTTCAGGACTGATCTCCTTTAGGATGGACTAGTTGGATCTCCTTGCAGTCCAAGGGACTCTCAAGAGTCTTCTCCAACATCACAGTTCAAAACCATCAATTCTTCAACACTCAGCTTTCTTTATGGTCCAGCTCTCACATTCATACATGACTACAGGAGAAACCATAGCTTTGACTAGAAGGACCTTTGACGGAAAAAGATTGTCTCTGCTTTTTAATATGTCTAGGTTGGTCATAGCTTTCTCCCAAGGAACAAGCGTCTTTTAATATCATGGCTGGAGTCACCATTTCCAGTGATTTTGGAGCCCAAGAAAATAAAGTCTGTCACTGTTTGCAGTGTTTCCCCGTCTATTTGCCATGAAGTGATGGGACCAGATGTCAAGACCTTCGTTTTCTGAAAGTTGAGTTTTAAGCCAGGTTTTTCACTCTCCTCTTTCACTTTCATCAAGACGCTGTTTAGTTCCTCTTCACTTTCTGCTGTAAGGGTGGTGTCTACATATCTGAGGTTATTGATGTTTCTCCTGGCAATCTTGATTCCAGCCTGTGCTTCATTCAGTCTGGCATTTCGCATGATGTACTCTGCATGTGAGTTAAACAAGCAGGGGGACAATATACAGCCTTAACATACTCCTTTTCCAATTTGGAACCAGTCCATTGTTCCATGTCATGTTCTAACTGTTGCTTCTTGCATACATAATCCTGCATACAGATTTCTCAGGAGGCACGTCAGGTGATCTGTTGAAGAATTTTCCACAGTTTATTGTGATTCACATAGTCAGAGGCTTTGGCATTTTCAATAGAGCAAAAGTACATGTTTTTCTGGAACTCTTGCTTTTTCTATGATCCAGCTGATGTTGGCAATTTGATCTCTGGTTCCTCTGCCTTTTCTAAATCCAGCTTGAACATCTGGAAGTTCATGGTTCACATATTATTGAAGCGTGGCTTGGAGAATTTTGAGCACTACCTTGCTAACATGTGAGATGAATGCAATTGTGTGGTAGTTTGAAGATTTTTTGGCATTGCCTTTCTTTGGAATTGGAATGTAAACTGACCTTTTCCAGTCCAGTGGCCATTGCTGAGTTTTGCAAATTTGCTGGCATATTGAGTGCAGCACTTTCACAGCATCATCTTTTAGGATTTGAAATAGCTCAACTGAAATTCCATCACCTGCACTAGCTTTGTTCGTAGTGATGCTTCCTAAAGCCCACTTGACTTCAGACTCCAGGATGAGAGACCTCATGACTTTTCACAAAACCTTGTCCATAGAAAGCAATGAAAAATATTTTTAGTTTTGATTTATTGACTAAATAAGTAGCACCTATGTATTTCAATTAATATTTAATCTTAGTACATAAGAAAAGGGCATTTTTTCCAACAATTATTTTATATGATGCTATCTTTCATTTAGTGGCAACAGTGTTCCAGCAAGGGATTTTCTCTACATCATTGTGTCCTAGGGGACAACTGCTGTGGTGCTTGGGGAAAATCATTTTCTTCCTAACAAAGAATCCCCCTCTGTTTGCCCACCATCACATTAGCACTTTTCTAAAGAAAATTTTTTGTTGTGGGCCATTTTTTAAATTCGTTATTGAATTTGTTACAATTTTACTTCTTTTTTATTAATTTATTTTTTAACTTCTTTTTTATGTTTATTTCTGGGGGGGAGCCATGAGGCATGTGGGATCTTAGGTCCCCAATCAGCAATTGAACCCACACCCCCTACATTGGAGGGCAAAGTCTTAACCACTGGACCATCAGGGAAGTTCCCCCTTCAGTACCTTTCTGATGTGACCGGACCCAGCGTGTGTTGAGCCAGTTGCATCATCCCACAGCGCACCTGAGCCCCAGGACCCAGAGGCTGACTCACTAGAACAGGTAATTAGGAAGCAGTAGGACAGGAGACGGAGGCAATCCAATTTACAGCTCACTGGAGAGCTCTGAATCAGTGTGGAGGAGGACTGAGATGGTGGATGAGATTATCTGTGAGCTCACCTCTCTAAAATTACTTAGTCTTAGTCTTCCCCCTTTTCATTTAGAAAACATATGTTGTGAATGCAAAGATTTAGCTTCTTCTCCTGAAGAGTTGGCAGCTGAGAGCAGTTTCTCGAAACCACCTGGAAAGGATAAAATTTGTTGTCGGATATCTGCTGTTTAAATAAAGGCAGTTACTGTAGAGTTTAGGATACAAAGGAACTATCTGGAAGCTCTCAGGCCCTTGTAGCAAATATAATCCCATACCTAGTTCGGTGCATGTCCATAAAGGATATTCTGGCAAGTCAAAGGTATACTCTGGCCTTTGTGTTAGGAAAATTTAAGGGCTTAGAGTCCCCTTGTGTAGGTACAGTTACATACCTAGAGTCCAACAGGGGCTCTTTATTTCTGGGATGCCTAGCTGCTGAGCCACGAGGAGATTTGCAGGGTTCCATCAGTTGTAAAGATGGGTTAGTCTTTGCCCTCATACTTGTGGACTTAGGTTTGATGCTTGTTGACTGAAGGGTAGGAACCCAGGCAGGACTGTAAGTAATTCATTCAAGAAATGTTGATCAAAGACCTAGTTTATGGTCGACACTGTTCTGAACACTAAGAATGATGAGTTTTAAAAGAGCCTAAGTCTTATCTTTCTGATCTTATTTGTAACTTCTGATGCATTTCTGATAATATTTTATAATTAAATTTATAAAACTTATTCTATTTGTTTTAAATCAGACGATAATTGCTTCACAACATATTGTTTGTTTCTGCCAGACAGCAATTAGAATCAATCATAGCTATATACATGTGTATATATATATATACACACACATAATTATGTATATGTGTGTGTGTATATATATATATATATATATATATATATATATATTCCCTCCCTCTTGAGCCTTATCTCCACCCATCTGGGTCATCACAGAGCACCAGGCTGTGCTCCCTGCATTATATAGCAGCTTATTCTAAAAGAGATACAGTGAATATATTTAAACTAATTGAGTGAGTGAATAACTAAAAAGGAACCAAAGATAATTTTGGATAGTGGTAAGTGCTGTGAAGAAAAACCAGAATAGAGAAATGAGGTAGAGAGAGTGTGTGTATGTGGTCGGGAAGATGGTTAACCAGAGTGGTTAGGATATTCTTTTTCTGGAAAGAAAGCATTTAAAATGAGCTCTGAATGCTGAGAAGAGGGTAGTTCTGTGAAGATATGAGGGAGACACTTTCTAGACAAATGGAACAGCATTTAGGAAAGTAGGAAAGATAAATGGGGGCAAAATGATGAAGAGCCTAGGAAGCTGTAGCTAGGCATTTGGATTTATGCTGAGGGCCATGGGAAACCATTGCAGAGATGAAGCAAGGAATAATGGCAAATGATTGAACAGTGTGAACCAGAGGATAATGGGAAACTGAAAGGAATGAAGGAGAGAGATGATGGGAACCCGTTGGGTGATATAAAGCAGGAGATGGTAGAAACCAGCAGAGGAGATGAAGAAGGGAATGGTGACTCTGGCTGCTGTGAAGAGACTGGACTGTGAACAGAGAAGGCAACATAGCACGTAGGAGCTTGAACTAGTTTAAGAGAGTTGATGCTTGAGATTTTTATGGGCTTCAGTCCCCTGGGACTGTTAAAAATGTCCACCTATGAAAACTCTTACCAAACACAAAATAATCTAACAGCTGTTCCCGTGATCACTTCCCTTCCCTGCTATCACAAAACTGCTCTCTGGGATTCTTTGGTGCAAACCTTCTTCTAGTGTTACTGTAAACCTAAAAATTGAGAGGAGGAGACTGAGAGTTTGAGAATTCCGATGGCCTTGCCTGTGTTAATACAGTCTGCCCTGGAGTTCACCTCTGATCTAAGTGCTACTCCCATCAGTGGAATTCAACTCCATAGATTCCATCTTCATAACCCAGTAATTCTTCCCCTCTAAACTTACCTAAGGATTCTGAAATTCAGAGCATGCCCAGAGTGAGGGCAACCTGCAATATGTCCAAGGGACCTAAATATAAAGAGATAGGATTTTTAAGATGATTGTATACCACTGTGTTATTTTAGATCATGCTGAATTTCACATTGAAATTGACATTCATATTAACAGCAATTGCTTCCCTCTCAGTGGGGAGAAAGGAACAAGGTTATGAATTACAAAGTAAGTTTGAGGGCCAATTTCCTGTTGCTTGCACTGGTCACCAAAATTGCTGGTTCTTTCTCTGTTTACCCTATTTTGAGAGACTTTGGTTCCTGAAGTCAGTACCTATAATCTATTGTCTGTGGCTCAACCCACTTCTGTTCTAAACAGCCTGATGGTACCTGACTTGTCTCTACACCTTTTTTTTCCCCCTGAGTCTACTCAACAGCTCTGAATCACCCTGACGTCAGTCATTCCATCTCTGTTTCCTCACAGCCTACTTCTCTTTCAAGGTTTTACTCACTTCCTTCCTGCCCCTTCTAACATCCAAAAGGCCAAATGTTCAAATAAAGAGTAAAAGCTTAAGAAGTAAAGGAAAAAATATGGAAAAATTTTAGTAAACCCAAGGAATACATATCTGTGTGTCAAACTCTTGTCATATTTGACATACTAGTGTTGGGTATAAATGTAGATTAGATGTTAATGTCTGTGGGGTTTTCATTTTCTTAGAGCTCAGTCAAGCAAGATTAATTAAGAACAGAAGGAAAATAGGATCATGCCATTGTGTCAAGAAGCACAGAGTATGTTTTACAAGATTTCTTTCTCAACATTTACGTGTTCTGAATATCAATTGTTTATTTGTCAGGGTTGGAAAACGTATATGGTATGTGTTACTCAACACTTTGGAGAATGTTTTGAAAAACCTAATCCAATTTTCATTTTGAAAAGTATACTTTCACAATTATTTGTTCACAATTGCATTGCTTTCTGCCAAAGACCAGGACAAGCATAAATAAATGGAATCTTAAAAGTAGACAAGAAATATCAAAACCAAACAGTGAATTTCTGAGTTAAGGAATGAAAAAGTTTAAAAATGGTTTTTAATGATCTGAGTAATTTAGTTAATTGTGTCTTTGAGTCATAGCGTGTAAAGTCGATTTGACATTAATATTTTAAGGAATCACATCAGATAAAAAGATTAGTAGTGACCAGAGCAATTTTAGCCTGGGCCACTTCATAGTTTGGCTTATCTGACCCTAGGATAGATGTTTTTGAGAGTGAACGACTCAATGGGTAGAATGTAAGTAAATGTTAGACACATGGTTAATGTGTGGGAATGAAGAAAAACATAAGTTATAGAAAATTGACCTTACTTTCCATCTAAACTCTTTGAATTTATTTGAAAATTGTGCACTTCTCTGAAAAAGCTATTGCTTGTCAGTTATTATATTCCACAAGGGAAGGATGAGGTAGGTTTATAAATATTCAATTAATATTTTTTTAATAAGTGAATGAATGAATGTATTTCAGAAAGGAAACTTTAAAAAATTATAATAAATCATCTGTCAGTTCAAGAAAAATAATTTCTCATATATAAGTAGGAAAAGTGATATGACAGATACCAAATAAAAATTATTGTGATGTTTATCTTACATTTAACAAAATAGTCAAGAATAGCGGACTTCCCTGGCGGTCCAGTGGTTAAGAATTCATCTTCCAATGTACAGTATGCTGGTTTGATCCCTGGTTGGGGAGGTAAGATCCCGCATGCCTCATGGCCAAAAACGTAAATAAAGAAGCAGTATTGTAACAAATTCAATAAAGACTTTAAAAATGGTCCCCATTAAAAAAATCTTTTAAAAAAAGTGATTAAAAAATAAACTTGTATATATGGTGAAATGTTTTTTTGACAATTTAGAAGCAGAGATTTTTGGTGGTAATAATGTATTTCTGATTCAAGAGCCAAGTAACTACCACGGATACTGGGCAGGAAACTGAATAACAAGTCACAGCTCCGTCCCTTCAGAAGGAGTCCTCTGTAAGGACTAAGAGATATCCATACCCCCTGAAAAATGGCAACTCCTGAGACATAAAAAAATATTCTGGAAAATCAGCAGAGGAAAATATTATTTCCTGAATATAAAAGAAATTAGACATTAGAGAGATGTTCAGTATTAAGGACTGTGAAGTGAAGGGAAATGTTTTTTCCTGAGAACAGGTGGTTCTGACATTGTAATTGTATTACTTCTCCCTGCCAGCATGTGGGTATTCTACAAGGATTCAGAGGAAAAAAGTAAACCATTTCCCCTCAGGTACAATAGTGTAATAGAAAAAGCCTCGAACTGGGAGTTGGGAAATCTGATAACTATTCTTAGCTGACACAAATGAGCTTTGTGAGTGACCTTGAACAAATCATATTTTCTCCGGGCATCACTTTCATTATTTACAAAGTGAAGGCATTGGGCTAAATTATATTTAAGGTCCTGGTGTGCTTTCTATGGTTCTCGTTTTTAATCCCCCCTCCGTTTTTTTGTCTATTTCTAAATGCTCAAATACTACATTATTTAAGGTATATTTCCTGGCAGGTTTTTTTTTTTTTTTCTTCCCTCTCTGTCTCTTTCTTCAATATATGGGATAGGAGGATACTGACTAAGTCTGAGGGGAAGGAGGAAGAAGATTTGCTACAGGAAGGATTTCTATCCCCCTCTACAAGAAAACTTAAATACAGCTACCACCGCTTTGAAAGGAATGGTTTATGTCCCAACAGCACTTTCCAGACAAGCTCTGTACTTTTTTGCCAACAGAATTAACTTTAAACTGAAGTCAGTAGACAGTTAAACAAGAGTCGACACTGAAAACAGCTGTGAGTAGACCAGACCAGTTACTTATAAGGTACTGTTTTTTAACTCATAGAAATCTCCTTCAAGGTTCATTTCTTTCAGGCACAAGTATTCTGTGGTCATCTGACCTTTTTCTCCCACTTTGCCTCTATTCTGAGAGAAAACACACTCTTAAAATATCTTAGCCCTTGAGTGTTTCAGTCTTGTTTTGTAGCTGTTGTTGATTGAAGCTGCTAAGATTTTGTTTTGCTTTTAGGAAACTAATAATTGTTGTTATTTTATATTGAATCTTAGTTTAGTTTTGTCCTTTGTTGACTCTTGTCATGGGTGGTTTTTATGTTTTGTTGTTCAGGTTGAATAAAGCAGGATATGCTTTAATATTACAGAATGTACAGAATGCTCTTGACTTGGGGAAGCAGGGCAGAGATTGGTTAATGCATCGTCAGTTTGAAGTACAGAACCTATAGAATCAGTCAGAGAAGGGGACCAGCATAGGGCAAGCCCCAGGCCCTATAACTGTCTGGGTCAAGACTCCCTGACCTCATCACAGCTTGGTGGATCTGACCTGGAAAACATGAGTTTTTAAACTGGAGTTTTATCTTTAGTTTGTTTCTATACTTGTTCATTTTAACCCTTCCTTCCCTTGATCCCCATTTAGTTTTACAATTCTGGTAAACTTGCTTTTTTTTCAGTTTTTGGATGAAGTTTATCTTATTAAGTTCATCCACCTTAAAGAGACAGCATTTCCAAGAGTAATGTTTGCTGTAAGAATTCAAATCACTGAGCTCTGAAGGGGTTTTCAGAGCAGAGGAGGAGTGACCCCCCTGGCTGTGGGGTGGACAGATAAGACCCCGTGTCCCACTGTCGTCTGAGATGTCCCTCTTGCCCAGAGGCCTGGTTAGCTAATACTATATATAGTATTTGCTGCTGGTCAGTAAGCAAGTTACAGAGAACTAAGGAGTTCTCTATCTATGGACTTTCCAGAAAGGGAAGCTTAGAAGTTTACTACTGAAAACTCCAAAAAGTTTAGAGAAAATTTAGCCACTTTTTGGAGAGTTATCTTTCTGAAATCTACTATAATAATATGTATATGCTCAGTTGTGTCTGAATCTTTGCAACCCTATGGACTGTAGCCTGCCAGGGTCCTCTGTTCATGGGATCTCCCAGGCAAGAATGCTGGAATGGGTTGCCATTTCCTGCTCCAGGGGATCTTCCCGACCCAGGGATAGAACCCAAGTCTCCTGCATTGGCAGGCGGATTCTTTACCACTGAGCCACCTGGGAAGCCTTAGATATTTTACTGTCTCTCTGGAGAGGACTGAATTCAATTTAAAGTTTTGTGAATTTCTCAGTATTCTCTTCATGAATACACATCATAGACTTATTCTATAACATAATAATACTTGGGGGGGCCTACTCTGTGATGTGTAAGGCCATCCTTCTTATGTCATAAAGTCACATAATTACTGTGCTTTAAAAAATTGTATTATTTGTATGGGACTTTTTTTTCCTTGTGTTCATCATCTATATGGAGCTGTGATTTCTTTACCTGCTGGTGTGGAGAATTTGTATTCCTCTAATAACTCTCTTCAGCTTCAACCATCCCTTTGTAATGATCATTTCATTTGTGCTATGCACAACAAAACCAGAAAACAAACAAGTTTATTAAAAAAAATATGGGAGGAATGAGAGACTATAACTTTATTCGAAGACCCAAGAGAATCTTTTATGAGGAAAGTGCAGAGCCAAAGTGCACAGACATAGTGACATCTATTTTAGGTGCTTAGGAGGCTTTTGGTTTGTGTCCAAATTCTTAGTTGTGTTCTGTGGTAGAAGTTGCCATGGAAGTGGCTCTGGGATAACTACCTCATTCCTACATCAGATACAGAAAGTGCTATTTGTTCTCCTTTTTACGCAATCACTGGAGGCCTGTGTCAAGGAATCAGTGACTAACCAATTTCAAGGAGACTATAATATTAATTCGTATTAATCAAATACTGGGCTTCCCAGGTGGCCCAGTGGTAAAAAATCTGCCTGCCATGCAGGAGATAAGGAGATGAGTTTGATCCCTGGATTGGGAAGATCCCCTGGAGAAGGAAATGGAAATCCACTCCAATATTCTAACCTGGAGAATTCCATGGACAGAGGAGCCTGGCAGGTTACAGTCCATCCATAGGGTCACAAAGAGTTGGACACAACTGAGCATGCATGAGTGGACAAAGTACATTATTTTAGCCCCATTCACACATATGCTATTCACATGCATATGTGTCTGAGAACTAGGACAATACTGCTTGGTAGAAAAGAGAGAAAAGGAAAAATGATCTTTGTCATCAAATCTATGCAGTTCTTCTGTGTGCTGATGAAACTTTAGGGGAAAAACAGGAATGTAAGGCTAATTGTCTTCATTATATCTTGGTTTTTTAAAACTTCATCTTTCTCTTATTTGCAGCTTTTTCTAAACTGAAAATACCATAAAACATTGAAGTTAGTAGCTGAATATATGTTTTCTTATCTTCCCACATTTTTTATGTGGTGCATTTCAGAGCAAAATGGATCACTGGTTTCTCAATGATCTTGATCATTAATTCTGTTTGACACAAGAAAGGAATTAAAACTGGATATGTTAGACAATACATGAAGCTATAAATTGAGTCCAGGGTAGTTCTACATTCCAGCTTTAATAAGAATTCACTGCTAATTCCTTGATCATAGAGCTTTATAAAGAATTATGCTGTGAGGTCTTTTGTATTAAAGGCCCTTTTCAAACTGAAACAATTAAAAAAAAAAAAAAACAGGTTTCACCTAGTCGTGGAAATTGGTCCTAGGTGTAAAAACATTTTGTGATATATATGACAAACTCTTTCTGTTTGAAACAATGAACTAGGGACTATCTTTTGTTTGCAACAGTAAAGTTAGGGTCTGCATAAATGTAGAAACATTATATAAAAAGTAAAAATTTTGCTTATTTTTGACCCCTGCTTTCAGTTAAATGGCATGAGTTATTTTCAAATGGAAATGATACTATGTTAAGTCAATTCAGTAAAAGTTTTCTCTACTTGACTATTTCAGGTTAATTAAAATTTAATTTTCACATTCATACCTAATTAGAAAATTTGACACATGATGTATGTTTTACATGAGAACTGTATTACCACAATACCTAAACTTTAAATCACGGGAAACTCAATGTCATTAAATACACACTTAGGAAGGTTTCTATTTAGAAAATGACTTTTAAAACTAGTAAATAAAGGAAAATCTGCAGTAAATTAACATGTGACAGTGTTCACTGATAATGCCTTATGTGTCTGCCTGCATGCCCAGTTGTATCCGACTCTGCAACGTCTGGACTATAGCCCACCAGGCTCCTCTGTCCATGGGATTCTCCAGGCAACACTACTGGAGTGGGTTGCTGTTTCCTGCTCCAGGGGATCTTCCTGACCCAGGAATCGAACCTGTGTCTCCTGAGTCTCCTGCACTGGCAGGCAGATTTTTTACCACTGTGCCACCTGGGAAGCCCACAGCGCCTAATAAGGATCCTTTTTTCTTAGCACAGCCTTGTAAGAATTCTCCAGAAGTCTTCAGAAGCTAGCCCCTCTAGCTTCTTGAATTCACTGAATTCTTGCTTCTTGAATTCATTGAATTCTAGCTTCTTGAATTCATTGAATTCTTGAACTAGAATTCAATGAGCAAGGTGTATGCTTTCCAAGGGGCTGTCAAGCTTAATGCTATAGAATGTGAACTAGAGAGAGAAGCTGCTGATATTTCTTCAACTGGTGTACAGAGAGATAATTGATTTGTTCTGATAAAAATATGCATTTAGCTTATTTTCAATTGCAGCCTCTCAGGAAAGAAAAGGTGCTCAAACCACTGAACTATATCCTTATATACTGGCCTTTTTTGATGAAGTAAGTCAATACTTCTGGACAATTGAAGAGGTGATGTGGTTAAAGACTGAGATTCTTTTGGGACATTTTAGTGCCATAAATGGCTTCCTAGGCGACTCAACAGGTAAAGAACCTGCCTGCAATGCAGGAGACACAGTTGATGTGGGTTCAATCCCTGGTTTGGGAAGATCCCCTGGAGAAGGAAATGACAATCCACTCCAGTATTCTTGCCTGGGAAATCTCATGGATAGAGGAGCCTGGCAGGCTGCATTCCGTGGGGTCGAAAAGAGTTGGACATAACTGAGCAGCAGCAGATCTAAATGTTTGCTAAGTGAATATAAGTTAAAAGGTTGTTAACAAATAAATGATCCAAAAACCATGAATGTTTTACTTCATATTTTATGATCAAAGTGTTTGAAAATTTCATTATATAATGCCATTTAATAAATTATGAAATTTCTGTTAGCAAAGGGTAATTTGGAACTGTAAATTGCTATGAAGAGACAGCACCAGGTGCCTATTGTCAATAAGAATTTAGAAAGTAGAGTTGGAGGACATGGAGGTATCAACCATTTTCCGATACCCCTTTTTGGTTGGTTGATTTTGCTGAAGGCATTGTGGAATTGATAATATATTTGCTACAAAAAGATGCTGTTAGCATTTGACTATATTAATAGTTGAGGGGGCCAGGTGCACACAGAAGAATAAATAAAAATGGCTGAGTCTAAGACAATTTTACAAGCCAAATGTTATTTTGGTAAACTTAAAAAAAAATAAAGATTAGATAAGTTACAAAGATCTAGATAAATACTGACATCTTTCCAAATAACAAGAAAATAATAATAATAATTCTGAGGGGCAGTCTTCATCTGTCTGTATCTTCTATCTCCAACCTACTTGGTTTTGAATATGTTTAATATCAAGCATATCTTCTGTAGTCCTTCTCCAGAGTATGGGGCTAGTCCATCAGGAAAGTTAGCACCCATAGGTCCTCCTCCCCACTTGAAAACACTTTAAGTAGAGTTGAGTACAATGGAAATGAAAGCAACCTTCCTGTAAACCTCAAATGTAAAATACCTTTCGTAACTCACAAGGGAGCTAACTATTACAAGAATTATAAAGAGAATGATAATATAAAAGGAAAATAAATTGTCACCAATTTCACTCTCTAGTAGAGTAATTCCCATTGTTAGATTTCCTTCTGTATATGTGTACATAATATGGTACCAATATTTTGTTTCACCTTATTTTTACAAAATTGGCTTCACACTGCAAATTTGGATTCCACCTTTTTCATGTAACATTTTATTGGCAACTTTTTCTATATCTTCAGAACACCTTGGAAAACAAATAATTGACAAGGGTATAATCCTCTCTTCTATGACTATACCATACACAATAAAATACACCCCTCCCCCACTGTTAGGGACCTGCATTGCTTCAGTGAGTTCTGTGATAAATAAAATAAGAAGAAGCAGTGATCTACATATGACTTTTCTGTTCATTTGGTTCTTTTAGAGCTGTGATGACTTAGAAATGAGCAAGTCTAACTCCTTCATTTTACAGAGTAGGGGAACTAAGTCCGGAAACATTACTCATTTAGCATCCAGGCTTCCGGCTTTCAGTCTAATTTCTATCTTCATCCAGAATAAGTAATGACTGGATGATAAATTTATTCAGGGGCAAGAGGTGAAAGCATAATTTCCTTCTGTCTGAGTAAGAGGTCAACCATGTACCCTATTCTCTCAAAATCCTCAGGGAACGGAAGCGTTCTCATACTAGAGAAAGAACTCAAAATTCCATGCCAGAAGTCTTTATTACACAAGGGGTGATAAACATATAACAGCTATGGGAACATTTTTAAATAGCTGTCGTTTTGTTAATGAGTATTTGCTGAAGCATTTCCTGGGCCACTGCTGTTTATGGAACTTTTAAACAAAATATTTATGAAGATGAAACCAGGCTTTGCTTCATAAATTATGTCCTTTTACCTGCTCCTTTGCTGTTCCTCAGGGCACAACCAATGTTCAGGCCTCTGTTACACAGAACAAACACACTCAGCTTTCTCAACCAAGTTTTCTCTTTTTGGTGCCAAGAAAAATTTGCATTTTCTGTCTTTGCTTCCTCGCCTCCCTCCGATTCTATGACTCTTTGCAATTGGGCATTTATTTCTATCACAATACTGAAAATGTCTCTCAGAGGTTGCTAATGATGGCTGACTTCATGGTTAAATCCAACAGCTTCTTATCTTTGGGCCCACTTCTGCCTTGCTACCGTTTTTACTATTTATTTACCTTTGTGCTCTCTTCTTGAAATACTTCTCTCCTGGGGTGTTAGGGATCTGATACTGGCCTGTACTTCCATCCCCTTTTTTCTTCACTCTCCTCAGAGGTCTCCTGTCTTCTTGCCACTTCCTGGTTCTGTGTTTGTTTTATTGTTTGATTTCCCCCTCTTATACTTTCTTCCTATGGCTGCATCCAGTCTCATGGCTTCAACTTAAAGCCCAATCTAGAGATCAGGTCAGCAAGATCTCTTCCAACTCATACTTTGTACAAGTTGTTTTAAAGGCCCCCTTCCTCTGGATTCACAATGCTTTGTCTTGGCAGAGAACTGGACTGTATTTTAGTCCCAAACTGACTATACATAGTATCAAAAAAGGTGTTTTCATGTTGGAAAGGTATATTTTGTATGTAGACTCAGTCATTTTTAATGAGTTGGTGACCAAGCTGGGAATTCCTACTTCTGCTTCTTTCCCATACTATATTCTGAGGCTTACCATTGTCACCCACTACCCCCATTCCCGTCCCGGTGCCTGTCTATGTGACATCTTCACTCCTGGCCAGTGACAGATGTGCCTATAGGCATGTTGGCTAATATAAGCAAAATGGCCATAATACTCACTTTTACTTGGAGCTATCTAGGATGAGGGTTGGTAAACTATAGTCCATGTGCCAAATCTGGCCCTCTGCCTGTTCTCATAAAGTTTTCTTGGAACACAGCCATGCCATTTCACTTATATATTGTTTCTTAAGTAGTTGCCCTGCTAGTCAGAGCCCCCATACAATGCCTGTCTCGGGTATTCCAGTGTTCGAACTCAATGCCTTTCCTCCACTCAAATGAGTCCTTCATCTTTATCTTCTTCCTCACTTCCTATACAGCCAGGTGATGGTGATTGCAGTATTCAAAAGTATGTGTTCTCAGCATTTTTTTTCTCTTTGTTCTCATGGCCGCCATCTTCTTCAGAATTTAATTATTTCTTCAGTCCTCTACCATTCTAATCCACACCAATGGCAATTTAAAGGAGATATCTATATATAGTCTTCCCCCCAACTAATTTTTCAGTGAGTTCTTAGTAGAAGATTAAGAGCAAAGGCTATGGAGTTGAATTTCAGGATTTGAGGTCCCAGATCTGGTATACTTTACATGTACTATGCAAGCTACTTAATATTTCTAAGCTATCATTTTCTCATATATAATAAGAGTTCTAATAATGACTAACATGTATATGTTCTAGCTAGTGCTCTATACACTTCCCATGCATTCCTTCCTTCATTTCCTATTCAAAAGAGCAAATTTTATTAGATTTATATTGAACATTCTTAAAAGGTGAAATCCAATTAATCTTAAAGAGACTGGTTTATTTATTCTTCTTGAGCTCATTTGGCTTTATGAAGAAACCTATGCTAAAGTTGGAAAAGAAAGACCCTGATGCTGAGAAAGATTGAGGCCACGAGGAGAAGGGGACAACAGAGGATGAGATGGTCTAATGGCATCACCAATTCAATGGGCTTGAGTTTGAGCAGACTCCGGGAGATAGTGAAGGACAGGGAAGCCTAGGCCATGGTGTCACAAAGAGTCAGATACAACTGTGACTGAACAACAGCCCAACACTAAAGTCAAACCCAAATAACACCAATGACCTTAGTCTAATTGCAAGTGATGATGAGTATTTCATTTTGCTTTGAGACAAAGGCATTCTGGCCTCATTTTTTTTCTTTTAAGAAAGGAGAGCAAGAAAAGTGAAACAATTATTTTTCCCTTCTTGACAACTATAAGCTACATGGTGCAAATAGATACTTTTATATTGCTATGTGGTTTTCTTTATTCTCTACAACTCAACCCAGGATTTTTGATAATAAATTTCCTGCCTCGTTTGCATCAGTTCAGTTCAATTCAGTTGCTCAGTCATGTCTGACTCTTTGCGACCCCATGGACTGCAGCACACCAGGCTTCCCTCTCCATCACCAACTCCCGGAGCTTACTCAAACCCATGTCCATCACATCGATGATACCATCCAACCATCTCATCCTTTTTCAGTCTCCTCTTTCACTTTCATCAAAAGGCTCTATAGTTCTTCTTTCACTTTCTGCCATAAGGGTGGTGTCATCTGCGTATCTGAGGTTATTGATATTTCTCCCTGCAATCTTGATTTCAGCTTGTGCTTCATCCAGCCTGGCATTTCACATGATGTACTCCGCATATAAGTTAAATAAGCAGGGTGACAATATATAGCCTTGATGTACTCCTTTCCCGATTTGGAACCAGTCTGCTGTTCCATGTCTAGTTCTAACTGTTGCTTCTTAACCTGCATACAGATTTCTCAGGAGACAGGTCAGGTGGTCTGGTATTCCCATCTCTTTAAGAATTTTCCACAGTTTGTTGTGATCCACACAGTTAAAGGCTTTGGTGTAGTCAATAAAGCAAAAGTAGATGTTTTTCTGGAACTCTCTTGCTTTTTTGATGATCCAGCAGATGGCAATTTGATCTCTGGTCCCTTTGCCTTTTCTAAATCCAGTTTACTGCTTATCTTTATTTGAATTTAAGAATCCATGCAGGGACATAGTCAAATTTAAGCAGAAATCATTACTCCAAAGTAACGATTAAGGGTTTTCAAGTGTCTTCAAGGAATATTATTTCACTATAATTTTAAACTAGACCAATGGATTAATGTAGTTTTTCCAAATTGATACATGCCTGTCTCTTTGGGTAGACACACTGACCGTTTGCCCTTGTGTCCAATATGAGTTTTTTAAAAGCTATGCTAGTGTCTCCTTTAGGGCTTTCCCCCAGAGACTGTGAAGTTATTTCTGTCAGAGGACTTAGGCTCTTTCTTAACATCAAAGGGTTCTGTGGTTTATTTCATTTCCTTAATCAGCTCATTAATTACTTCTAAATGGAAGTTGCACAAATCATACAATAAGGAAGTTGGATGGGATCTTAACAATCTTGTCATTGAGTCCCCACATATTTCAAATGAACAAAACAGTTCAAAGTAGGCTAAGTGACTTTTCCATGATCATAAAGCAAGTCCACAACATGTTTCTTCTAGAAGAACATCTACCTTGCATTTATGCTGGCAACTTCTTGGAATATTGATTGAAACAAATAGTCTCAAACTCACAAAGAATAAGCCTGACTCTTCTCTCCCGTTTTCTCTCTTTCTGAGTCAGCAGGAATTGTTAGCATCCAGTATGTATATTAAGATCCATCTCTTTTTCATTCATAGGAGCTGCTTTTTGGTAGAGAAAGCCTTCTGTATGCTTGACTTTCAGCGTCTTCAACTCCTGAAATGAGAATGAGTGATCTATGTATAGCAAATAAAATAATGAAATTTTTGTGAATTATCTGCAAAGTGCAACTCCCAATGCTCCACAGTCCTCTCTGAAGTCAGGCTGTATGCCAGAGATAAACTCATACATTTCAGAAAGTATGAACTTTATGTTATACAGTTTTGTAATATGTAGAATGGATTGGGAGATTGGGGTTGACATATATATGCTATTGATGTGATGTGTAAAATAGATAACTAATGAGAACTACTGTTATATAGCAGAGGGAACTCCACTGTGCGAGGTTCTATGGTGATCTAGAAGGGAAGAAAATCCAAAAAGTGGGATATATGTATACGTTTGACTGATCCATTTTGCTCTACAGAAGAAACTGACATGACATGGTAATGCAACTATACTCCAATAAATTTTTTTAAAGTAATATTGGAGCAAAAAAAATTATGAAAAACCAATCTCTTATGAACACACACAGAGATTGGGGGAAAAGACTCGAGATGATCGACTTGATAAGAATGATTGCTTCCCTCCCTGCCCTCAGGTTTGTCTCCATCTCTGCCACTTTCTCATATATGCACCTGGCATTAGCATCTCTGCAGTCTCCCCTCTGTGTTATATTCCACACAGGATGGGGTCTTTCAGCCTAGAAAGACAGTTGGTCGGTCTTGGCTTTCCAGAAATCAGTACCTCCCTCCTCTGAGATTTTCTCCCTTACCCCATCCCTGCGCTTCAACCCCACAGCCCTCTTCTACAGCTTCCATTGCTTTGCATTTTAACTTCTTATTTGCTAGCTTACTTTCCTAGCTCCACTGCATCGTAAGTTCCTGGAGGCTTTTGTCTTATAGATTGTCTGACCAGTGTGCAGCACATTGCCTGATACACAGATGCCAAATTTAGGGGCTTGGTATTGCTCTAGTCTTCTTGTTACCAAGGAACATAAATCTTGTGTAAGGTTTTCCCATACAATGGTATGGAAAGGCTTGGGCCAGCCTGTCCCTCTAGACATCTGGTCAGTCCATTGGAAAATAAAAAGATACAGGCAAAAGACCATGAGCTTGTTCTTTTTCCCTCTGGGTAAATTATTCCAGTTTTTTTTCTTCTAAATATATTTTATTCCACATTTACTCAGATTTTATGATAAAGTTGATGACCATATTTGCCATTCAGGTTAGGGTCAAGGTTAGTTTTATTAAACTTTTTAAATTTTAGCTTCTTCGCCATTTGTCAGAGTTTCAGCAATCCCTATATGTGATGGAAGCTTAGACTCAGTGTTGACTTTCAAGAAATATTTTGAGATATTCATTCATGGCCTGTTCTCTTGTACTTGCTCAAATCTCATTTGCTTTATGACAAATATTGCCTCAGGAAAGGCCTAATTCGGAAAGAAGTGTTTTGGATATTTTGTTTGTGACAGCTTTTGAGTTTCAAAAGGTGACTTCTTAAATCCTCAGGATCAAAATAATGACAAAAACAAAACAAAGCAGATCTTCTATCCCATCCCCAAGAGCAGATAATGATTCTCACAGTAGTGGGACCAAAGGAAAAAATTAAAGGAAAGCAGAGGGACCTCAGATGCTTGGGAGATGTGGGTTCACCCACGTAAGGGCTCCATGTTCTGGCATCCTCTCACACCCTGAACCAGGTACCGTGGAGACGGACCTGAAAACCTGGATCACATTGGGGAAATGTAAGAGAGGGCTTCCCAGGTTGCATAAGTGATAAAGAATGCACCTCCCAATGCAGGAGACGTAAGAGACACCTGTTCAATCCCTGGGTTGGGAAGATCCCCCATTTCTTGCCTGAGAAATCCCATTGACAGAAGGAGCCTGGCAAGCTATAGTCCATGGGGTCGCTAAAGAGTTTAGTGACTAAACAGGAGCAGTGGAATCTATAAATTACTTCCTATATGAAGTGCATGGAAGTATAAAACTGGAACCAGTTTTAGTGCTATTCTGCCTGGTGCCAGGTCATTAGACGTGAGTATTTAGGCAGACGTGTCCAAAACATTCTCCCAGCTGATCCTCATGCCGTAAATGCAGCCAAGAGGGAAAGAGAAGGAGCAGCGTGTCATCAGGAGTCAGGACAAAGAGGACTTAGTCCCATGGTATGTGGACTGACTTCCAGCAACAGACAAGAAAGGAGGAAATCAGCATCTCAGAGATGCCTGTGTGCGCAGAGCATGGTGACCGTGGACCACGTCCCCACTCTCCCTCGTCCCAGACATGGAACCCTAGATGTCCGCAACATCATATGGCTCCTAGGAAAGGCGGGGGAGTTCCTTGATTAACCACTTGACAGTAACAAAGAATAAAGAAGTTTTACGTTATACACTGGATTTTATAGAACACCCATTCCTTCCTTCTAGAGAAATCATTTTTTAACCCAATTGCTCTTTCTTGTCTGTCACTATAAAAATGCTACTGTGGAAATAATGTTTGTTATCATTTTAAAAGTCTAAACTGTACTTGTTTTTCTTTGAAGTGGGAGAGAGATCAAGATTGGGAAGGTTGGAAACTCTGCATTGAGCTCAAAGTTGAGCTCTGCGTAGAGGTGAGAGGATTAGTGAATGAAAAGAATAATCTTATAGGAGAATCTCTACATGAGATAGCTCCATAGAGCTTCATATTTTAGTTTCCATCTCATTCAAATTCTGATCTCTAAGGATGGGAAACATCTGTTATCTTTCTGTTCCTTATTGATGTTCTCT
This sequence comes from Dama dama, assembly GCF_033118175.1. NCBI lineage: Eukaryota > Metazoa > Chordata > Mammalia > Artiodactyla > Cervidae > Dama > Dama dama. The sequence goes on along the minus strand of NC_083686.1, from coordinate 16,227,599 downwards.
TAAGGGACACAGAGCAAATGCTGAAATTTTAGTAAAGTGCTCAGGATTGTTGCCTGTCAAAAAGTGCCTAATAAACTGAGCCCATACTGGTATTGAGTGATCCTTCCTTACCCAAGTTCTTAAAACACAGCTAAGCTACAAAAAAAAAAATCTGCCCCAAGTCTGTGGGCTCCATAGAGAAAGAAAAAAAAAAAAAAATCACTGGCTGGTTTTCTGAGTAGTTTACAGTTTACTCCAAGAGTAAAGGCTGAATCTGTACTTGCCAAGAAGTTCCTTGTAAAGATCTAAGTCCTGAGGAGTTCTTTTTTCCTTTTAATTAGAAGATAATTGCTTTACAATGTTGTGTTGGTTTCTCCCTACAGCAACATGAATTAGCTCTAAGTATACATACACACCCTCCCTCTTAAGCCTCCCTGAGGAGTTCGTAATGCAACTTACTGATGGGAGAATTTTCTAACTCATATCTGTTTAGGTCTTCACTGGTCTTCTGGGACATCTATGGGATTTCTTAGCCAAAACTCGATAACTGCCTATGTATGGCCCAGTTTCTTACTATTCATTGTGCAGATAGAAGAGAGTGGTATGCAGAAGTAGACTTATGTGCATGGGTGGGGCAAGAGATTAACCCTCCATGCACAGGCAAATGCAGGCTCTGAACAAAAGTCTTTTGTGAAAGGCCAGACACTGCCTCCGCCAGGTTAAGCAGCATTGGGGTATAATCTGGAGAAGCAGTCAGCATCAGAGCTACCAGCATATGGCAAATGAGGTCCGGTCAGTCAAAGAGAATAAGATGGCAGGCAATCAAAGATGAGGGATGCCAAACAGGTCAAGCAGCCTTGTGTTTTCAGGGAAATCAGTCAGTAGATCGACTGGAGTTCATGAAGAGGACTCTTCTTAAGAGTAAAATGTAAAGTAAGACGCAGGCTCCTTAAGCACCTGGGGACTAGACACTAGATAGAAACTGAGACATCAAAAAAAGCAAGAACTCAGGTTACAATGGGAGATCTCAAATCTTTGGGGCAGGGCTAGCAGTGAGTCACATGGTAGCAGAGAGAAGCATATGACAAGTGTTAGTGATCAGAGAAAACCAGATATCCTGTAGGGCTTTGTCTATTCTAGGGCTTCCCTGGTGGCTCAGTGGTAAAGAATCTGCCTGCCAATACAGGAGACCAAGTTCGATCCCTGGGTTGGGAAGATCCACTGGAGAAGGAAACAGCAACCCCCTCCGGTGTTCTTATCTGGGAAATCCCATGGACAGAGGAGGGTGACAGGCATCATTTCATGGGGTCACAAAGAGTCAGACAGGACTTACAACTAAACAACAACAACAACAATGCCTATTCTGGACTTCTGATGTTTGTGATTGACTACCAGAAAGTTATAGGGGGATGGGGAAGTTAGCGCAGCTATTTCAATGCATTCCCTATAGAGGCTGTTCCTAGAGATTGTGATTGCCCACCTTCCTTAGGTACAATGTCAAGGATTCTTCAAAACCCCCTTGGGAAGTCCTATTAAAGTGGCATCAGCCTTTCTCTTCCAAGATTACTACATCTTGCTTTAAGATCTAAATAAATATGTTTTCTTATCTGAGTTCCTGGCCTGTCCTCCAATGCCCTGATGTTAATACTCCTTACTCTTGTCTTCTCTCAGTAACTCTCTGAGTATAATATTTCCTTTAGCAGGTATAAAAATCACCTGAAGAACCTAAAAAGCAGATTTCTGAGCCTTTGTCCAGAGTGCCTGATTCAGTTAATCTAGCACAAGGCCCTGAAATAGGTATTTTAACAAAAACTCCAGGTGATAATGATGCAGGTGGGCCATGGGTCACGCTTGAAAAGTACTGCTTTAAGTCATCTAAATACCTTAAGGATTTTGGCAATTTATTGGCTCTATTACAGCTCTCAGACTATCTCTTGCTCCCCGTGTAGCAGCACAAACCATTCCTTATCACACCATATGTCTTGATTTTGGATTAAGAAAATGGTCCCCATAACATTATCCTGGGCCAAAACATTGAGAGTTTCAGGATACAATTCAAACTTCAAGATAGATTGTGTTTTGGCTGTCTTTAATTTTGTTGTTATCTACAATTGAAGGGGCAATTAATTTTTATTGAAATGTAGATCTATTCTGGGATATGAAGATGGTTTCAATTTATACCTGAAATATGAGATAGTATCTCTTTGCTCTCCTCTCTCTCTAGTTTATTAGAGAACTGTTCTTTAACTCAAAGCATAAAGACAGATGCAGACTCTTGGTATAAATTAAAAAAGAGTATTTGGGATATTTTCAGTGTCTCTTTCAGAATTGGAAGCTGGGCAGCAAGCACTCATCACATATGGAAAGATTTACATTGCCTGAGTGGGCTCAAGTTTGATGTAGCATAAATGGTATTTTCAAGAGCTCCAGTTCCCCAGATTTTCCATGGCTACAGTATATGCTCTTCTCTCTGCTGAGAAATATGCTAGTCTAGGGAGTAATGAATAAGCATTCTTCCAGGCACTGTACTCATAGCCTTTTGTTTTGGGCCAAGTTTAGTGTGACTGTTTCACATATGATTTTGTTCTTCGTGAGTTGGATTGGAAAAAATGAAAACTTGGTCTAAAAATAAATATATCAGGCATTTAACCACTAACCAGTAAACATTTGTTATAACTAGGGTCTATAAGATCTATATAGCAGGCTCATGCCATATATTGCCAGTCCAGGCTGGTCAAAACTCTCTTCTGTGTTTACCTTTTCTAACCCAACAAAGAAGCAAGGAATCACAGAAAAGAAGGAACTCCATGATATAGTGTATACAGCAAGCTGTCCCAAAATAAAAAAAAAAAAAAAAAAAAAACAGAACTGGAAATAAACATCCTCATGTTGGGAAAGTGTGCAGTCTTACATTTTTTTTTTTTTTTTTATAATAGCCTTACCAATTTCTCAGTGCTTTAAATTCTGCTGCTGCTGGGAACTTCCCTGTTGGACCAGTGGTTAAGACTTCGCCTTCCAATGCAAGGAGTGCAGGGTTCGATCCCTAATTGGGGATTTGAAATCCCACATGCCTCAAGGCCAAAGCACCAAAATATGAAACAAAAGCAATACTGTAACAAATTCAATAAAGTCTTTAAAAATGGTCCACATAAAAAAAAAAAAAAACAACTTCAAAAATAAATAAATTCTGCTGCTGTTGCACATTCAGGTAGACCACAGATACATATTTGAGGGTAAATATAGATGCTAATACTATAAGATATTGCTATCTTCCAAAAATGATTAGGATTTGAGGGATGACCCCAGAAAAGAAATTACATGTATGAAAATACTGAGTCATGGATTGTGTTCACCAAATATTTTCAGCTCTGTGCTCTCAGGTCACGTAAAATAATTATATTTCCCATTTTTGAAGTGAGCCATGGGCCATGTAACTTTCCTGAGCCAATGAAAGATGGACAGAAGTGATGCGTCTTACTTCTAGGTGGAAGTTTTAGGTGCCAGTGTCCAGACCACTGTGTGTTCTCCCTGCTTCTCTAGGATCGTAGGGGTACTTATCAGGGTCCTTGAATGAACATGATGAGCTGCAGCTCCTGCTGACCCACAATGGACAATAGCATAAATCAGACATAATCTTTCTTATAGAACTGGTTGTTAGTGCAGCATCATTTAGCCTATCCTGACTAGTAATGCTATAAACGTGGAGACAAAACAACAACAAAAAATACTTCAAATGTTTTGATAGAAACAGTAAAGATGTAAAGATAGAGGTTGTCAATAATGTACAGTTGTGCATTGTATATCCCTTAAAGGAGTATGCTGGAAAGAAAGAAGTGTGCTTATTTAATTTTGGAGTCAGAGCTGAATTTCAAAGAACTAAAAATAATATTAAAAATTTGTATTCATTTATATATATATAAATGAGAAGTAATATACAATAAAACCTCTCAACAGTGATAACATTTGAAAATTAAAAACTGAAGTGAATGTGATAGATACTACCTTTCTTCTTTCAACAATTTAAATTTTTCTTTGAGCTTGAAACAAATTTATATTTAAAAATACAAATATGGAAAAATTTACTGTCATTCCCTATTGAAAATCTAAAGTTTTAGCAATTTTTAAAATGATTTTATTTTATTTATTTTTAAATTAATTAATTTATTTATTTTACTTTACAATATTGTATTGGTTTTGCCATATATTTAGATAAAACATGATGATCAGGATTAAGAGAATTAAGAATATGTTGGTGCTGAAAAAGAACCCAAAATCAAGGATTTGGAAGGAAATGGAGTATTTTACCTATATAAAAGCCAAAGTGCACATGGTCTACTCAATATCATAGATTTCTTTGAAGAAACTTGCCCATTATCTGTAAACGTAATTTTTAATTCCAGTAAAGTTTAAGTATGTTAGAGTATGTTCTACTTGTTGACTCATTGCATTATCTCTTAAAAATGCTCTGATTTTCTGCAGTTGTCCCCAAAGTTAATCTGAACACTCACAGTGTTTTTTTTTTTCCCCTGAAACTAGTCCATGCCCCCTCATTTTTTTTTTTTAAATCCCTTCTTCCTGCTTCAGACTTCCCTGGTGGTTCAGTCAGTAAAGAATCCTCAGGGAATGCAGGAGACCTGGATTCGATCCCTGGGTTGGGAAGGTCCCCTGGAGAAGGAAATGCATTGCAACCCACTCCAATATTCTTGCCTGGAGAATCCCATGGACAGAGGAGCCTGGTGGGCTACTGTCTGTGGGGTCACAATCAGTTTGACACAGCTGAGCAACTCAGCACACACAGCATAACGTGACAATTTACGGATGATGTTCCAAAATGCTAATCGCTCAGAAAACATTTCCAGTATGTCTTTCTTCCCAACAGTATCCCTGTTTGACTTTTTTTCTTAGGAAATATCTGATCTCAAAGAGCTTCTATGTTTCCTCTTTCAGAAATCCAGAATCCTCAAGTTGATTTATGATAGTACAGTTTGAAGCGCTGTCAGACCTTATTGTCATGCACCATTGAAGTACATGAACAAATTGCACCCATCAACTAATATTTGGATTTAACTCACTGTCATTGTTTAATTAGGCTCAAAACTGTCACTGTAGGCAGAGAGCTCACTGTTTTTCTGTACTTAGGAAATTCTTGTTGAAATGGAAGGATATTTTTCCTGGCCCCATAAATTAGAGACAGTAAGATAAATAGAGAGTTGACAGACATAAAAGAAGCAAAGTTAGCTCCCAGTTATATAACACCAATAAATTTTTTAAAGAATGAAATTTTGTCCTAGCTGGAGGTCATTAAATGTTGCAGCATACAACATTCACTACTTCCTACGTCTGTGACCATTATGTAGTACAGAATATGTGAGCTTTAACTTTGTCTAAGTAATAAGTTTGATGCACTTCATTGAGTATGAAATATCTCTAAAATGTATACTTCAAGAAACTGCCAGCAATAACTCTAATTTCTCATTTACAATAAATTTCTGTGGTGAGGAGTCCTTAAGGAAACAAAGTTAAGTATGTGTTATGTCTCCTTAAGAGGATGCCTACTTAGAGATATCTGCTTTGATTTGAGGACATGTTTTTTTTAAAATATAGGAACTGGATGGATACATAGCTTGCAAACGATAGCCCAGATAAATGAAAATGAGGTGAGTAGAAATTTTAAACCTATTTCCCACAGAATAATCCAAAGATAAGATAGTCCTTCCTCTTTTAGTTCTGTTTATGGTACCTGGCAAACCCTTTTCCATCACATTCTATTTTCAAACATGTATTCAAATCTTTAAAATTATGACCCTCAGTTTGTATATACTCTTTTTTTTTGATCTTAGATAAAATATGTGATGGAATGAGATTAGGCTATTTCCTGTTACAAAAAAGTAGAATGCTCTTGTGTGTTCTTTGAAAAGAAGAGATTAATAGCCCCTAAGAAAATCCTCTTCATTATTAATCCACTGTTCACAGCACAGTAAGTGTTGCCCAACACACACACACACACACACACACACACACACACACACGCAGTACCTTTATTTATTTATTTTTTTTTTGCACACTTATGACTCATTGTGAGCATGTATCCTACAAGAAAAAGAATAGCAAAGTGATAGGTGTATAAATAAGAAGATTTTTGAAGGAAATTTATTGAGGTTTCACCTGAGAAGAAAATGTTTTGATTTATTTAGCATTATGAGGTAATGATTAGGAAGAGTTAATGTATAACTCTTGCCACTTTCTTTAGGAAACAATATTCCTTATGCTGAGGGGGAAAGGCATGCTTAGTAGTTTAATGAGACCATCTAAATGAATATCATAGAGAGGGGATAAAGTCGTATATTCTTGAATTTTGAGGAAAAATACACTTTTGCCTTTAGTTTTAATGGAATGTCAATTTTCTATGACCATTTCTGTTGCTTTTAGGTTGTTTGAGTCTGCTGAAGTGTGAGACTTTCATAATGCAATTTCCATCTGTCAAGAGGGTATCTGAATTCCATTGACATAATGAAGTGGTGGAGTGAAAAAGAGATACCATATGCCACTGAAGTTTATTCTGCAGATGTTTTCAGTACCCTTTTTGTAATATTAGTTATGAAGTCAGTGGGATAATTAATAAAATACAAGAGGAGAAAAAATAATACCTAAATATAATCATAGTATATGGTGCTTTTAAAATATGCTATCTTCAAAGTATATTGCAGATTCTTTTTAAACATTATCTTGAGCATCTCAGAAAATTTCAATTATGTGATCTTTCAAGTGAGTAATACTGAGCCTGTAACCATTCGTCCCTGTTTCATCTCACCAGTGGCTTCATCTGATGTGTTCTGCAACTGATAGAAATCTACCCTCATGCACCTACTGAGTTTTTTCCGCAAAGGGCAGCTTGAAAGGTATTAGGACTGAAAGGAAGAAACATTACTTAATTAGCTCAAGGGCATTTTCGTGAGTAGTTGTCAACATCCAGGGTCAAGGAAGCTCTATCAAGTATAGAGAAAAATGTCACCTGTCACTATCATATTTCCCTCATTCCACATTACACTTTTTCACATTTTAACATTTTGAAATTGGCATTTGTCTGAGAATTGACATATACTTTGATATAGAAATTCACACAAAGTTCACACAAAGGAGTCAACCTTACCCAGATGTTTAAAAAAAAAACAAAACTATATATATATATATATATATATGGTAATAACCTAATGACCTGTTCTTCCTCATTCTCTGGCTCAGCTCTATTTTCTATTCTCTTCCTCTTTCTCCCACATATGGTTTATTAGAGAGACCATGGGTTGTGGATTCCAATTAGGGCTTGAACTAGAGTCTGCTAGAGTGGACTATTTTGGCTTTCAGCTTTGTTTGTTTTTTTTCTCCACAGGAGAATAACGATGCCATTTTCACAAGACTATTGTGAAGTCTGATGAAACAGCTCATGTAAAGCTTGTAGTAGAAAAATGTATGTGTAGTAAATAATAATTGGGTCCCTCTTCCAGTGTTTGGGGTGCCCACCAGGCTCCAATTCTGCTGGAACTCCTTATTTTATTTTCCCATTTTCCCTCATATAACCCTCATTTTGTTATTGTTAGAGTATGTGGGCTTCAAAGGAAAAATAGATAATACACTAACAGAAACAAAAAAATTATTCTTCTATGTATAGTGCTATGAGACCAAGTTAATATATTCTCAACTCAGTGAAAAAGAAAACTACTTTGAATTCATTTGTTTCTAAGTAATAAAAGCCAAGTTTTAGTATCCAAAACTTCACTTTAAATATCAATTTAGCCTTTTCTTGAAAACATCAAAAAAGAATTTGTAAGTTAAGAATGCATGACTTCTAAGTATCTATACGTTTCAAACATATTAATGTTAGAACTCAATCAAGTCACTTAAAAATACCACATTAGTCAAGAAAACATCAAATCTCTGTAATATTTCAACCCCTCAGTTCAGTTCAGTTCAGTTGCTCAGTCTTGTCCGACTCTGCAACCCCATGAATCGAAGCACGCCAGGCCTCCCTGTCCATCACCAGCTCCCGGAGTTTACTCAAACTCATGTCCATCGAGTTGGTGATGCCATCCAGCCATCTCATCCTCTGTCCCTTCTCCTCCTGCCCCCAATCCCTCCCAGCATCAGGGTCTTTTCCAATGAGTCAGCTCTTCGCATCAGGTGGCCAAAGTACTAGAGTTTCAGCTTCAGCATCAGTCCTTCCAATGAACACCCAGGACTGATCTCCTTTAGGATGGACTGGTTGGATCTCCTTACGTAGAATCTCTTGAACCTTTATACAGCTTTGAAAGAGATGACAGGCTGAGAAAGGGTAGTCAAGTATCACTAACTCTTGGTCATGTAAGGGTCTTTATATCTTTTAAAGCAATCAGAGGAACACAGTTTGGGCTGAGAACCTTAAAATCTGGCAACTCCTCCTACCCACGTATGATTGACGGTAGACACTGGAGGCTTGTTAACCAAAGTTTGACATTCTACTTGTTTGTGTTTTAGCCAATTTTTCTTTAAGTTTTGAAATATTTATTGATCTGACTCTAGTGGCAGATCCTATCTAAAATATTTCTGCTTATTGTATCTCAGTTCATTGGAGATTTGTAGATAGGCAACAATCATTAAATACTCTTAACCAATCATTGCAGCATTTCCTACTTTTTGGCAGTCAGAATCTGAAACAGGCTATTTATTTGTGTGCTATTTTCTTACTCAGAAAGTATCTTTTAGAAACCATCCAGGTTTTGTTATTTGGCATTTACTGCAATTTGACTACACAATTTATATCTATTCCAAAAAAGAAGAGACGTTTTCAATGAATGAGGCATGGTGGAAAAAACTTGTGAAGAATCAACTTCTGTATACACATAAAATAATTTAAAAGCACAAAACTAAAAGTAAAAATAATTTATAATATTTCTTCACTTAAGGACACTCAGCTTACTGTATCTGTTTCACTCAGTTTTCATTCAGATGAACATGTGTTCATCTTGGATAGTCATTGGATGAGCATAAGTGCATTAACTACTTAATGTTTACTTAGTTACATTAATTCATCACCAGAGATTGTTTAGTGTCAATTCCTTGAGAAATGAGTTCCCTTCTGCATGCCACGAGGCATATAACATAAATCTGGTCCCTTATATTAATGTCCAGAATCAAAATGTGAAGTTACTCATAAGTTAAAAAAAAAAAATTTAAAGCATATTCCAAAGTAGTACTATAATACCATTCCTGTGTAGACTGGAAGTTTTCTAGAATTGGAATCTGTGTTAATTAAGTCTGATTATTCTAGTCTACTTTTAAAAAATATGTGTATGGAACTTTCTAAGACCATTTTCTCTGTAGTATTCTTTTTATTAATTTTATGGACCTTATTTGTATTAAAACTTTTCCAGTTTCAGTTGTAACTATAGCCAACATCCACAAAAAATGGAATTTATTAGGTCACAAAATTGAGAAATCCAAGGGTAGCTCAGCCTTCAGGCATGGTATATCAATTTGGATCCAATCAGGAAAGAAAAACCACATAGTAATTTGAACAGGGGAAGTTTAGTATAAAGAATTATTAACTGTAATAGAGGATTAGTGTATAAGTAATTGACTAGTACATGGAAGAGGGCACGGCAACTCACTCCAGTATTCTTGCCTGGAGAACCCCCCTGGACAGAGGAGCCTGGCGGATTACAGTCCATAGGGTTCCAAAGAGTTGGACATGACTGAGTGACTTAGCACGCACACACATAAGAAGTAGAAGAATGGCTAGAGAAGTTGCTCAGACGTGTCCGACTCGTTGCGACCCCATGGACTGTAGCCTCCCAGGCTTCTCCATCCATGGAATTTTCCAGGCAAGAGTACTGGAGTGGGTTGCCATTTCCTTCTCCAGGAAGATCTTCCCGACCCAGGGATTGAACCCAGGTCTCCTGCATTGCAGGCAGACACTTTACCATCTGAGCCACGAGGGAAGCCTTCTTTTCTATAGTTTTTTTTTTTTTTTTTTTTATCATATGTCGGCAACCTCTTTACATCTAGAAGAATGGCTAGTGAAGAAGTAAAAGAATTCCAAAGAATATACATATTTCAGATATAAAGAGCAGCCATGACTCCTAGAGGTGTGATTGATCGCCCAAGTAAATGCCCACCCCTCCCACCCTGCTGAAATCCAGAAACCTTTGGACAGGGTACGGCCTTAGCTCACTAAATGGCCAAGTATCACTGTGGTGCAGCCCTGGCAGAACTTTCTCAAAGTCTTTCCTTTGGAACATGGCTGAAATGTGCCCTCCGGAGTGTCAGAAAACCCACAGAAAGTTGTCTCACTGCAGATGCTTGTTACCAAAGGGCCTGAGGACGTATGGGGGAAACTGCTGGCCACTGACTATTAGGGCCAGGATGCATTGCAGATGCTTGATGCAAAAGAAGCTGCCAGAGCTGCAGTTTCTGGGCACTGAGAAAGCCTCTCGACACTGGAAGGGCTGGGAGCTGGAGAACCTGTAGAGCCGACAGACAGGAAGCAGGAAGCAACACCTACTTTCTTCTGCAGTGTCTCTCATCTGCCCTCTACTGGCCAAGTTTTAACACGGTGCCAGCTGGCAAAGGAAACATTTTTAGATAGAACCTAACAACCTTCAAGAGTTGACTCATTGGAAAAGACCCTGATGCTGGGAGGGATTGGGGGCAGGAGCAGAAGGGGATGACAGAGGATGAGATGGCTGGATGGCATCACCGACTCTATGGGCATGAGTTTGAGTAAACTCTGGGAGTTGGTGATGGACAGGGAGGCCTGGTGTGCTGCGATTCATGGGGTCGCAAAGAGTCGGACACGACTGAGCGACTGAACTGAACTGAACTGAACTGAACAACCTTCACAGGGCTTCCCAGGAGACACAAGTGGTAAAGAATCTACCTGACAATTCAGGAGCCGCAGGAGATGTGAGTTTGATCCCTGGGGTCGGGAAGGGTCCAGGTTTGATCCCTGAGTTGGGAAGATCCCCTGGAGGAGGAAATGACAACCCAAACCCACACCAGTATCCTTGTCTGGGCTCGCAAAAAGTTGGACTGAGCACGCATGCACATACCATTTTCACAGAGCAGGGAAAAAGGACGGATTCAGGGTAAATGTAGTGAGATCGCAAGTGAAATCTCAAATGATGTCAAATCTCAAAGATGTTGCTTATTTTCTGATTCTCTGTATTTCCTTCCTTTGCTTGGCTTTTTCACAGACTGACTGCATCCATATTGTGGCAGGATGAATTTAAGAACTTAGCAGCCAAAGAGCTTTTCCGCTCGGCAGTTGTAATAAAAATCCTGTTATGGAGTACTGTTAATTCAGATTTGTCTGACTTTAGCCACATGCCATCTTCAAATCAATGTGGTTGGTGTGTGTGTGTGTGTGTGCACACATGCATGTGTTCCCTCATCTGGCATTATGTTTTTCTTTTCCTTTTTTTGATCATGTGGATTCCTCATTTCAGTGTGTGAACTGTCTCTAAGTACAGAGCGCAGGCTCTAGCGTGAGCAGACTCTAATTTTTGATCCAAGTCTTAGTTGCCCCAAGGCATGTGGAATCTTAGTTCCCCAACCAGGAATCAAACCCATGTCCCCTGCATTGGAAGGTGTATTCTTAACCACTGGACCACCAGGGAAGTCCCATGGCATTATGTTTCTGCTTCCCTTACCCTTACCCTCATTGGATTGATATCACCAGACTACGAGGAGGGTTAGGCCAAAACACTTTTGGATGAATAGGAGCACGAGCTAAGGAGTGAAACCTCAGAATTTCTTGCATGCCTTAAAGATGTTCCTTATGCCCCTTTGGGTTTATTCATTTTCTTACATCATTTTTTACAAGATTCTAGATCTTGAATACAATTTAGACTATCTAGCTTAATCAAGTCCATTGAGTTTATACTAAGAGGAAAAACTACAAAGAAAAAATGCTAGTGTCTGAATTAAGTTTTGAACTCAGGATTTTTGTTAAAATAGAAGAAAAAAACTTATAAAATATAACTTTTTTTTCAAAGATGAGAGGATGGATATACTTATCAAAACATTTTTTCTCAGCAATAGCAGTGTATGTGCACCATCTAATATAATTCAGCAAAAAGGGAAACAGACTGTTGATTTAAGTAAAAATTTGGGTGGATTTTAAAGGCAATTGTGCTGAAAAAAAAAAAAACATATCTCAAAAGACTGCCTACAGTGTGATTCAATTTTCTAAATCATTCTTGAAATGTATCACAAAATTATACTGATGGAGAACTAAGCTGTGATTGCAGGAGTTGAAATTTGGGAGGCTGTGACTTTAAAAGTGTATCATGAGAGTTTCTTTGGGGTGATGGGAAACAGCTCTGCATCCTGATTACCATGATAGTTCCACAAATCAATACACGTGATGCATTTCATAGAACTAACTATACTATGGGCTTCCTTGGTGGCTCAATGGTTAAGAATCCACCTTACCAATGCAGGAGATGCAGGAGACTTGAGTTCAATCCTTGGGTCAGGAAGATCCCCTGGAGAAGGAAATGGCAACTTAATCCAGTATTCTTGCCTGGAGAATCCCATGGACAGAGGAGTCTGGCGGGCTACAGTCCATGAGGTCACAAAGAGTTGAGCGACTAAAGGACAACAAACTATACTATAACCCCAACCCCCACTGAATGCATGTAAAAATTAGCAAAGCACCAATAAGATCTGTTTTTTAATTAATGGTGTTGTACAAATGTTACTTTTCTGATTTTTATCACCATTCTATGATTTTCAAATATGTTTATCTTTAGAGGAATCTGGGTAGAGGGTACATAGGAAATCTGTGTGATTTTTTTTTGCAACTTTATATACAAGAGTAAAATTATTAAAAAATTACATTAAAAGTAATATTGATAGTAAAGTGAGGCTGGATTTCTGATAATGAATCAAGGATTCAAAAATTGAGTCCCTTTCAATTTTTGATCTCTTCACAGGAAGCAAAATTAAGTATTAATATTAATATACATTAAGTACATATATCCTGCTGGGATATATATATATATAAGAAATAAAAAGAAAATAGGTACTCATACTATTTATTCCCAAAATCAGATATTTTATTATCAGGGGGAAAAGCAACAAAAGCAATATCAAAACATATAAATGAGGAAAAAGAAAAGTTAGAATGAGCCCTATGGTACTAGATCAGTACTGTGCTGGTGATTGATGGCTGAGTTCCTACCAGCCCTTGGCTCTTGTAGGAATGTAGATTTGCTTAGGAAGAGCCAAGTAGAAGATGGATCCCAGGCTGAAGTAGGGTCCAAATAGTAAAATATTAACATCCCAAACCACTGTGGTACAAAGGTAGCAATCAGAAGAAGGAGAGGGAAAAAGAGGAGGAGAAAGAGGAAGAGGAGGGAAAAATACATATATATATATAAATGCTCAAGCATAAGCTGTTCTTGCTTTTAGAATTAGCTATTAGAATGTAAATTTCATTTATTTTATGAAGCAGTATCAAAAGGCTGGAACCTATTGATGTGGAGCAACTGAACCAGGCTATATGGAAAAAATGCTTATAATCATTATAGCCTTCTTATTTTCCTTCAATGTTAGAAATCAGGAAGACTTTTGAAGTTTGCCTTATATTATGGAAGAACACTATAGCACAGGTAGATCATAACCTAGATATTCACAAGGGGAATATATTCAGTTGATTTAATATTTCCAGTTGAAAGTAAGAGAAAAAGACAGTTCACAGTAAGAAATTATTTAAACACAGAATCTTTTTTTCTTTGTTAAATTTATAAATGACTCATAACTTCTGAAGGACAGCTTTAAGATGAACAAAGAACAGATGATGTATGGATGATTATGTCTCAGTCATTGATGGTCAGTCATTTTCAACTATGTACAGTTTTATAGGTTTTCACATTTTTCTTTCTTTTTTGTTCTTCAAGGATAGCAATTTTAAAATGCATGAAAGTAACAATTAATTGGGTGATAAATTTTCTAAACTTTTATTTTACTGTCTCCTCATATATTCCTATTATAATGATTTCCTGGTTAATGAGAGTCTGTGCCCAGGAAGTAGTTTTATTTTGGTCATTTATATTTTGAGTTTGGTCTAATTTTACTTTAAGTAAAAAAGCCTGGGAAAAGTTACCGAGTCTAGCTTTAATTAACTAAACATTATATCAAGTTTTCTATGTAGTTAAAATATGATATGACTTCTCTCTCTGGTGAAAGATGAGTTTTTATGCTGTAGGAATTTTGTTTCCAGGTTAAAATTGAAATATATTTACAGTTTCTTCCTTCATATGAAGCATATGAAATGATGGTGTCTCATGATATATTCTAAATAAAATAGGAGTAACCAGAGTATCTTTGGAACTGTTACATTCCTCTGTACTATATAAATCCTTTGAATATTGTTTAAGTGTTCCCTGTGGAATAAACCTTGTGCTTGCATAGGCAGAAACTAGAAATGAGCCAGCGATCTCAAGGAGGCATTCCTTACCATAGCCATACATTAGTCAGATTCTGTGAGCTCACTATTAGTGTATTCATGTACCATAGACTATTGACATTATCCAAGCTCAAGAGAATGATAGAGAAGACCAGAATCCCAGCCCCGATTTTACTTGAGCTGGATTCCTCTCATCAGTAAAATCATTGTCTATGCTCCATGCAGTTAAGATACATAAGAAATCTAGATGACAATGAAAGGTGACTAGGTGAGCCTGGAATCTGAAGAATGGACATTCTATGTAACAAGTCTAATAATCAAACTGAGCCATTCACAATAGGGATAACTTGGTGGTAGATTGAAATAACTGAAATCCATTAACTAGGACCCTTTTGTAGACAATGTTTGGATGAGAACTGATAGTATTGGCTTCGTGTCTTCCAGGGATTTCCACCAGTAGCTATACATACCTAAACAAATAACTTCTCAGGACCTTCTAATGCTTTTTCTTAAAGGTTGTTGTAAAGACCAGTTAAGATAACATTTATATGTACTGAATGTTGTTGTTTAGTTGCTAATTTGTGCCCAACTCTTTTGTGACCCCATGGACTGCAGCCAGCCAGGCTTCTCTGTCCATGGGATTTCCCAGGCAAGGATACTGGAGTGGGTTACCATCTCCTTCTCCAGATCTTCCTGACCCAGGGATTGAATCTGACTCCCCTGCATTGGTAGAGGGATTCTTTACTACTGAGCCACCAGGGAAGTCTATGTTTTGAATGTTACCTATGTAAAGGTTTTCAAATAAGATAATTTCCTCCCAGTCCACTGCCTATATGTTTTAAAGCTAGAAGGAATTTTGAGCTAAGGAATGGCTTTTCATGTGCTCAGCTCCAAGCAACAGAAAACTTAAAGAGTTCAACTTAAGACTTGAATGTGGAAATGTCCAGAGAAATAGTCAAATGTTATGATTATTGACTTATCAATGGTAAATAAAGAATAATAATACTTAATTTTAAATAGAAAAAAATCAAGAGAATTAGATTTAAAGTAGCTAATGTTCAGTTTGAAAAATATTTTTTTATGGAAAGTCAAGATAGTTTTAATAGGCATCACATTGGAATGAAAAGAGCAGAGGTCTGAATTGGATTAACTTACTTTGGAATTCCCAGATCTTTAGCAAAGTTCATGGAAGTTAATTTAGCACTTATGCATTTCTGCTTCCGCATTTGCAAAACAATAATTAGGAAAAATACTAGGTTAAGATAAAAACAAGTTATGTGTTAAGATGAATAAATTGTCTGATGCACAGTGGGAACATGCAGTTCTTAGCCCTGTACTTTGTAAACTTCAGAATACTAAGATGAAACATCTAGGTCTGGCTCTGCTTGAATTAAGCTTATATAGGAGTCCATGATTGCCAATGGTCACCTTTTCTACTGGCCTAGCTTTCCATGAGCAGAGTTTTCTAAATACTAGAAAATGCTAGAACTGTGGGAAAGTGTGCTTAATGGCTAATAACATTTTCCTAACTAAATTAGAGCTTATTTGTTGTCTATGACAGATGAATGATGGATCCCTTTCAAGGTTTCCTCTACACTGTTGGGGCAAAGGAGAGGAAAGGTAGGAAATCTTCATTAGACCAGAGAACTAGGCTAATACTTTCACACCTGCACCTTGGAGCAATTTGTGTATCTTTTTATGATGCTCATTTTGCCTTTTTCCCTTTACATTTTTAATCTTTGTGATTGCATATATTTCCTTTTGTTTCATGGACTTAAAGTTTAATTTGTCCCCAAAACTTTTTAAAAGTTAAGAGATTTTTCTGTTTCTAAAATTTATAGCCACAACATCCCTCTGCCATTTGCCCAGGCTGGTTATTTAAAAGGCAGTTCTCACCTCTTTTCTGGGAGTTTTACTCTGCCCTCTACTGTGGGGGCCATGTAAAGTGACTTTGAAAACAGTGTGCCGTGACTCTTTGCATAATTTTATTGAAGAGGCTCCTACTACTTTCAAACATTTCCATTTATAATAAATGCAAATACTCTATTCCCAATCCCAGAAAGAAATATTTTACAGAAAACCTGAACAAACTTTTTGGCCAACCCAATATTTTTTATAAATAGGTAAACTCTTTAAATAGGATTTTATGGAATGGGACTATATGTACTGTTAGATTTAAGAATTTTTTTTAAAGTTTTGTGGAGTTTATTATGATGTGCTATATAATAATTAAAAAAAAGAAAAGTTTGATATGAAAGCCACTCGAGTCCTGGTTTTTGTTCAGCCCCAATAACTTTGACAAATGATTTCATGTTTCTTTAAGGCAGCTCTTTCTCATTTTTACAATAGGTCTTATATAACATCTTTCCTGTATATCCATCAATAATTTCACTAACTATATACTAAAATATAATAGCACATGCAAATTTAGATATAAAATTGTATATAAAGCAAAAATGTAATGAATCACAAAAGAACACATTATAATTTAACACAAAGGAGATAATTTGTTTTTTCTTTAAAAGAGCTATTTGATACTACCAAACAGTACATAAGTGATTTTGGTTTATTTAGAACACACTCATGCCTGTGCTCTTGGATTAGGCAGCTCAGAAATGCAAATCAAATTACTAGGCCAGATAAAGATTTTTTCATCATTATATATTATGTCATAAATGATAGATTTCTGAGAGACCAGAATTAATTAATTTTTTAAAAAGATGTGGCATCTGTACAGGGCTTTATATTTTTCAAACTGTTTTATTTTATCTTATTGTAATGACGCTGTGTTTCCTAACCCTTTCTTGTGTTTTCCTATTGAAAGCATTCACTATATTCAGTGCTCTGAAAATTGCCAAAGGACAGACAATATTCCCAGCTCCCCTTCTGCAATTTTGAGTTCAGAGATCTATAGAGCTTTAGAGGTGAGACAAGTTACCTACCATAGCTTTGGTTGGTTTTTGTGTTAATCACTGGCTTCTCCTTATTCCCTTTTCCTTTAATCTCTGGTTATAATAGGCTGCCATTTTAGTTGCAGACATAGGCTGACAAAATAAGAACAAAGATATGAGATAAAAGTTTATTTGAGCTGCAAGTTTATAGCAAGTGTGCATGCAAGTTGATTAGGGAGCCTGCAGTGAAACTTGTAGGCAGAGTCTCATAAAAATATATCATCTTGATACTTTTGCATTTGAAACTGTCTGCCAAAATGCCTTCATTACTGATTATTCCTTGCAAAGTGAATGACTTTGACCGAGGATCTGGCTGTTTTTCCCCTTTCCACCATTACCCCTTCCCCTGGCTCCCTTTTCAAAACAGTGAAGACAGAGGTGAAACTTGACTCCTGCAAGAGCTGAGGTGTGGGTAAAATGGGATGGTCCTTCAGAGCAGTCAGGATGATTATCCAGCCACTTTGACAAATTTGCCGACATCTGTTCTAGAGTCATTTTTGCTGCACAAATCTGCCATTAACAAACAGTAAGGACTTTAATTAACTGAGCATACCAAGAAGTGAAGCTCTGATAAAATGGCACCATCTGGAATAGAGAGATGTGAAATTCTCTCCACTGCTGTGTTGATTAGGGATTATATTAAAATTTATCTTGATCACAGATGATTCCCCTGCTGTGTAGGGTTAATAGCAAAGGCTTTATGATTTGAGATACTCTGCTCAGGTGTGCCACTGCATTAAAATGTAAATTTCCTAAGTTTGAGATTTTTCCTTTGGCCTTTTGTTAATATCCCATTAGTGCTCATTAACTTTGCATGCTCCACGTAGAGTCACATTGATCGGCTTTGAGCTTCAAGAAGAGCCACAACCTAGCAGTGTCAAACCCTTGACAGCTGTCTTCAACAGACCTGTCTGGAAATTTAGTCAGGATAACCTCCCTAGAAAAATTCACTTGTGTAGATAATCACAGACTTTTGGATCCAATTTCAGGCAAGGCATCATAGACTCTTTGAAGTCCATGTGTACTTGCTCAGTCACTTCAGTCGTGTTCAACTCTTTGTGACCCTATGAACCATAGCCCACCAGGCTCCTCTGTCCATGGGATTCTCCAGGCAAGAATACTGGAGTGGGTTGCCATGCCCTCCTCCAGGGGATCTTCTTGACCCAGGGATTGAACTCCTGTCCCCTGAGGCTCGTGCATCACAGGCAGATTCTTTACTCACTGAGCCACATGGGAAATTCATGCTAAATCTGTAAATCCCAGATTAAATATGTGTTCATCAGATACTCTGTTAACCATCTTTTTTACATGTAACATTGCCTCTATTTCATACCAGCAGCCTACCCCATTTATCTGCTTTAAGTGACTAGATTTTTAAGAACCTGTTTGACTTGATTCTTCAGCTTCCCTGGTAGTTCAATTGGTAAAGAATCTGTCTGCAATGCAGGAGACCCCAGTTTGATCCCTGGGTTGGGAAGACCCCCTGGAAAAGGGAATGGCAACCCACTCCTATATTCTTGCCTGGAAAATTCCATGGACAGAGGAGTCTGGCGGGCTACAATTGGTGTGATTGCAGAGTCAGACATGACTGAGTGATTTAACACACTAACACTTTAACACTTCAGCAAACAGGAACTGTATAGATAGAAACTAAACTTGTTCCAATATGGTTCAGTTTAATGGCTCCCAATTAAGTAAGTTTCACTACAGACAGGAAAGTGATACATTAAGCCAGTTGCACGTTATCAGTCTTGATTACCTTGGATCTAAGGTGAGGAGTCCGGGAGAAGCCTGAAGTAGATTCAGAGATAAGGTGCATCTGGGGGACTCTGTCACATACTTCTTAGCAAGGAAGCAATGCTTTCTGCCAATAAAGCTAAAGTTCATTGCAGCTTAGAGTGTGTGGCAGGGTCATTATTGAAAACATTTTGCATTTGGCAGTGGTGTTAGAAAATCATGAAATTCATGGTCTAAAATTATGTATTCTAATTCTCATTTCATTCGAGAGGAGGCTTTAGGAAACAGTCCTAACATGCCTGAGACAGATGACGTTATTTATTGTGAAACAGTTGTTCCCTATGGATGCAACTTTTTTTTTTTTTCTGGGGGATGGATTAGGAATTCAAGAGAAGGTTGCTACATAACCCCTTGCTATCTCTTAAGACAAACACAAAAATGGGAATTAAGAAATAAAGATTTTTCACCAGTTCTCTCTTTAAATGATAATCATGTTCATAAATTTACTTTGATAATCTCTAGTTGAGTTCATTAGTGGCTCAGGTGGTAAAGAATCTGCCTGCAATGCAGGAGACCCAGGGTCAGTCCCTGGGTTGGGAAGATCCCCTGGAGAAGAAGATGGCAACTCACTCCAGTATTTTTGCCTAGAGAATTCTGTGCACAGAGGAGCCTGGTGGTCTATAGTCCATGGAGTTGCAAAGAGTTGGACACAACTGAGTGACTAACACACACACACACACACACACACACACACAATCTCTAGTTCTAATTTTTCATTTGTAAAATGGGGATACAATGAAACTCAAGAATTAGATAATTAAGAGAAAGCACATGACAGTCTCAAAATAGGTAGCTTTTGCTACATATAGCTTTTTGCCAATTCTAATTATCTTTGCATCAATCTGAATAAAGCATTTTTCAGGTGGCAGAGAAAAACACTTGTGATACACTGTTTAACTTGACTGAAGGTCTATATTAGTCTGTTCTAGAACAGCTATATTTACCCTTTTACCCAAATCAGAGAGGTCTGGTGTCAGAAAGATATTTCCGAGTAATAATCAGTATCTTCAAGCCAGAAAGTCTTTTTTTTTTTATTTATTTTTATTAGTTGGAGGCTAATTACTTTACAATATTGTAGTGGTTTCCGTCACACATTGACATGAATCAGCCATGGAGTTACATGTATTCCCCATCCCGATCCCCCCTCCCACCTCCCTCTCTACCCGATCCCTCTGGGTCTTCCCAGTGCACCAGGCCCGAGCACTTGTCTCATGCATCCAACCTGGGCTGGTGATCTGTTTCATCCTAGATAATATACATGTTTCGATGCTGTTCTCTCGAAACATCCCACCCTCACCTTCTCCCACAGAGTCCAAAAGTCTGTTCTGTACATCTGTGTCTCTTTTTCTGTTTTGCATATAGGGTTATCATTACCATCTTTCTAAATTCCATATATATGTGTTAGTATACTGTAATGGTCTTTATCTTTCAAGCCAGAAAGTCTTTTGTATTTTGTAAGACTGTATAAATATTTGTCACGGTATAATTTTTACCCCACAACTGACTCAGTGCATAACAGTTCATTGTTTCTCTCACCATCTTAAACCAAACTCTGAAATTCAAGTCACCAGGATAGTGAAGAAATATAAATTCAACCTTAGCCATTATTTTTCCTCTTCGTCTCATCTTTCCCTTCATCTCATTTTCCTCCAAACAGGGGCTGTGTTAAAATTTCAGAAAAAGGGTTTTCAGGTCTTTAACCTACACCAGGCTGAAATGCCCAATGCCCAAGCCACACAATGCCCTGATGATGGATGATCTTGTTGCTTCTGTGCCAAGGTCACTGGTGGCTTTATCCAACCTTGGAGCCAGCGCTCTGCTGAGTCACCATTCTCCTCTGGTCCTGTTATCTCCATGGGGTGTTTCAAACCCCACTATTCCAATGGCTTTTTCTTACTCTGAGGTCAGCCACTTGGGTCCTTATCCCTCTAATCTAAGTCACTTCAGTTGTGTCTGACTCTTTGCAACCCTTTGGACTGTAGCCCACCAGGCTCCTCTGTCCATGGGATTCTCCAGCCAAGAATACTGAACTGGGTTGCCATTTCCTTCTGCAGGGGTTCTTCCCAATCCAGGGACGGAACCCGTGTCTCTTACATCTCCTTCTTTAGCAGGGGGTTTCTTTACCACTCGTGCCACCTGGGAAGCCCCTAGTCCTTCTCTTAATCCCTGTCTCTCTCCACGTCACCCCTTCCTTCCCTCCCAACCCCGTCCCAGCACCCCTAGACAATTTTCAATTTTCCTCTCCATGGGCGTTTATAAACACAATGCTGATCTGTCTTTCTTGGAAACAGAAGGGCTTTTTCCTAACTAATACATATTTTTATTTAGTTGTTGATAGTTTTATATAGTTGTTTGTTTCTTCTTATGACGAAAGAGACTGGACATGCCAGCATTTTTGTATTTTTCTTCCAACCGCCAAACTATGCTGTTTATTTCAACATGATCTTTTTGTAATTTTATTTATTTATTTACTTTTGGTGCCACTGGGTCTTCCTTGCTGCATGGGCTTTTCCCTGGTTGCGGTGACCGAGGGCTACTCCAGTTGCCGTGCACAGGCTTCTCATTGTGGTGCCTTCTCTTGTTGTGAAGCACAGGCTCTAAGGCACATGGGCTTTAGTGGTTGTGGTATGTAGACTCTAGACACGGGCTCAAAAGTTGTGGTGCACTGGCTTAGTTGCTCCACGGCGTGTGGGATCTTTCCAGACCAGGGATTGAACTCGGGTCTCCTCCATTGACAGGTAGATTCTTTACCACTGAACCACCAGGGAAGCCCCTCAATATGATCTTTTTGGTAAAATTGTATAGCAGGCATCAATATAAGGCAGAATTCCCACTGTTAGGTCCTAGGGGTGACTGGGCGTTTTCACACCCTGCCATTCCAAGACTGTATCTAGGCAGGTGAAGAGATTCATCTCTGAGCGGTAGTGCTCCTCTCTAGGTCAGCTTCCGTTCAGGTTTTTAAACCCCTCTTCCCCATCAACCTTTTTTGGTTTAATATGAACCCGTCAGTTACACTTTATTGTCTCTGATGCTACTTCAGTTGCCTCAGATTAAAGTACTTTGAGTTTTTTTCAGGTAAAAAAGAAGTATGTTGTTAGTAGCCAGCATTCCTTGGCCTGCCCCAGAGAGGGGTGATCTGAAACTAGATGTCTAGACATTCGAAGGTATTAACTCCACTGCATCTTCCCTCTGCCTCTGTTCATATTTTATTTTCTGAAAATCATCAGAGAGAAGGAAGCTCAAGAGAAATCCTCTAGAGAATGTGAATTTTTAAGTTGAGAATGAAGGAAAGTTGGCCCTCATATAGCAGCTCTTCTTCAGTCTTGTTTGAGATTTTTGAATGATACTTTCTATCCCTGTTCTGTCATTCAAATGTCCATATGGTAGTAATTATCTGCATTAATTATGAGAGAAAAAGATCCAAAAGGAAAAGCCGTTGAGTAAAGCAAAAAAAAAAAAAAAAGAAATTTGTATGATGAGGGAAGATAGGTGATTTGGAAGATTAGTCTGTGGACCGAGAACAAGCTCTTGTTATACATGAAGTGAAGGCTGTGCTTTCCTGGAAGTCATAGAGAGGATCATTGCAGAATCATTCGTACAACTCCTCCCACCTACAGCAAAGGTGGGTATCTTTCATAAGCCTTGGGTAGAAAGTCATTACTGATACCTTGTTGAAGTTTTGGGAAATACCAGCCCCAGGGTTAACAGGTTTAGGACAGAAGGACATTCCATTAATATCTTTATAAGCAAGATAGAAAACAGTTTCTTTAGTCATCCCTGTAAATATTTCTTGACTTATATTTAGCCACCATGGACAACATCATTAACAATTTGGGATATCTCAATTAGGTATTGAAAAGAGTTTAAATGAATAGCAACAAGCCAGTCCACTTAATAAAACCATCCTGTCCCTCAAGGGTAAATATTGTACAGTCAACAAAACTGATCATTTAAAAGCATTTTATAGGCAACGTATTCCAAAATGAGAAGAAACAGCTAAAAGGAGCATTTTATATCTGTTTAATGAGCCACATAAAGATTTATCATTTTTTATAAGAGGAATATATTAACGGTTGAGATTTTTTGTTTACCAAAGGAGAGATAATAGAAAAAAAGTTATGGAAAATGTATTCTTAATTCAAAGATAATGAACAAATGGCTATATTTTAAAAGAATATTAATACTCAAAAGACAATTATGAAACAGATAATTATATAAACTATCATTCTGCAGTGTGTGTACAGCAAATGAAAGTACAGAGTAAGGTAATATTAAAATATTTTTTCATCTCTGTAACCTATCCCCTTACATCCTGTTCAGAGAAAATAAGAGCCAAGGAATTTTGTTTACTTGCTCAGATAATAGCTGAAATTGGAGAGAGGTAATTTGACTTGATAGAGCCTACACAGGAGACACACAGGGTGTGTTATGGAAGCATCAGAGCAGAATGGAAGGAGGTGGCCTTGGGGACAGGCAGTCATGTGGTCAAGTCTTGGCTTTACCCCTTATTTTCTGCTTATTACTGCTGTTATTCAGTCTCTAAGCCATGTCCCACTCTTTGAAACCCCATGGACTACAGCATGCTAGGATTCCTTGTCCTTCACCATCTCCCCGAGTTTGCTCAGGTTATTGTCCATTGAGTTGATATCCTATCTAACCATCTCATCCTCTGCCACCCTCTTCTCTTTTTGCCTTCAATCTTTCCGAGCCTCAGAGTCTTTTCCAATGATTCAGTTCTTCATATCAGGTGACGAAAGTATTAGAGCTTCAGCTTTAGTATCAGTCCTTCCATTGAATATTCAGGTTGATTTCCTTTAGGATTGACTGGTTTCATCTCTTTG
This sequence comes from Dama dama, assembly GCF_033118175.1. Taxonomy (NCBI): domain Eukaryota; kingdom Metazoa; phylum Chordata; class Mammalia; order Artiodactyla; family Cervidae; genus Dama; species Dama dama. Next base: position 16,203,588 of record NC_083686.1, on the reverse strand, counting down.
CACTCCAAGGGACTCTCAAGAGTCTTTTCCAGTTCAAGTCTTGGCTTTATACCTTATGTTATGCTTATAATAGTAATTAAAAAGTTTTAACCTAAAAAAAAAAGCACTTCCATTTTAATAGAGGTGAGAGTTGAGGGTAAATATATAAAATTAAGAGAAGAAATAATCATATATGGCTAGTTATATAGAGATTCATATCAAAGTATTAATGACAAAGCCAGTGAATGAGTTATTCATGTGATTCATCAAATAAGTACCCCAGATAAGAAACAGAGTTACCTTATTCCATTCAAGGGTTAGTCATTTCCAAAACCTTCCCTTGATGGCTCAGTGATAAAGAATCTGCCCGAAGTGCAGGAGCTGAAGGAGACTCAGTTTCGATCCCTGGGTTGGGAAGATGCCCTGGAAAAAGAAATGGCAACCCACTCTATTATTCTTGCCTGGAGAATTCCACACAGAACCTGGTGGGCTGAAGTCCATGGAGTCAAAAAGAGGCAGACAACTGAGGCGATTTAGCACACGTGTACACACAATGGAACTGAATATATTTATACATGTAAAAGTTTATTTAACATTCTTTAGCACTCCCCTCCCCGGTTTTCAGGCATAGAATCTACTTCAGGACTTTTAGTACATTGTTCTAACATTCTTTGTTGTGTAAATTTTCTCACCCACAAAATAGTCTGATGAGGCAAGCTTAGAAGATAAACGAAGATGTTAGTGCAATAGCATGGATGGGGTTTTTCAGACCTCAGTACTAATAAGAAGTAGGACAGGACCAGCAAAATGAGGTGAGGCAAGACAGATGGTAAGGAACTGATATGCCCAGCTATGGGATTTCTTTCTGTAGTCAACCTCTGGCATTGAAATATCAGCTGGAGTCCCCCAAAGTTATATTTGAAAATAGTGTGGTCTTCAGTGTCAAATCCGGATTCATCACCTGCTACGCATGTGTGTAATCTGGGGCAAGCAAGCTATTTATGTTTTTGAGACTCAATTTCCTCATCTGTAACATGAGGATTATATAATAAGATAAAATGAGTACCTACCTTTCAGGGCTGTTAGGAGAATAATAAAAATGTATGTAAAGTCCTTGAAAAATAATCAGCACTCAATAAATGGCAGACATTATGACTGAGCTTATTCTAAAAATGTCAGCCTTGCCTTTTATATAACTAAATTACCAATTTTGTTAGATAATATCTCCTTCGTCTTTATTTTTCAGCACAAAATAGCTTTTTGACTTTGAGCAATGCCCTTAACCTTTGTATGATTCAGTTTCTTCACACGTGAAATAACAGGGGTAATATCTTGAGGAATGCTCGAGTCCTCCAAGGTCATGGTGCTAATAGCCTGCTATCCATTTTGTTCTTGATCATAATTAAAGCAAGAGGTGTATGCATCAATATGCTGCAAAATGCATAATCCAACACAGCCCTGGCATCAGCAGCACAGACTGTAGGGTAACATGACCCACTTTACTACTCATGGTTCCCCTGCTTAATGTAGCTGAATGTTCTGGGCAGGTCAGGCAGCTGTTTTATGCCTCATTTTTTTTTTTTCCATTTTATAGATTTTCTTTGTACAACTTAATTTTCTAATGATATAGAGAAAATCATTTGTCCTCAAGTCTCTATTACCTCATCTATCCTACTGGCGCTCTGCTTTCCAAATGTAATAAATAGTGCTAATGAAAGTATTACATTGTTTTACCACAAGCTGGCTAAACACCAGCCCTTCATTCTCTCACCCCAGTCAGACAAAAATGTTCTAGAATGTCAATTCTCTTTTAGTTATAGAGCTATGAAACTGTAACAAATAATTCACTAGTAATTTGAGAAACTGTCATATAGAAATGTGTGTTATTATAATTATTAACACAGAGGAGACAGTATGAAGGCAATGTATTTATTAACCAGTACCTTCTCAGTATTTACTTGCTGTGTTTTCCTATTCATGAGTGAATTTTCATGATATATAGTATCAGTGTAAACATTTCCATATTCATAAAAGGTTTGGAACCTTTCTAATATTAAGGATCTGTTATAGTGAGCAAGAAAAATATATTGTTCAGGCCATACTTTAAAATTAACAGTAAGGAGGAATTTGGTGCTTCACATGGTAAAAGAATCTGCCTGCAATACAGGAGGCTCAGGCTCGATCCCTGGGTTGGGAAGACCCCCTGGAAAAGGGAATAGCAACCTGCTCCAGCATTCTTGCTAGAGAATTCCATGAACAGAGAAGCCTGGCAGGCTACAGTCCATGGAGCTGCAAAGAGTCAGTCTAACACTTTCCCTTTAGGAATTTGAGCTACAGGGCCCCTGGCATCTTCTCTAATTATGAGATCCTTTGATATGTATGTATTCCTTGGAAAGTGATTGGTGATTAAAAATGGCAGTGCTTGAAATGATGTCTAGAGTTGTAGCTAGTGTGGATCAGAAAGGCTTTGTATTAAGATACTAAATTGCAAATACTATAAAATATTTTTAACAAAATTTTTAAATTATGTAAATTTGAAAGCTTCCTTTTCCTTTAGCATATGTTACTTCATTATTCCTCATCCTCAGGGTGAGTTTACGCAGATGTGAGATCTGGCTGCTGGTGTATATGGTTGATGCATATAGTTGTTGTTCAGTCGCTAAATCATCTCCAGCTCTTTATGACCCCATGAACTGCAGCATGCCAGGCTCCTCTGTCTTCTGCTATCTCCCAGATAGTGCTCAAACTCATGTCCATTGAATTGGTGACGCTATCTAACTATTTCATCCTCTGTGGGCCCCTTCTCCTTTTGCATTCAATCTTTCTTGGAATCCAGATTTTCTTCCAATGAATTGGGCTTGTGTGAAGAACTGGCTCATTGGAAAAGACCCTGATACTGGAAAGATTGATGGCAGGAGGAGAAGGGGATGACAAAGAATGAGATGGTTGGATGACATCACTGACTCAGCGGACATGAGCCTGAACAAGCTCTGGTAATTGGTGATGCACAGGGAAGCCTGGCGAGCTGCAGTTCATGGGGTCCCGAAGAGTCAGATATGACTAAGTGATTGAACTGAACTGGGCTCTTCACATCAGGTGACCAAAGCACTGGAGCTTCAACTTCAGCATCAGTCCTTCCAATGAGTATTCAGGGTTGATTTCCTTTAGGACTGACTTCGTTTCCTTTCAGTCTCTCAAGAGTCTTTTCCAGCACCACAGTTCAAAAGCATCAATTCTTCAGCACTCAGCTTTCTTTATGGTCCAACTCTCATGTGCATACATGACTACTGGGAATAGCTTTGACTATAAGGAACTTTGTCAGCTTAGTGATGTTTCTGCTTTTTAATATGCTGTCTAGGTTTGTTATAGCTTTCTTTCCAAGAAGCAAGAGTCTTTTAATTTCGTGGTTGCAGTCACCATCTCACTGATTCTGGAGGCCAAGAAAATAAAATCTGTCATTATTTCCACTTTTTCCCCTTCTATTTGCCGTGAACGGATGGGAGTAGATGCCATTGTCTTAGTTTTTTGAATGCTGAGTTTTAAGCCAGCTTTTTCACTCTCCTCTTTCATCCTCATCAAAAAGCTTTTTAGTTCCTCTTCAATTTCTGCCACTAGACTAGTATCATCTGTATATCCGAGGTTGTTACATTTTTCCCAGTAATCTTGACTCTAGCTTGTGATTCACCCAGACCAGCATTTCACAGGAGGTATTGTGCATATAAGTAAAATAAACACTGTGACAATATACAGCCTTGATGTAGTCCTTTTCCAATTAGGAAGGAGTGAGTTGTTCCATGTCTGATTCTAACTGTTGCTTCTTGACCTGCATACAGGTTTCTCAGGAGGCAGGTAAGGTGGTCTGGTATTCTATCTCTTTAAGAAATTTCCACAGTTTGTTGTGATCCACAGAGTCAAAAGCTTTAGGGTTGTCAGTAAAGCAGAAGCAGATGGTTTTCTGGAGTTCCCTTGCTTTCTCTATGATCCAACGAATGTTGGCAATTTGATTTCTGGTTCCTCTGCCTTTTCTAAACCCAGCTTGTACATCTAGAAGTTCTCAGTTCACATACTGTTAAAGCACAACTTGAAGGATTTAGCGCATTACCTTGTTCAGTTCAGTTCAGTTCAGTTCAGTCCCTCAGTCTTGTCCTACCCTTTGCGACCCCATGGACTGTAGCCCGTCACGCCTCCCTGTCCATCACCAACTCCTGGAATTTACCCAAACTCATGGTCAATTGAGTCGGCAATGCCATCCAACCATCTCATCCTCTGTCGTCCCCTTCTCCTCCCACCTTCAATCTTTCACAGCATCAAGGTATTTTCCAATGGGTCAGTTCTTCACATCAGGTGGCCAAAATATTGGAATTTCAGCTTCAGCATCGGTCCCTCTGATGAATATTCAGGACTGATTTCCTTTAGGATGGACTGGTTGGATCTCCTTGCAGTCCAAGGGACTGTCAAGAGTCTTCTCCAACACCACAGTTCAAAAGCATCAATTCTTTGGCATTCAGCTTTCATTATAGTTCAACTCTTACATCCATACGTGACTACTGGAAAAACCATAGCCTTGACTAGACAGACCTTTGTTGGCAAAGTAATGTCTCTGCTTTTTAATATGCTGTCTAGGTTGGTCATAACTTTTCTTCCAAGGAGTAAGTGTCTATTAATGTCTTGGCTGTAGTCACCATCTACAGAAATTTTGGAGCCCCAAAAAATAAAGTCTTTCATTGTTTCCACTGTTTCCCCGTCTATTTGCCATGAAGTGATGGGACCAGATGCCATAATCTTAGTTTTCTGAATGTTGAGTTTTAGGCCAACATTTTCCACTCTCACTTTCATCAAGAGGCTCTTTAGTTCTTCTTTGCTTTCTGCCATAAGGGTGGTATTATTTGCATATCTGAGGTCATTGATATTTTTCCTGGCAGTCTTGATTCCAGCTTGTGCTTCCTCCAGCCCAGCGTTTCTCATGATGTACTCTGCATATAAATTAAATAAGCAGGGTGACAATATACAGCCTTGAAATACTCCTTTCCCTATTTGGAACCAGTCTGTTGTTCCATGTCCAGTTCTAACTGTTGCTTCCTGACCTGCATACAGATTTCTCAAGAGGCAGGTAAGGTGGTCTGGTACGCCCATCTCTTTCAGGATTTTCCAGTTTGTTGTGATCCACACAGTCAAAGGCTTTGGCATAGCAATAAAGCAGAAATAGATGTTTTTTCTGGAACTCTCTTGCTTTTTCGATAATCCAACGGATCTTGGCAATTTGATCTCTGGTTCCTCTGCCTATTCTAAAACCAGCTTGAACATCTGAAAGCTCATAGTTCATGTACTGTTGAACCATGGTTTGGAGAATTTTGAGCATTACTTTGCTAGCATGTGAGATGAGTGCAATTGTGTGGCACTCTTTAGCATTGCCTTTCTTTGGGATTGGAATGAAAACTGACCTTTTCCAGTCTTGTGACCACTGCTGAGTTTTCCAAATTTGCTGGCATATTGAGTGCAGCACTTTCACAGCATCATCTTTTAGGATTTGAAATAGCTCAACTGGAATTCCATCACCTCCACTAGTTTTGTTTGTAGTGATGCTTCCTAAGGCCCACTTCACTTCACATTCCAGGATGTCTGGCTCTAGGTGAGTGATCATACCATCATGATTATTTGGATGGTGAAGATCTTTTTTGTATAGTTCTTCTGTGTATTCTTGCCACCTCTTCTTAATGTCTTCTGCTTCTGTTAGATCCATACCATTTCTGTCCTTTATTGAGCCCATCTTTGCATGAACTGTTCCCTTGGTATCTCTAATTTTCTTGAAGAGATCTCTAGTCTTTCCCATTCTATTGTTTTCCTCTAGTTTTTTGCACTGATGCCCATCATTGCACGAAATGTTCTCTTGATATCTCCAAGGAGATGCAGGAGACACACGTTTGATGTCTGGGTTGGTAAGATCCTCTGGAGGAAAAAACGGCAGCGCACTTCAGTATTCTTACCTGAAAAACCTCAAGGGCAGAGGATCATGTCAAGCCACAGTCCAGGGGATTGCAATGAGTAAGATACGTCTGAGCAAACATGCATGCACTTTTGCAATAAGGAGCTTATGATCTTAGCCACAGTCAGCTCCAGGTCTTGTTTTTACTGACCATACACAGCTTCCCCATCTTTGACTGCAAAGACACAGTCAATCTGATTTCTCTATTGACCATCTGGTGATGTCCATGATTGATGCATAGAGAGTTCTAGTCAGAAACCTGAAATTCCCAGTCCACACTGGCTTGAAAGGCAAGGATGTCACCCTATTATCAACCATCTCCACCCCTTCTTATATTCATGCTACTTAATCTACACACAAAATTTCTAGATTGCCTTTAACCTAAAATTTATTTTTTCTTATTACACTACTTAAATATTTATCACTTTATTTCACTGATAATTATAGTAAAAGTAGAAAATTTTAATGATGAAGATTTAACCACAATTAAGAGCAAGTATTTACTGATTAAAAAGAAAATCTTCACATCTTTTATTATCACATGAATAAGTTCAAAATCTTCAGGAAGAGCTAGAGAAAAATCAATACATGCATTAATGCAAAATTGATTTTAGTATTTTTTTCAAATATATTCATATCACTTCTGTGCAAAAGATGTATGTCTAGAGAAACAAAAGCTGGCGACATAATTAGTATTTTCTTTTATAATAACTGTATTTTTAATAATAAGGATCAGAGCTCTAAGTGAGAATTTCTCACCTTTTCAAAAAATCATTTTCATATTTCTTCATAACATGATTATTGGATTGTAATAACTATTTAAAATAAACCTCACTGTTTTATCAGATGTTGGTTCAGGGGAGTTTTAAGTTTGAAAGCAGTATCTTGAACTTAAGATTATTTTCTATGACATCTATTAAGTTCCAAAAAAACTAATTCACACTTTCTTCAGAATCTAGATAAAACTAACAGAAAATTTGGAACTTGAAACTGATTTTCCCCCGAGCCAAAAATATCTTCGTTTACCTTAAGAAAACTATCCCCAGCCCTAACAATAAAACCTATGCTCTTTAAGATGTCAGAGAGTCTCACATGGAGATATGTAGTTCCCATTCCCTTCCCCTGACTTCCTGTAGTGTTTTTTCCCTTCAGGAGATTTGTTTCTATTCATTCATCCCATGATGACTTCATAGAGCCTCTTGCTTTCATAATTTATCAGTATAGCCAGTCCTGTTACAGCCAGTAAAACACCTGATGCAAGGCTGGATCCTCACAAGGGGCCAGGAGAAAATAAAGGAAAATAGCATCAATTATTTCCCTGGTGGCTCAAACAGTAAAGAATCCTTCTGCAATGCGGGAGGCCTGGGTTTGATCCCTGGGTTTGGAAGATCCTTGGAGGAGGGCATGGCAACCCACTCCAGTATTCTTGCCTGGGGAATCCCCATGTCAAAGGAGGCTGGGGTCACAGAGAGTCGGACACAACCAAGTGACTAAGCGCACTCACATGTGTGAAACACCTGTTCTCCAGGGAGACTGGCTTCAGTTCCAGCATGGTCCCTTTCCTGCCTCTAAGTAGGTGGCTCTCTCTTATGACCTGTCAGTCAGCTGACTTGCTAGGCATTTTCCATGTTCCTCTCAACTTAGACCTTAGTCAGAATGCCAGAAAAATCTGCTGCTTCTACTCTTTGAGAGCCTTCTTCTTGCTTTATTTTCTTTTCAGTACAACTACCTCATATCAGGATGAGTTAATCAGAAATAGCCATCGTCGATCTTCACTGCAAAGTCCAGGGCAGAATAGTAATCACCTCGGTGTACTTTGAACTTTCCTGGTGGTTCAGATGGTAAAGAATCTGCCTGCAATGCAGGAGACCTGGGTTCAGTCCCTGAGTCAGGGAGATCTGCTGGAGAAGGAAATGAATACGCACTCCACTAATCTTGCCTGGAGAATTCCATGGACAGGAGCCTGGTGGGGTTGCAGAGTCAGACATGACTGAGCAACTGACACTCTCATTTTGGTACACCTCAATGAGCCCAAGATTCACATAGGAGGAGAGGACAGGAGCAACAGGGAATGAGTCTGTTTAGATTTCTCCATAAACCGCCTCTTTTTGACCATCTGGGGCAGTGGATCTGTAACAATAGGGAAAAAAAAAACCTAACTACTTGAGTAAAAATCATAAGACAAAACTTCGTAGTAAAGTAGGAATAACAACCAAATGAAGACCCCATGCTGTTTCCTATGCCAGAGTCAAATGCTCAGTACTTATGGCACTTTGAGCAAGAGACTTTTTATTTGAAGGTGTCAGTGTTCTCAGTTGTGAAATTCCTACAGTCTTTTTTATATCTATGATTCATGGTCAATTCCTTAAAGTGAAAGTTACCTAAATAGTAAAGCAGATCTTGCTTGATAGGCATCCATTATATCCTAAAGAGAGAAGTAGGTAGATGGAAGTTAGAAGTCATCATAGAATGTAGGTGTGAAAATTTATTGAATCATTTATTTGATAAATAATAAGTAATAATTTAGAGGTTTTGCACATAATTCATTTTATTGAAATTAAGAGTTTCACATATTATCATGTGTTTAAAGCCAAGTATAAATAGTACAGTGAAAATAATCCTTTTAATGTAGAGACTTTTCTGAGATATTTAATACAAAATCATGGCCATGTACCCAGACCCTGGTTCTAGGTTGAGATCTGTCCCAGTTGGCTAGTTTCTTTGTTTAAATTCTTAGCATGATTTGTGTTTGGTATTCCCATTATCTTGGCTATTAAAATCCAAGTGCCTATATCTCTCCTTGATTTAGACCTAAGACAGTGTAGAATTATTGACCACTTGCTGGGTGATATCGATGTTATGACGAAGTGGTATTGATTTCCTAAGCTAGATTTTCCTTATCTGTAAAATGGAAATGATTATATGCATTTAGTCTTTACTCTCTAATTAGTTTCTTTTTTCTCAGAAACACGATGAAGCAGGCAAAGCACAGACTTCTGGGGTCATGTGGCCTCTTTTCATTTTCTTGTTCATTTTAGCCTAATTTCATGCTTGTGCTTATTTGCCCCTTCATGGTGTCTGACTCTTCGCAACCCCATGGACTGTAGCCCACCAGGTACCTCTGTGCTTGGGACTTTTTTCCAGGCAAGAATACTGGAATGGGTTGCCATTTCCTTCTCTAGGAGTTAGCCTAGTTGGGTTGCTATGTAAATCAGAAAAAGAGACATTTAAGACCACCACAAAGGTGATTGGTTTTATCATCAAAAGAGCCTCAGTTGGATGTCAGCAGATCCCTTTTCCTTTCTAAAATTATGACCTTAGCATTGACAACTTTGTGAGAAAGTGAAAACTAGTTTTAGGTGATTTATAACTTTTCATTAGAGAGAAGTAGGACTCCTGTTTTAGGTTCCTTCCCTATGCTGAGTCCTCTTCCCCCTCCGTGAAATGTTTCTTTTGGTTGTTTTCTTCTCTCCAGCTGGTTAACATTTATTGACCCCCTGTTGAGGGAGAGGTGTTTATTACCTCCACTATTGCCTGTGCCTACTTTTTTTATCCTCGTCTTCCCCTCCTTTTCAAAAATGTCACAATAGCCTCATCATAACAGATTGTTGCTATAAAGATTTCTTTTTTTGTTGTTGTTTTAATGGGAGATGTCATGGGACATGTGAAGGGTAGTAGTTATCAGAAGAAATATTTTGACAACTGCCATTTAGCCAATTTGAAAAGCTTCATGGAAATGCTTATGACTTCAGTTTGTCTGCATCATTTGTTTATCTTTTGCTTTATGAATGACTGTTGGTGTGAACTGAAAGGTTTGTAATAGACCTTTATATTGTGTTATTATTTATAGTTGCCTAGCAGTAAAAGCCATGGAGCTCATTTTAAAATCAACAAAAATCCACCACCAAATTCATAAAATTAAGTACAAATTAACATCTGATGGGAACTCCTTAGATTCTCAGTTTACATGACATCTCGGCATCCGTTGTCTGATTGGACTGTCATTAGACAGGTAAGGAAATTGAGACCTGGAGAGGGAAAGTTATGTGCCCAGGTTTTCAGTCAACAAGTAGCAGACTTCCTCGGCCTCCCATTCCAGTTCTCTTTCTACCAGTCAAGGACACCTCTCCATTTGCTGCTAATTCTTGGTGGTGCTAAGATTCTTCTTATTTCTCTAGTTTCCCTTGTCAAAATTTGCAATGGTGGAGACAAGAAAAGTGAATAAGAAAAAGATGTCAGTGCAAAATTATACCAGTGTTAGTCCTTCTATTTTATATGCTTCTAATGTGTTTTATTGTAGGCTAATAGGATGAAACTCCTGCCTCATGTTTAAGTATAATTCCTTAAAAATGCTCTGTTGATATAGTTCAATGTAATAAAGCAAATTTACATATGACTAACAAATTTGTTTTCACTGTTATAATGTACTCTATTGTTTCTAGATTAAATAATATGGAAATTATGTGAACATATTGAATGAATATCAAAATACAATTTTAAAGCAACTATTAAAATGTAAAATGTGAATAAATTTAAATACGTCTGTTACTGTGAAGAAGTGATTGATGAATTGCAACATGGAAACAATGGCTGTTCTCTTCCATCATTAATTTTAACCATATTTTTCATATTGCAAGATGTTCTTTGAGACCTTCAAAGGATCCACACATGGAATTTATCAAATAAAAATTGCAGTGGTTTCTTTGGGTGACATAGATGTATGGTAGCCAGAATGTATAAGAAGTCACTTAGAACTTATCCTCATGTATAAATGAAACAGGGGATCAGCACCAGCTTGTATCTAATGTTTTATTGGGATAAATGTCTGTCCTTGTTCTATGGATAAAAATAAGGCTGGTTACAAAATTTGTACAAACAACTTGAACCATCCGAACACAAAAAATTGATACATGGATTAAAGTATCCAAAATAATTTATAACAAATACTGGTAAATATGCTTATTCACTCACATTCTGTCCCCAAAAGAGGTACTTTAAAATTAATATATGCTAATTTTTTGCCATCAGAAGACAGCTCCCAATTAGATTAGACTTTTTAACATAGTGATCTTTTTTCTTAGAAATTCATTCTAAGGTTTTGAAAAACGAAATCTACAGAAAAACAAAAATATTCCTAGTAGTGAGTAGTATAATTTACTAAAAAAAAAAAAAAAAAAAAAAACCTGAAAACTAAGTTTATGCCTCCAAATAGAGTAACATACAAATAACCTGTGTTATACCATGCAAAAGAATATTACTCAGACATTGAAAACAGCAAATGAAATAATAATTTTATTCATATATTTTACAATTTGAAAGTGTTTTGCTTTTTTTTTTGCAGTATCTCATTTGATGATTCTTGATACAAGGAAAATGCTTATAAAATATTCAAAGTGAAATAGTATTTAAAAATTTATAGATGAACTATGACAATAACAACATAAAATGCTACAAATGAATAAAGATTAGAATGTGTATGTATGCATTATGTAGATAGATAGTCGATAGATACACACATACAGTATATAGTTGAGGGAGCTATATATATCATTTTCTTTAATATTAAGATATTTAATTTAAACAAAAACTTGTTCTAAATTTTAAACAGAAAACAAAATTCTGATTATTCCTCTTGAATAGATTAAACTAAAATACATTGTCTTTTTCCATGATAGAATAGAATCCATAAAACAGATCTTTTACTCTAATTTCTATATGAATGAATAAATCATGTTTCTCAAATTTTTAGCCAACCAAGATGAAATTCAGTCCATGATATTAGTTCAGTCCATAAATATATAATTTATGTGTATTCAAACTTTATTTAGCTTCCAAAAATGACCCTGGAGTTCTAATAGTATCCCAACTAAAGAGTAGGAATAATGCAAACACACAGGTTTGTTTAGTCAGAGTCCAAACAGAGATATAAATAAATGGAAGAATTTACTGTTTTCCTTAAAATCTGTTGGAGATTGTTGTTTTGTGAATATCACACTTTTATATTTTTGATCCTCTAGCTCAGCAATATCTGAAGAGCATAGTGCATTGACTTTTTGTTTAAAGAGCAAAATCCACCCCTTGAAATACAGCCCTGCTTAGCTAATGAACCTGTTTCTCCTTATGAGCATGTTAGAAAAATTTTATTCAATTTAAAAAGGAAAACATATGGCTATGACTTAACTATTGGAAATTTAAATGCTAAATATGCATGCATTTGGTATTTCTATTTCTCCAGTCCTTCAAATATTATTTAAGCAGACAAACACACAAATAAAACACTAACGGGTGAATGAATTTTAACCTGAGTCCAAATACTCCTGATTGGCCTCAAGACCTTTATGCTCAACACAGCTGGTCCCAAGAAACACATCAATTGAGGACCTGCGTCTGCCATTTGATTAACAGGCTGATGTTTGTTCATTTTGTTGTAACCCTGAGTTCTCTACCAGCTGGTTCCTAGTTAGGTCAGAAGATATATAGAACACAAACAAAAGTGCAAGAAGGGCCCATGTGACTTCAGCAATACAGTCTCTCCCTTAGGCACCCTGCTTGCTGCTGCTGACAAGTGCAGTCGTGTCCTACTCTTTGCGACTCCATGGACTGTAGTCCACAGGCTCCTCTGTCCATGGGATTTTTTCAGGCAAGAAAACTGGAGTGAGTTGAGGCACCCTGGTTACCCCCAAATAAATTTATATTGACTTTACAGAACAGAGCTCTGTAAAATATGCACTAAAGCAAGCTCTTTTTTCAGAAGACAATAGATTTTCTTGATTGTATATACTGTTAGTTCATCATTCCCATTTTAGGAATAAGTAGGGGTTCTCTACTTATTCCTAAAGATATTACTTTGCAAACAAAGGTCTGTATAGTCAAAGCTATGGTTTTTCCAATGGTCATGTATGGATGTGAAAGTTGGACCATAAAGAATGCTGAGTGCTGAAGGATTGATGCTTTTGAACTGCGGTGTTGAAAAAACTCTTGAGGGTCCCTTGGACTGCAAGGAGGTCAAACCAGTCAATCCTAATGGAAATCAATCCTGAATACTCATTGGAAGGACTGATGCTGAAGCTGAAGCTCCACTAATTTGGCCACCTGATATGAAGAATTGACTCATTGGAAAAGCCCCTGATGCTTGGCTGAAGGCAGGCAGAGAAGGGAACATAGTTGGATGGCATCACTGATTCAAAGGACATGAGTTTGAGCAAGCTTTAAGAGATGGTGAAGGACAGGGAAGCCTGGCCTGCTGCAGTCCATGAAGTTACAAAGAGTTGGACACGACAGAGCAATTGAACAACAAAGGGGTTCCCTGGTGGCTCAGACGGTAAAGAATCTGCCTGCATTGAAGGAGGCCTGGGTTCGATCCTTGGGTTGGGAAGATCCCCTGGAGGGCATAGCAACCCACTCAAGTATTCTTTACTGGAGAACCCCCATGGACAGAGAAGCCTGGCAGTCCATGGGGTTGCAAAGAGTCGGACATGACTCAGTGACTCTGCACAGCACAGAGTTATTCAAAAACTCTGATCATGTATTCATGAGTACTTAGATGTACACCATGTTCTTTCTCTCTGCATGTAGACATAGACACAATACAGCTGGTAAGAGAAATGATAATAACAGGTCTAAAGACTGAATGTTTCCACTTGCAGATGTTATCAACATGGGTGAGTTAGTTCTGAAAATTTTTTTTTCAAAAATGATTCCCAAATATTATGATCTAGAGTTATTGGTTTCTCTTTTTCTTCTTTTTTCCCATCTTCCTTTCTTCTTACTATATGGTAGTAATGATCATTGCAGAATATTTGGAAAATAGAGAAAAGGTCAAAAATAAAATTGTCCCTGTGGTCTCACTGCTGTTAATGTTGCTATTTAGTCGCTAAGTCACGTCCAACTCTTTGTGACCCCTTGGACTGTAGCCCGCTGGGTTCCTCTGTCCGTCGGATTCTCTAGGCAAGAATACTGGAGTTAGTTGCCATTTCCTTATCCAGGGAATCTTCCTGACCCAGGGATTGAACCCAAGTCTCCTGCACTAGCAGACGGATTCTTTACCACTGAGCCTCCTTGGAAGCCTCTCCATGTATAGAGGAACCCGGTGAGCTAGAATCCATGGGTCCCAAAAAGTTGGACATGACTGAGTGACTAACAATTTCACTTTCAAGGGACATTGACACTGATGTTTTGCAGGTTTTACCCTCAAGGACCTACCTAGTAGAAAACAGAAGTAACCAGGTCCCAGAGGGTCCCAGTCTTCCAAAAGGAGCCCTTACTGAAGGATGTTGGTGGAACAGCATCTGAGGCTACAATCACCTAGCCCAGGTTGCCAGGTGACTGAAAGCTTTTCCTCAGACCATCTGACTATAATGGCCTGTCACACTGTACGTGGGTGACAATTATATTGCAAGACTATATTTTTATGAAAATTTCAAATATGTCCAATACTCCAGATTGCACATTTTAAAGCAACTTTAAATACCCAGAAATTCCTTTCCCTGTGTTCACAAAATGATAATCTTCAGAATTTTTTCCCTCCTAATTTATACTCCTAAGTATTTTTTTCTAAAACCACTTGAACGTATTTAGGAAAACTTTCAGTAGAATCAAAACAGTGATTATTTACAGCATAGAGTAGAGAGACATGAACAGAAACATCTTTTTGCCTTCAGGAGAAAAATGTCTTCAATACAAAACAAAATTATGTTTCAAGAAACATTAAATTTTTACTGCTCAGGAAGTGTTCAGTTTCAGGATTTTGACTGTATATACATTAAGAGACCTGAAATATGTATCTTTAAGCATCCACATAAAATGATTGACAATCTAAAAGCTTACGCATTTCAGATTACTTTAAATTTTTCCCAAATGACCTTCAATGGTTTAACAATATTTGCTCTCCATCGCTAATAATAGTTATTATCATGAGGAGTTGTTTCTAAGGCCCAAGAAAAGGAATTAAATCGAAGAGGGTGGCAGGGGAAAATGTGTTAGAAAAATAGTTTTTCTCATTAGATTACAAACTAGAAACAACCAAATTCTACTCATTTAGGAATCCAGTTCCACCCTACATGGAAAGATTCTAAGAACTGCAGGCTGCTGCTGCTACTGCTGCTAAGTCGCGTCAGTCATGTCCGACTCTGTGCGACCCCATAGACGGCAGCCCACCAGGCTCCCCCGTCCCTGGGATTCTCCAGGCAAGAACACTGGAGTGGGTTGCCATTTCCTTCTCCAATGCATGAAAGTGAAAAGTGAAAGTGAAGTCGCTCAGTTGTGTCTGACTCTTAGCGACTCTATGGACTGCAGCCTACCAGGCTCCTCCGTCCATGGGATTTTCCAGGCAAGAGTACTGGAGTGGGGTGCCATTGCCTTCTCCGAAGAATTGCAGGCTAGACCTCCTTTAATATCTGTGTGAAGTTAAATGCTGCCAGTAGGACACATCAGGAAGGTATCATCATTAGGAAAGGGAGGAAGAACCAAGCAGAAAACCAAACCATCTTATTTGCTCTTTTACCCACTGCAAGTATTGGCTCATGCTTCCTAATGCTTTCTTTATACATAAACTTTAATACAAGTTTATTTTCATTTGTTGTTGTTGTTATTCAGTTGCTCAGTCATGTTTGACTCTTTTGACCCCATGGACTGCAGCATTCCAGTCCCTGTCCTTCACCATCTCCTGGAGTTTGCTCAGACTCATGCTTATTGAGTCAGTGATACCATCCAAACATCTCATCCTGTTTTATCCCCTTCTCCTCCTGCCTTCAATCTTTCCCAGCAGCAGAGTCTTTTCTAATGAGATGGCTCTTTGTCTCAAGTGGCCAAAGTATTGAAGTTTCAGCTTCAGGCTCAGCATCAGTCAGTCCTTCCAAAGAATGTTCAAGGTTGATTTCCTTTAGGACTGACTGGTTTGATCTTTCAGACCAAGGGACTCTCAAGAGTCTTCCCCAGCACCACATTTCGAAAGCATCAATTCTATGGAGCTCAGCCTTTTTTTATGGTATTACATGATTTGAAATCAGGATCTCGAAATGAAGTGCAATGTGTTTTTCTGTATTTTCTTCTGTGAAATTACACTCAGGAAAACACTAGCTGAACTGTTTGAAAAACTAAGTGCTTTAATGGGACAGTATAATAATGTGCAGAAAATACCAGAAATGATGTTTCCTTTTTCATTATTTTTGATTTGAGAGAGAATTGACAACTTTGCCAGTAGATTTTTATTTCATTGAAAGATCACTGCAGTAGTTTCTAAATTTAAAAAATAATAATAATAATTCTGACATGGTTATGTTTTATCCTTTCTTCAGAATTAAAATGAGTTTAAGAATAAGAGAAAGCAGCTTTTCACTTTGCTATATGGTGGTTTTGTAGGTAAAGAATCTGCCTGCAAGGCAGGAGACCCAGGTTCAGTCCCTGGGACAGGAAGCTACCCTGGAGAAGAAAATGGCAACTCCCTCCAGGATTCTTGCCAGGGAAATCCCATGGACAGAGGAACCTGGCAGGCTACAGTCCATGGGTCGAAAGAATCGGACACGACTTTAGCGACTAAACCACCACCACCATATATGTCATCATAGGCTTCTCTATAGAGTAACTTTTTTTTACTTGCTCTTTAGTTAAATATGGTGCCATAGAACAAGAGGGTTGTAGTGAGTGTCAAAATGTGTATTCTGAGCAAAAATAGCAATAAAATGAATGCCAAATAGCTGAAGGCCTTTGACTTTCTTTTGTGTGAGCTGATTGGCTATTCAGGATGATGTTAGTGCTTTTTTTTTTTTTTTTTTCAGAATTTAAACTGAAAAAATATTACAATTCCTGTTTTTATTCTTTTTCTCTATTTATTTTGACTTATTACTAATCAGAGGCCCAGTTATATTTATCTCTTTAAAGAAAATATCTGCAACACACTGATTCTAGCTCCAAGATTTTGAAATTTAGTTTTCTTGTTAAGGCTAGATTTGGCGAGGATGAAGAGGCTGGTTTTATGAAGTGATGTTGGGTGGTGCAGTTTGCAGATGAGAGAATTAAAAGCAGAGGCAAAGTATCATCAGCCAGTGGCATTCTCAGAGAAGATTGTAAAAATATGGGAAAGGGAGCCTGAAGGCAGGGACAATTACCCTATGTGAAGGATTTGGTGTGAATTGCCCTGCTGGCTTGCAGATATAATTTCAAGGTTTCTCCCTCAGCTGGCAATGCCACTTAAAATGAGGAGAGCAGAAATACATACCATGCAGGGCTGCATTTCAGGCTCTGCTTCTAGCATTCCAATAAAACTGGTAGAAAGAAGCTGGTGTTTTATTAATATTCTCAGACTCAGGGAACTGAAAATTGTGACTCTTGATAAAGTACTCCAAACTGTAGTTGAAAAAAATGCCTTGTCTGCTACATTTAAGGGTAAGAGATTGCCTTGTTCCCTTGTGGGCATTTCTAAGGATCTTGTAATTAAAGCAAATTAAAATAAAACAATACTCGTGAAAAATGGAGTGGTAGTTACTATATAGAAACACTCTAAACTCGCATCTTCAGAATATACTGTGTAGCTTATGCATGGGTGCTCAGTTGCTCAGTCATGTCTGACTCTGCAACCCCATGGACTGTAGCCTGCCAGGCTCCTCTGTCCATGGAATTCTCCAGGTAAGAATACTGGAGTGGGTTGCCATTTCCTTCTCCAGAGGATCTTCCCAACCCAGGGATCAAACCCACATCTGCATTGGCAGGCAGATTCTTTACCCCTGCAACTGGGAACTCTACTTAACATTGTGGGGACCTAAATGGGAAGGAAGTCCAAATGGGAGAGGATGTGTGTATATGTATGGCTGATTCATTTTGCTGTACAGTAGAAATTGACACAACATTGTAAAGCTACTATACACCAATAAAAATTAATTAAAATAAACACATATTCTGTTCCTTTCTGTAAAACAATAGACATTCATCTTCAGCTTGAAGACAGGCCAAATCCATTAAAAAAAAAAAAAAGAATTATAGGCACGTATTAACAAAAACTATTATTTTTTGTCTGTATCCTACATCAACTTCCTTGTTAAAAAAACAAAAACAAAACTTTTTCTAAACATTTCTGTGCTCTTTATAAAAGCTAACTTGCCTGGCAAATATTCGCAAGGTTTTGTGGTAATTGCATTCTTGTCTTCTCTACTCCCTCTATTTATAAAGCACATTTTATTTCTGTTCTTCTTTTGAGAAAGTTATAAATCAACAGATTTCCTCCAAGTTCAAGGCCAAGCAGACCGTGATTATAGTTCAAGCCCCACCACTCACCAGTAACAGTGTGTAGGCAAATTCTTCTCATTGATAAAATGGGATAGAATGGCATCATCCACTCGATGGACTTGAGTTTAAGCAAACTCTGGGAGATAGTGAAGGATAGGGAAGCCTGGCGTGCTGCAATCCATGGGGTCATGAAGAGTTGGACCCAACTGATCAACTGAACAACAGCCATACAGTGGGAATAACACCAATTACCTCATAGCATTTATGAGGATTAACTGAAAGAACATTCGTGAAGCCCCCAGCCCTGTGTGTCTGAGGAGACAGGTGTTCATAGGTTAACTCCTTTCCTGTTTCCCATTGGTCTGCTTCCTTTACCCGCCCTCAACCTATTTCCAAATAATGCATACATAATTGTAGGAACGTTAGCATGAATGGCCTGATGTATTTGTTACTGAATTAACTCAGCAGTGAACTTGGCATTCTCTCCCCAAACTTTCCCCTTCATTAATCCTCCTGGGCAACATCCTTAAACACAGTCTTACTCCTAGACACCAGAAACCGTGAAACCGGTCATGCACGAGAGCATTTTCTACCAGGCTTTCAGCTGGTCTCATTTGTCCTTAAAGACCAGACAGAGCTTATGTTGTTCACAGTGGGCTGACTCTGGCCATGTGGTCACTGCCGTCAAGATCCGACACCAGGAGGACAGCAGTTCAATAAAATCTTGAACTCTATTTATAGCCCACTTGAAACAAACACTCTCCCATGAAGCCTGAGGAGTCCTCTTTGAGTACACAGAAAGTAATTCACTAGTCCCAGCACCAAACTAGGGCAACAGAAGGGTGGAAAATGCAGTAAGTACTTTTTTTTCCCTAGCCCTCTACAGTTTATAAAGCATTTGCTCCCACATGCTGTCTCATTTCATCTTCATATTGACCCAGCAGGGAGCCAAAGCAGACGTTGGCAGTAAATCCCCATTTTATAGATTTTAAACCCACTGTTTAGGAGGTTAGATGAGTTGCTCATGTTACATGGTTGGAGAAGGACGGGAGAGGAAAGTGGTTAAATAGTAAGAATGATTTCCTGTTAATGCGATCAATCTAATCTTCAGTGAATAATGGTTTACCTGTAAGAATAAAAAAGAAACCACAACAAAGAGAAATAATGTTTTATCATGTTTTGGTAAGCTTAAAAACTGTTTCTTCTCCACTTTGGATAGGAAAACCAAAATAAGATAAATAAAAGCTGCTGTATAGAGCAGGGTGCTCAGCTCAGTCGGTGTTCTCTGATAATCTAGATGGGTGGGACGGGGTGCGATGGGGTGGAATGCGAGGGTGGGGGGCACAAGTGAGGATATATATATATATATATGTACACATATACCTGCTTCATTTGGTTATATACAACACTATAAGGCAACTGTACCCCAATTAAAAAAAAAAACTTACACTTTACAGGGAAACGTTTATAAACATGTTTGTATCTGCCTAGAACATCTACATGCAGAATGATTATATTTTAGGCCAGAAACACCTCTCTGAAATCTCTCCAAATTAAAATGTGCATCAGTCAAGACTAATCTTGAAAAAGATGGCAAGCATTTTTATGAGACGTTTTAGTTGATTTTGCCAGTCATCTCTGAAATAGATATATCTTTACTGTCTTTTTAATATGGGGGATTTACATAATTCAAATATGTGTCCCCAGAGCAAGACTTCATTAATGGGAATTAGTTTATGGAGCAGAAATGATTTTATTCTGAAAAGAATTATTTTATTTTGATTTTGGCAAGGACTTTAATTTTCTAAGCTCTTTCTTTAAGCTTGTTAACCGCAAAGAGTCAGATATGACTTAGTGACTGGGGAACAGCCACGTGAAAAGGGCATACAAAAAACTTTTTATCTTGAAAAGGATGTCTGATCTATTAGAATAGCTGCAGTGAAGTCCGTGTGTGTATATGTGTGTGTGTGTATGTGTGTGTGACACACACACACACAGATAAAGAGAGGGAAGGGGGAGAGAGAGAGATTATTCAAGAGTGCCTCTGGCTTAGCAGATTGGCAGTGAGCCATTTGGGGCTTCTCAGATTTACTGCTTCTCTGACTATTGTTGCAGCTCTGATTTATGGAGTTGAAAAATCTCTTGAAAAGCAAGGTGTCTTAAGTTTAGAGTATTTCCTTGCTGGTCCCGCCCTTTCCCCTGTTCATTCCTTTTGCCCCCCGTTCACCTTGCAATGACCTTGCACGACTCAGCATTTTTACCTGAGCTCAGTAGCCGGGGAACCTGCTAGTGCTGGGGCAAGGGCAGCGGTTGGTTTCCATTCCTGCGTGATGGA
Source organism: Dama dama (assembly GCF_033118175.1). Taxonomy (NCBI): domain Eukaryota; kingdom Metazoa; phylum Chordata; class Mammalia; order Artiodactyla; family Cervidae; genus Dama; species Dama dama. The sequence continues at coordinate 16,183,072 of NC_083686.1, read as the reverse complement.
GTCATGGGAGAAACTGTCGGGAAGCAACAGAGGGTAGGACCCGAGCGGCGGCAGGGCTGAACTGTGCTAAGCGGCTCGGGACGGAGCAGCTGGCTCCGTCTCCCAGCCTGCGAGCGCAGCCTGCATTTGTCACTGACCACTGAAGTGTGTGTTTGTGCAAGGTGAGAACTGGGTGCTTTCTCACTACTCTGGAGACAACTTGCCAGGTATTGCTGTCGATTGTGTTTGCTCACTCGGGGAGGTTTCTGTCACTGCAAATTCAGGACCTAGACTGTGTGTGGTTTCATTTATTGTTTTCTGTCGTGATCCATTCAGCGTTGCACGGTGCCCGAATTATGGCAACAGATTGGACGAACTGCTGTTCTTACCCTGCTGTGTGATCAGTTTGGTGCCGTTTGCTTGGATTCTTTCATTGATCACTGCTGCCAAATGATAGAGCTGTTCATAGACGGGATTCCAGCGCTGATCTGAAAGCGTGTGAAAACTGCTTCCGATAGAAATCTGGCTTGCTGTTTTTTGGAGTACTTGCTGGGGTGTATTCTTTGCTCATATTTTAATGGGTGAAACTTTGGAGAGAGCAGAGTGCCTTAGGGTCTGATCTGGTGATTAAAGTAACATGGGAGTTTTCTGTGTTTTTGCTTGTGGAAATGAAAACTTATGCTTGGCCAATGGTGTGTGTGTGTGGTGGGGGGAGGGTATAATTTTTAAAAAAGGAACCGAGAATCAAAAGAAAAACAAATTTTACTTGGCTATATTTTGATGTACTTATTAATTTAATCAGCTCCTAAAGCTTTTGTTATCAGCATATTTTACATTTTGGAACTTTGCATTTTGTGTGCACAAGGACAATACAACTGCAGTGTGTGTTTGTGAAGGCATGTGGGGACGTGGAGTATGTGCTTACTAGGAATAAAACAGGAATCCAAAACGTACCCTTGGCTAAGCTGACAGGCCTTAATACTGCACCAGTTTTGTGTGTTAGCTACTTAACGGACTTACGCAAGATGTAAAGGAGATACAGTGTATTATTATATCTAAATAAATATACAGGAGATTTGTATTAATAAAACACATGCTCTAAAAAAGAAAGCTCTTGGGAATTGGGTAGTAAAAATAGGATGAGCAAAAGTTTAAAAAGCTATCAAATTTTACACGGAGAGGAAAATAACACGTTAAAATGAGGAATAAGCGCAATGGGATATGAAAAGTACTTCAACTGCTCAAATGTATAAGTCTAATGACAGAACAATAGCATATTTAAGGAAATTCAGAGTGTGCAGAAATGAAGCCCAGAGCAAAATTTCTTAATAAGACATGGTTTCAACCTACCTGTGGAATATACTTATTTGTCTTCATCAAGTTGAGTTCTGTTGCCTAGATTGATAAAATTAGAATTTATCTAAAAAATACAGATTTAAAAATTGTATCTAAAATTTCTTTTCATTTGGGTAGACTTGGAAAGCTAATAATGTAACCTAAGATGTATTAAAATGCAGTAAACATTGAAATTGTTCAAAACACTTAACAAACAATATACAATATGAACATTTTTTGTCCTGCTTTTGAATTATGTCAGTTTAGAAAGACACTGATCTTCTAAACTAGGATGTCAGCTGTTGCTACATACACTTGAACTGCTGAGCCCCATGGATCCACTCTTCTTGATTTCTTGCTTTTAGGCTTCATTACAACACTGTGGAATGGTGAGCAGAAAACACTTGAATCTAACATTGTCATGCTTTCTATGAGTTTAGGACAGAAATATTTTCATCTGATAGATATGAAACTTGAGGTGTACAAAGAATTCATGATTAGTTGGCCTTTCCATCTTAGAATCTGTACTATTAATACCTTGACTTTTTGGCTGCCTCCATCTAAAATTTGACTGCTTCTTTAAAAGGATGTAACATAACATTATCACCAGGGCTGAAAAGAGGTAGTGGACAACCTCTTATCATTGTTTTATAAACACAAGAGTATCCATGACTCTATGATGGTGCTGGTTGTGGTTTAGTTGCTAAGTTCTGTCTGACTCATGCGACCCCGTAGACTATAGCCTGCTAGGCTCCTCTGTCCATGGGATTTCCCAGGCAACTGGAGTGGGTTGCCATTTCCTTTTTCAGGGGATCTTCCCAATACAGGGATTGAACCTGTGTCTCCTGTGTCTCCTGCATTGGAGGCAGATTCTTTACCGCTGAGCCACCAGAGAAGTCCTGTCTCTATGATGAATACAGTCTGATATGTTTGAATGTGGTGTGTCCATCTGTCCCCATCTGTCCTTCCACCTTAGAAACTTTGTCATCTCTTTGATGAACCACAATCAGTGTAAGCAGCCAAGAAATGCCTTAAATAGTGTTCACATTTATTCTTTAGATAACTAGCTTACCATAGCATACAAAGAGGTTTAAAAAGATTTAGAGATTATAGGTACTGACCTCAAAGCACATGCTAGTCTGTGCAAACACATTTATGTCTATGCAATTAAGGACTCCTAGTTAAAGGAAAAGATTAGGCTTTATTTATGTATTTGATGATTATCTCTATTTTTTTCTTTTAAAGCTTAATTTTCTTAACACGTTGTATTCTGTCTTCCTCTCTTCTTTTAGCTTTATACTTGATTCTAGACTTTAAACTTGGTAAATCCTTAATTTATTGAACCTGCTTTCTTTTGACCTACACTCAATCTCTTCTTCTTGGGTAAGAAAGCAATTTATGACTTACCTCCTGGAGGAAGACCCACCTCCCTGAGATCAAGAGACAACTACTCCCTCTCTGAGCAGGAAATGTGATGGTGACTGGGAAAGAATGGACTGATAAATGGCTCTCAGGCAGACAAATGACCATGCCTATCTCACTTAGTGTTTCTGCTATTCATGCTGTTAGCCATCTAGTCTGCTGTTAGGCTTTGAAACCTTCATCAAGAAATGTTTGCACATAGCACCATAGTTACCCTGTCACAAAGATTCTTCCTAAGTTGAGATTAAATATGATTTGTTGTGTATGGGATTGGTTTAAAGTAGTATCGGTTGTCTTTTTTATCTTAAAGTGAAGTTGCTCAGTCGTGTCCGACTCTGCGACCACATGGACTGTAGCCTACCAGGCTCCTCCATCCATGGGATTTTCCAGGCAAGAGTACTAGGGTGGGTTGCCATTGCCTTCTCAAAGGATCTCCCTGACTTGGGGATCAAACCCTTGTCTCCCGTATTGCGGACAGACGCTTTACTATCTGAGCCACCAGCTTAGCATTAAGGTAATTAAGTTCTATTTTGCCTATTAATTCCTCATGAAGTACTGTACATTCAGGTGAAGCCATGAGCATTCACACAACTTTTAATTATTATTTCAAGATTCCCTAAAGTAGGCTCAGATTGTTTCTGGACAAGAAACATGGAAGGCAGGGTGTATGATCTGTTTTTCTGGTAGATGTTCCCCTGAGGCTATAGCGTGCCCAGATGATCTCTGGACTGCTTAGTGGACCCCTGGGCTGCAAGAAGCTGGCAGCTGCTGCAGGGGCAGGTGGCTGCAGGCAGCTCTCCACCGGAGACCGTGATGAAAACATTTCTGCAAGTCTTCTCAAGAGGTCTGCCTCATCTGTCTTCAATCCAGTGTGTCTTCTAAGTAAACAGGATGGGTAGAGTCTGGTTGCTAGCAGGTGGGCCCAGATCGTGACAGGCCTCCACACAAAATGCATCTCCATGTTTTTTACACATTTTTACAACCAGTATAAGTCCTGTTTTTACAACCCTTAAATTATTTCTACTTGTGCATGCTTAAGTTACTTTAGTCATGTCTGACTCCTTGTGGCCCCATAGACTGTATCCCACCAGGCTTCTCTGCCCATGGGATTCTTCAGGGAAGAATACTGGAGTGGGTTGCCGTGGCCTCCTTCAAGGGACCTTCCCAACTCAGGGATCGAACCTAAGTCTCTGACGTCTCCTGCATTGGCAGAGGGGTTCTTTATCACTAGGGCCAACTGGGAAGCCCCATTGGGCAGGCTTTAAACCTGGCCCCAATGTTTAACCAGTCCCCTCCAAGAGCTATCCTCTACCACACAAAACAAATAATTTTTAAGAAATACTAACAGCCAATTAAGCTCTTTACATTTTAATAGCCAAATAATTTTCATCCATATATAATTTGAATAGTCACTTCAAGAGAATAAAATTACAATTTCCAGATATCTCTAAAGGCCAAGAAACCATCACCAAAAAATTATTGCAGAGTTTCCTGTTGTAAACATTTTGGATCATAAGGGAATGTTCAAGAATTCTATTCCAACATTCCAAAGTCAATAAAAAGTGACTCTTAGATGTTCTTTTGTGATGGAGTATTTTCAAGATCAGCCTGCTTAGACATATATTTTATGATAAAGTATAAAACACACTAGAGCCTGTCCCTTCTCTCACTCCTGTTCTCCTGTAGTATGGGATTTTGCTTATTGAATAACTCTTAACAGAACACATCAATGTGTTAAGAGGAATTATCTTGTAGCCATAAGGAAGTATCTCCTTTTCTTTATAAGTTAATATAAGAACTCAACTTTAAAATGTAGGCTTTGGAGACTTCCCTGGGAGTCCAGGAGTTAAGATTCTGTTTCCAATGTACGGGGCAAGTTTTCAATCCCTGGTCAGGAAACTAAGATCCTACATGCCATGTGGCATGGTCAAAAATTTAAAAACAAAACTAAATAAAGATTTTAAAAATTAAAGAAATAATTTAAATGTTGGGTTTATTATTATTTAGATATAGAGTGAGAACAACAGATGAGGAGATGGTTACCATTGCAAAGACAGTGTGCTACTCACTTTCAGAAGGCTGGACACATCATGTCTTGAAGCCCCGGGGTTGGTCAGAAGGCAGAGAAAGAGGAAAGCATGAGCAAGAGACTTTATTGTGCTTTCCTTGGGGAAGAACACATACTTTGGCCACCTGATGTGGCGAGCTGACTCATTTGAGAAGACCCTGATGCTGGGAAAGATTGATGGCATGAGGAGAAGGGGACGACAGAGGATGAGATGGTTGGATGGCATCACCGGCTCAATGGACATGAGTTTGGGTAAACTTCGGGAGTTGGTGATGGACAGGGAGGCCTGCCTTGCTGTGGCTCATGGGGTCACAAAGAGTCGGACACGACTGAGCGACTGAACTGAACTGGGGAAGAACAGACAAAGTAGGGTAAGCAGGCTTAGTCTTGGGTTGTTGGAATAATTTCAGCAGTCTCTGGGGCATAGAGAGTCTCTAGTTGTCTATGTACCTGGTCCTAAGATGCCTAGGGCAAACGGATATTAGCCCAGAGTATGAGTGCCTTGTGAAAGTCAGGTAAAGGACCTGATTGGGATCAGGGCTCAGAATTGATTTATTTGCATAAAAAGGCATGCTCTGGGTTAGTCTTTCCTATTTTTAGGAATCGGCTTGCCCTGGAAGGGGCAGCTTGTTTATGGTCAACAAAGCCCGGATGCCAAAACATTTGAAATACAGAAAATTGACGTCACCACAGAGCACTGAGTAAGTGCCCTGTGCTATACAGTAGGTTCTTATTAGTTATCTATTTTATGCATGGTAGAGTATATGTATCAATCCCAATCTCCCAATTCATTCCATCTCCCATTTCCCCACTTGGTGTTCATACGTTTGTGCTCTATGTCTGTGTCTCTATTTCTACTCTGCAAATAGGTTCCTCTGTACCATTTTCCTAGAATCCAGATAGGAAATCCGAAAAAGAGTGTATACATGTAGCTGATTCACTTTGCTGTGCAAGTAGAATCTAGCTCAACGTTGTAAAGCAACTATACTCCAGTAAAGAAAAAAAAAATTAAAGAAATACAGAAAGTTAAAAGGCATTACTAGTGCAAACTAACACACCCAAACAGAAATAGATTGATTACTTAGTATCATTTTACCAAATTTGGTATTCACCTGGTTAGTCCCCTATGGACAACAATCTCTTGACATGAAATGTGCCTCTTCATCAATTCCAGGACCTCTGCCAGTAAACTCCAGAAAGGTTTTGGTCCAGTTGGCTTTGTTTTTTAAATTCAATACTTTAAAAAAAACAAAAAGGTCGAAAATAGCTAAATCCTCTTTATTGAAAAACTAGGCGCATTTCACTTGTCCTGCACAGCTGTATGTTATTCGAGTTAGAGTCTAACAGTAAATGCTTCCACATTAGAGTTGTGTTAAAATCCTTAAATAGGCTGTAATTATTAAAGAAAGTTTAACTTTGTACACTCACCGTTCACCTTTGGTTGGAGCCAACTCCTGGCACACACAAGTTAATAAATAATTGCTCAATGGATAAATAAATGATTCAGTCACCAGAGCTCATTAGCAGAATTTTCTTCAGATTCCCTAAGAGCCTTTTGCATTATTTCCAGTATGATTTTCATAATAAGGAAATTAAGGAAAAAAGAGCAAATTACGTTGATTATTCTGCTCAAACAAAAGCTGAGTCTCTTGTCACTTAAAAATATCCGTAACAGGCCATGCTAGTATAAACAAACATAAAATGTGGTAAGGGACATATATAAATTGAGTAACAATTCTGTTTCAGCTGAACTGGCAAAACTGTCATTCATAATGCCCTACTCCATGAGTCAACAGTAATGCACAGAGGGATCAAGAACATGTAGCAGATGAATAGGATAGCTAATTTATCAAATTAGGATAGACCAACATGTGCGAAAAATAACCTGTAATCAAGGAAGACAACGCCTTAGAAATGTGGCATTTTCCCTCATAATATTTCTGTTTCATCATTTTTAAACATAAAGGAAACAAGAAAGCATACATACGGTATTTTAGTGGAAGGAGAATTTTCTTCCTCTCCGTATTTAGTGTCTCCATTCCAGTTACTGGAATTTCCCATGGGAATTTATTGTGTAATAAATATGGAACTTCGAAACGGTGGGGGAAGAATGACTGAGTTGACAACAGGAATTGGCACTACTGGCTTCCCAGGTGGCACAGTGGTAAAGAACCCGCCTGCCAAATGCAGGAGATGCAAGAGATGTGGGTTCGATCCCTGGGTTGGGAAGATCCCCTGGAGTAGGAAATGGCAACCTACTCCAGTACTGTTGCCTGGGAAATCTCATAGAGGAGCTTAGCGAACTACAGTCCAGGGGGTTGCAGAGAGCAACTGTGCACAATTGGTTACAAGATAGCCATCTGAGAAAAGGGGAAAGGGGGTTATCTTTTCCCCCAAAATAAATTCTAGGGGAGTCGAAGAGTTAGACATAAAATATGAAACTACATGCACACGAGAAGAAGGCTTTGGTGTACTGATTCGCTCAGAGAAGATGCTACACCGACCGAATCGCTAAGCAGCCATGAACAGGAGTAGAAATGACATCCTGCTGCTTGAGACGTGCCTAGGCTTGGTGGTAATCGCGGCGGTGATAGCAGAAGGGAGGTGTTCTAAGTGGTCCTTCTCCACACACCTGCCCCATCATTCTCTGTGTCTTTCAGGCACCAAAGATCCGGAGATGAAGGGAAGCAAAGAAAGGGATATGTGTAAATCACTAATTTCTTGTTTTCATTCCAAAGCAGATGCTCTGTGTTTTATCCTGGGACTAGACCAGTATCGGGAAAAAATTACAGACTGATTTCTTGCTCTGAACTCTCCTGATTCCCAAATCTGACATGTGACTGAGGCCTCAAAGTGGCTTCGCTGTCTCTGGTATCGGCAGGCTTCTCATCTGTGATTTCCATGGGGTGACAAGGGAGCAAAACATTGTCAGCTGTGCCCCGGCCCTTCTGAGCTGTTGTCAGACTAGACTGAATCAACTCCAAAGGCTCTCAAGGGGCATGTGTTTGCTAAGAGCAGAAGAGCTTCGCGTGGAAAGCTTTTCCTTTAGGGTCTGAGGCTTCTTTCTTCTTTGTCACTTCCTTTTCCTCTAATTCCTTCCTCGATCCTGAATTCCCCACCTCCCCTGACCTCCCATAACGCCGCACACCATCCTCTGACCTGGATGAAAGAAACACTTACATCATTCACGCTAGGTCTCTCAGACTGGCAGGCTGTTTGGAGCAGTGTGCAGTGGTCCTGGCAACAGATTAAGACACACTCACAGCACTTCAAAAGCCTGCAGACATTGAAAAATCACAGAGGACTACCTAGTTATATTTGGAACTTCTGCTTTGTGGGTTTTGTATTAGCTAAGAAACCCGGGGAAGTTTTTAAACTTTTTTTGGGGATTTATTTTTAATAGAAACTTGGAAGGTATAACACTTTTCTAAAAGTCGTGATGAATTTAGCCGAGGTGCTGAGAATGAAGGTCAATCGCATCTATGCTGAGATTTTTAAGTAGGGCATATAAAGTTCACTAGCAGTCACAAGAAGGTGATTTTAATTATCAGGAATATTTTATATTCATTAAGAATGCAGGCACTAGGGGCTGTTAAACCTGTTTTTAAATCCATGAACAAGTTGTTTTACTGTGGGAAAGTTGTTTAACCTTTTAAGCTTCAGTTTGTAACATTTCTGATGTTAGCATACATTACAAATTCTAAAGTTAAAATGATAAAATATGTATGTAGACTTGTCTTTTGATGGGAGAAATCATTAAAAAGCTAATCAATATAGATGTGAAAGGAGATATTTTAGCAAGTATAATTGCCACAGTTTTGTGGAGGAGTGAGTTTTTTTTTCAGATCAAGCAAATGCTCAAAGTTGGGAAAAGTTGTCAGGGAGAATAAGAAAAAGAAATAATGAGAAATAAAAGATGGTAAATCTAACTATACCAGAAGGAAGATCTGACTATCATTATATGTAACCTTCTTCCATGAGTCTTAACACTATGTCTTAGAGCAAGTGCTTATTTGTGCTTGAAGAAGGAAGTAAAAAAGGAAAAAATGAGACCATAACCATAGTAGTGGAGAGAGCTGGATGGTTGTAAAAAGAATGCTTGAAAACATCCTCAAGATATTCTGTCTGAAATACAGTGTTAGATTTGTCTGTAAGGCTAAAACAACAGCAATCCAGAACAGATATGTTAGTTACACAGTATGTTCTTTATTACTTTATAAGTGGAGGGGGTGAGAAACCAGCATTCTTTGAACATGCAAAGGAAAGACACACCTGTTAAATCAGAGACAAAGAAACCTGTGAAGTCAGCATGGTTTCTGGTAGAAGTCAAGAGGTGAACCCAGAGCCCAAACTGGAAAGACCATTAATCTTAAAGAAATGTCCAAATGGGCGGAGGACCTCAACATAGAGAAGCTGTAGGCGTCTGGCGAGGGGCAAAGATTTATTATCTCTTGCTTTGCTTTATTTAGTTTCCCCAGGCCTTGCCCATTAAATGCCAATAACTCCCTCCATTTCTTGTGAAAACTCAAACACTCCTGCACTTTTCCATACACCCCTTCAGGGAGTGGTACTACCCCCAGTTGGGAACCACAGATAGCATAAAAAATTAGATGAACTATATTCAGAAATGGCTAAGTACCAAAATCAAGAACTTCCCACCCTTGACTTTCACAGACCTTGGAAACCTGTGTTTTACTCTTTTCAAATGAATGCAAAGATCTTGAGTAATGTGTCATTTTGCTGAGGAATGTATTTGAATCATGTTTGGAGTGAGACCGTTTTGTCCAGACCCATCATTTAGCTACTGAGTAAGATCAGTTTACCCTATTCTTTCCTACACCTTTCATATGAAAATCTATATGGATTGTTCTTTCTACTTGTATTCACTGCAAACTTAGTAACTTTCATAGTGTGATTTAAAAACAAAAATAGAACGGCTTTGTTTCATTGCAGAAAAGTGGCTTCAAAAAAAAAAAAAAAAAAGCACTTTGTAGGGCTTCTAATGAAGCACAATGTGAAGAGGTAGAAACAAATGGGAATTCATAGACAAGGGCAATTTTGAATAAATGATGGAGTTCAAACTTGGTAGTACCGATGATCTATGTAAGAGTCCACCAGATGTGTTAAGTAGCAAGAGCAACAACAACAGAATGATGTGTAAAACCATTTCAGTGCCTATAATTTATCTTAGGTCTATGCATATGGGATTATTAAAGGGCCACGCCAAGTTTCATTTTCTGAAGGAAATTACTCTATAGAAGCATTTGAGAATTTAGAGATTCACAACTGTCTGAGGCTGTCCTTTGAGTTTTAGGTGGTGTTAGTGATAAAGAACCCGCTTGCCAATGCAGGAGACAAAAGAGATGCGGGTTTGATCCCTCAGTCGGGAAGATCCCCTGGAGAAGTGCATAGCAATCCACTCTAGTTTCTTTTTTTTTTTTTTGCCTGGAGAATCCCATGGAAGCCTGGGAAGCCTGGCAGGTCACAGTCCATGGGGTCGCAGAGTCGGATATGACTGTAGCAACTTAGCACGCACACACACACGAGGGGAACTAACCCAGACAGTAGATTTAACCTGTTACGTGATTAACACCTACAACGACTCTAGGGCCAATCCAAGCGTTTGTCTTAGGCAAACTTGAGAAACACGACCTCCTCCTCTGTGTCACCTTATCTGTATGTGGAATGTCGCCCTCACATTCTTGACATTGTACTAAGTTTAGTGGTGTACTGAAATGGTTCATACATGTCAGAGAGGAGAAAGGTGTCAGGGAAAAGCTGTTACTACTAATCTGTACTACTTTCCTAAGGCTACCATAACAAAATTCCACAACTTGGGTGGCTTAAACAACAGAAATGTACTGTCTCACACTTCAAGAGGCCGGAAGTCTAAAATCAAGGTGCTGGCAGGTCAATGCTCTTTCTGAAGACTACTGGGAATGGATCTGTTCCAGGCCTCTCTCCTTAGCTTGTAGATAACCATCTTATCCTTGTGTCTTTACATCATCTTCCTTCTGTGAGTCTCTGTCTCTGGGTCCAAGGTTCTCCTCTTTATAAGGACACCAGTCATGTTAGATGAGGGCCTACTCTACTGACTTAATTATCTCTGTAGAGACCCTTTCTATTTCCAAATAAGTTTACATTTTGTGAGATACCGGGGGTTAGAGCTTCATCGTATCTTTTTTTGGGGGGTAGGCACAATTCAACTCATAACGTTGGCTCGAGTGAGGTGATGACAAGGGACTTCCCTGCTGGTTCAGTGGCTGAAACTCTGTGCTCCCAAAGAAGGGGCCCCAAGTTCGATCCCTGTTCAGGGAACTGAACCCACATGCTGCAACTGAGTTTCCATGCCATGACTAAAAGGTTCCATGTGCCACAACTAAGACCTGGTGCAGCCAAATAAACAAATAAAAAATTAGAAAACCAGGGAGAATTCAGAGAGTGGGACTGGCTGTTTTATTATGTCAGTGCTGTTCAAAGTGTGGTCAATGGATTAGCAGCATCAGTATCACCTCAGAGCTGGTTAGGAATACAGAACCTTCAGCCTTATCTAAGGGTCTACTGAATCAAACTCTGCCTCTTTACCTAAAACCCCATGTTTGATTTATGCAGTAAAGTTTGAGAGGAGCAAGTCTAGCTCATAGAATAGAAGAACAGCCTGCAAATGCCAAGAAGGAGAAGAAAAAAGAATAATGTTTATATGCAGAAACCCCATTAATATGTGTACTCAGCAAGTATAGGCCATTATTCCAGCACAGCCATGGCAATTAATTTTAAAGGGAATGTTGATCTCTGGGGATATCTTTAGGAGTTAAACTTCAATTATCATTAATTTACTGCATTGTAGCTTATCCCTGGAGAAGGCAATGGCAACCCACTCCAGTACTCTTGCCTGGAAAATCCCAAGGATGGAGGAGCCTGGTAGGCTGCAGTCCATGGGGTCACGAAGAGTCGGACACTGACTGAGTGACTTCACTTTCACTTTTCACTTTCATGCATTGGAGAAGAAAATGGCAACTTGCCTGGAGAATCCCAGGGATGGCGGAGCCTGGTGGGCTGCTGTCTATGGGGTCGCACGGAGTCGGACACGACTGACGTGGCTTAGCAGCAGCAGCAGCAGCTTATCCCTTAAGAGTAAACTCAGAAGATCACTATATACAGAGAGTGCTCGTATGTTTTCTCCTATATTTCCTTTGCTTGTATACATTGCTTTTTTTCTGCCAACTGGTCTATAGTTTAAGTTGACTCAGCTAGCTGAGTCATACAACTTAACGCTGAAATAAGGTCCGTTGAGGGGGAGAAAAAAGAAAAGCTCCTAGTATTGGGGGAAAGTATTTGGGCCTGTGATCTTTTAGGCACATTTCCTTTCATCCATACACCAAAAAAACGCTTTCTATACCTCACCTCTTTGTCACTCATTCCACACCCGCTCCATTCACCTGCCGTCTCTGTTCACCTGTTGTCTTCATCATTCACATGAGGATGCACCTTGGATGTGTCTGCTCTTCCTCCCCTTGCATCTGCCTCTGACTGAACTGAGTTCCTTATTTGTATTGTTTTGCTGATGTTCTGGTCTGAATACAGTTCTAATGAAAAAACATAGGTCAGTTGCCACAACCTGAGTATTGTCGATAGTATTCTCATGAACAACTAATTGCCTTAGATGACCGCTAATAAATGCGTGTGCATGCTCAGTCATGTCCGACTGTTTGTGATTCCATGGCCTGTAGCCTGCCAGACTCTTCTGTCGATGCAATTCTCCAGACAAGAACCCTGGAGTGGGTTGCCATTTCCTACTCCAGGGGAATCTTCCCGACCCAGGGATCAAATCTGTGTCTCCATCTCCTGTGTCTCCTGCATTGACAGGTGGGTTCTTTACCGCTTTGGCACCTGGGAAGCAATACATGTTTGATATATATACTTAATTCCAGAGGAAAGGGGAAACACACAAGGGCGATGAAATAGTAGCTACACCCACAGCTTTGGGAAATTGTAATGAAACAGAATGAACTCAACAGAAATAGTCACACAAATTATCTTTAAACATGAAAAACAGCAATTTGTAAACTGGTATTACTTAACATAGTTCTTGCTTTCAAGTACCTTTCTCAGAGAGGAAAGTGTCTATATTGATTAGAATTTGAATATCAGAGGATAGAGATTTTCTAGTGGTTCACACCTTTTATCCATATTTTCTTAAATTTGAATCCCTGATAACAGTTCACACAGAATTTCTTTATCACTACAGATAAAGCATTAAAATATACGTATCTCTGATTGTAATTCTAACTTTTTTTGAGAATAAAATAATTCCAATCTGTTGACCAAAGCAGATGCAAAATAAATGCTAATTTAACTGAAACTAACTTGGAAGGTATAAAGTACCTTTCTTAAGAGATCTGTATCTGGCTGGGGGAAAAAAAAAATAAGAAAAAGCAAAAATGAAAAACACATGACAGAATAAACAGAAGTAAACTTTGATAAAAAAAATTACTTAGGAAAACTAATGTTAAGTTAAAAAGTACTCAAGGGATATGGGGAATCATTTTAAATTGAATCTAGAATGACGGTTCAATAGAATATTTTCATTCAATAGGGCCTGTTTCTGTATGATCAGTACAGTATGCATTTTAAAAATTTAGTGTCTCATGATGAAAAACACTCTCATGAAACTGTGACTATAGGAGTATAAGTAGCTGATGTGTCCATCAACTCATTTGAATGTCTACATATTTTCACCTTTTTAAGCCGATAATCTGTGATCAAAGACCAAATAAGAGAGGAAACTTCTACCACAATTGATTTTTCAAGTAACTGAACAAAGAGAGACAAAGTACACTGTAGTCTCTTTGTTTTGTTGTTGTTTAGTCACTAAGCCACGTCCAACACTTTGCAACCCCCTAGACTGTAGCCCACCAGGCTCCTCTGTCTATGGGATTTTCCAGGCAAGAATACTGTAGTAGGTTGCCATTTCCTAGTCCAGGGGATCTTCCCAATGTAGGGATTGAACCCATGTCTCCTACACTGGCATGAGAATTCTTTACCCTCTGAGTCACCAGGGAAGCCCATACTGTAGTCCCCTGCAACTTGTAAATCCTTACTCTTGAAATGGGTTAGGTTGAGTCTCTATTAATACAGCTTCTAGGAGAGAGAAAGAATCCTTTGCTTTTTTTTTGTTTTTTTAAAAATAGTCTGAAAGGATTCACTGAACATCACATAGGATGGAGTCACATGCTGCTGCTGCTGCTAAGTCACTCAGTCGTGTCCGACTCTGTGCGACCCCATAGACGGCAGCCCACCAGGCTCCCCCGTCCCTGGGATTCTCCAGGCAAGGACACTGGAGTGGGTTGCCGTTTCCTTCTCCATGGAGTCACATAACATGGCACAATTCTTTGTTTGCATTGGCCACATTGATACTTTCCCTCAGTTTCTTGTTATATTTTGTCTTCTTATTGGGAAGGCTTTCAGATGAAAATGTCAGACTAGAAAGCTTGCATTCATTTATTCTAATTCAAGTTTATATTTAAGGGCTAGTGATTGAAAATTGTATAAATTCTGTGAAGAGGAACTTTCTTTTCAACTTCTAAAATGCCTTTCAAATGTGAAAGGGGGTAGGGATCTTGTGTTTCTCTTCTTTTTCCTAGTGAATTCAGTCATTCTAACATATATCTTTTTATTTCATGTTGCTTCCTATTCTTGAGGGAGAATGTATAAGGAAGCTTTCTATTGTAATTAATTTCATACCAGGTTTAAGGCAACTGAGATTTAGTTAATATGAATGAGAGATAATTTTAAGTATTCAAAAGGTATCATTTTAAGCTCTGTTAAAACACGCACACATGGTTTTCAACATTGGTATAAATTTGTTTAAAATATGTAGTTTTCAAAATGTGTGCCTGCTTGCTTTTCAGTAAAAATTTTGATGTATCCAAATTATGTTGTTTACTTAAAATAGAAAGTATGGGCAGAGTTTTAAACTCCAAAACCAACTATCGATGCGTCCTATTAAACAAATGCAGTACATTACAGAGTTTCCTGTTTCTACCAGATGGGTAAAAGTAGAGGATCTAATTATAAAAGTACAATTCTTTCATATAATTTCATTTTATTTTTAGGGCAAGTGTTCAAAGAGGAAGTAGTGATGGAAGAATTCTCTTTTTAGATTATTTGAACACCAATAATTTGGGGCTTGTGTGTCATTGAGATGATATAAATACTTAACACTAGATTTTTATTTACCCAAATACAACCCTATGAAGTGGTCACAGGATCATTTCCATCTCCCAGCAAAGGAGGAAACAACTGAGTGTTAAAGGGATGGAATTACTTCCCCAACTATCAAGTAGCCGAGTCGGGTCCAAACTCAATTAGCCTCAAGTCAAAAGAGGCCAGGAGTTCTTAAGTTGTTGCTTAATCAACCCTCCTCAATTCAACTTTATAGCCTGCCAAGGAGCACCCTGCTGGTGCCCAGGGCTGTTTAACACTGCTGAATGAGATGTGCTCCCAGAATGTGCCTTATGTGCCGGTGTGCTAGGGTGAGGCCAGAGGAAGAAATTCTTACCATCGTTTAACCAGACAGTGTTGGCTTTATGCACATTGCCATACAATATAAAATCTGCTTTATGCAGTTTCATTTGAAGAAATAATTCTAATAAAAATAAAAATTGAGACTTCCCTGGTGGTACAGTGGTTAGGACTCCGTGCTTTCACTGGAGGGGGGGCAGGGGGCACAAGTTTGATCCCTAGTCGGGGAACTAAGATCCATAAACTAGGCATCTGGGCCCCCAAAAAACAAAAAAACAACAAAGCAAAACAAATGAACAGACAAAACTATTCCTATAGTAAGATAAATAGAATTGATGATGATAGCAGTAATAAAATGTAATACAGGTATGGGACTTATGTAAACCAGAAACTATTCCGAGTAATGCTTATTGTTACGCAGTAAGCTCTGTTATTCTCATTTCACAGGTAAGGAAATTGAAGAGGTTAAAACTTAGCCAAGGTCTTGGCTAGTAAAGAGTGCATTTGCAAATCTGGGCTCTTAAACACTACTGTTATGCAGCCTCTGGGTTGTAAATGATAATAATAACATTAAAATATTAACAAACTAGTAAATAATTAATATAGTTCTCACTGTGTACCAGGCACTAGTCTAAGCACTTACACACAAGCCAACTTATGTTACACTTTCCCCATAGGTAACAGAGACCCAAAAGAGGAGGAATATGTCTCTGAAACTACTGAACATTTTTGTTGTTGCTCTTCAGTAACTGAGTCGTGTCCGACTCTTTGTGACCGCATGGACTGGAGCATGCCAGGCTTCCCTCTCCTTCTCTGTCTCCCAGAGTTTGCTCAAACTCATGTCCACTGAGTCAGTGATACCATCCAACCATCTCATCCTCTGTTGACCACTTCTAAACTATGTTGTCTGTTAAACATGCACTCTACTTGAGTGAGATAAAAGGAGATGCAAGGACTTCTGTGGTGGTCCAGTGGCTAAGACTCCATGCTCCCAATGTAGGGAGTCTGGGTTGAAACCCTGATCAGAGAACCAGATCGTACATACTGCAACTAAAAGTTCACATGCCACAAGTTTAAAAAAAAAAACCCACGCGCCACAATAAAGATCGAAAATCCTGCATGCTACAGCTAAGACCTGGCACAGCCAAATAAATATATTTTTTTTAAAAAAAGAGGAGATGCCTATGTATCGCTCAAGAGGAAATTCCAGAGTTTTTCTTTTCAAATAAATGCATAATTGCCATCATTCTGGTATTCGGTGGTATGTTCTATACCCTGACCTCTGTGTAGTGGGAAGCAGATGGGAGTTTAAAGTCTGTGTCCACTCCATGGGAGCATCAAGCTCTCTCATTTTCATTTCCATGAATTTAGAGCAAGGACTTTGCGGTGAGGATGTATCAATTCAAATCCCCACTCTGTCCCTGTTACCCAGGTGATGCTGGGCAAGTTATTGAACCTGTGTTTCCCAGTACCTGCATCCACAGATTGGAAGGCTTAACATGAGATGCATTAGAGGGCTGGGATGGGGACAGAACAGCATAAAACATTTTTGTTGATGTTATTACAAGACAATAAACGAAATCCTCCAGGTCTGTGAAATGTTCAAAACATAATGAAACTGCCACTTTACCTCAATTGGGTCCCATAAAATGAGGAACAATAAAGGAAAACAAGTCAATTATTCCGTGGTCATGAACTCAGCCCATGAGGAGAACTGGCAATACACGTTATATACACATCAGCTGTGGCAAAAATAAGTCAACATTGTTTGTAAAGGCCTGTGATGTCTGGGTTACCAGCTGTCTGGAAAAAGGAGAACACAGCTTCCTTTTTGGTTTAATGTGGCCTGCCAGCCAGCTGGCATTAGGGGAAGAGGAGGGGAGCTCATGTTGTTTGAGCGACTCTCTGTGCCAAGTGTATTGTGTAACTTGTCTCGTTTGGTTCTCCCGCCTCATTGGTAGGGTGGTATCAATACCCCTGATGTACACGTGGAAGATAGACTTAGGGACGTCAAATAAGCCAGCCAAAAACCCACCCGGAGCAAATGGGATTCTGACTTCAAAGTCAGGCCATGCCATTGACTGCCTTTTTTTTTTAATTGAAGCATAGTCAATTTACAATTTACAATTGTTGGGTTCGTTTCTGGTGTACTGCAAAGTGTATACATATATATATTATTTCTCATATTCTTTTCCATTATGGTTTTCACAAGTTGTTGAATATAGTTCCCAACAGTAAGCTACATAGTAGAACTTTGTTGTTTATTTATTTTAGAAGTAACAGTTCATATCTGGTAATCCTAATCGCCTAATTTATCACTTCATTCTCTTTCTCCCTTGGTAATTATGTTTGTTTTCTATGACCATTGTCTGCTCTTGATAATGCCAAATAGATTCATCATTGACCAGTGGAGTTAGCAGTAAAAATAAGAAACCTCACATGAGGAAATACCACATTCGTATTAAGATAGTTCTAAATTGTATACTTAACAAATATTTATTTATAAATGGCCTTCAGTTTTTTTCCCATCCAAAATTTACTCAAAAGCTTCTTGCATATTTCAGTTCAATTTTTGTTCTCTCTCTTTGTAATTTTTCATATTTCTTCCTTATTACTAAGGTAAAAATGGAAAAATGTGGAAGGGATGAAAATTATGTACCAAATTAAGAAGTTTTAAATATATGAAAAAAGCTAAAATGCATAGGATATGAAGTATACTATACTTTTTTCTTGTAATTACCCACAAGAAATGAGCTCATGGGCAGAGTGATAAATTTGTCATTATTATTGAGTCAAATATACAAGTTACCATTAGAATTTTTATGATTGCCTTTAAGTTTTTAAAATATTAGATTGATGGTACAGTAAGATTTTCTATTAGGTTAATACTGACATTAAAATGCTAGAAGAGTCAGATAGCTCTTTTATTTTCCCTATGTCTCATAACATAAAACAGATTAAAAGAATCAAAACTGCACCATTTATCAAGAAACCTGTGTTCTAGTTTTATGTTATATTCTTTTCTGAGATTTACAGGTAAGGAAAAGTTAAATAGCTAGTAAGTAGCAGAGCTAATATCCATATTCAAGAGGCAAGTAACAGAAGATCCAAAGGAGACTCATGATAAGCAACATTTGATAGTAGATTCGTAAACTGAGACTTGAAGTCTTTTAACTCATCCATTGTAGATCAGAAGGCAGATGGTGGTTTCTATGAGTAAAGTACAGTTTCTTAGCTAAGCTAATAAGATAATCATATTTAAGCCAAAGTATACCAATACTGCTTAAATATTCATTCCAACTGATAGGATAAATCTGAATTTAGAGATTGGTGCATAATAAAAAATAAGAAATAATGATTCTCTATATCCAATATTATAATTTAACATAATTTCTGACAAATATAAATTTGTATATATTCATGGAGAGACATTTTATGGAAAGTTTGTTCATTCAAAGCTAAACCTTTCTCATGAGTCATTTTTTCATGTGATTTTTGTTAGTACTCAGAGGAAAATTTTTTAACATGCTTTGTTCTGTAGAATTAATAGTGCAATACTGAACATGACATGGAAGATATTACAGTGTTATTAGATTGAAAAGATATGCAACTGTATTTAGAGTAAACTTCAGTTGTTTGCAGGATAAATATTGTTCCACATTGTTTTGCATTCCTAAAATGGACATAGATGTGTATGTGAGTGTACACATATGTGCATGAGTGTGCAGATGTGTGTGTACAAGTGTTGTGCAAGTTGTGTCTGAGCAGGGTAGAACAAGGGATGTGTAGATAGATAATGAATTTTAAGGATAGAGTGAAACATTCTATTTTATTAGATTACATGTATATTGAACTTAGCATGTTAAGATTTTAAAAGCTATAACCAATAGAGATTAGACAGCGTGCTAAAGTCACATGGGTAGTAAGTGGAAAAATCCCATTCTTACTTGTGTGTCTTCCTCTCAAACTACAGAAACATTAGTGTGCAGTCATGTAATGCGTTACTGTATATCTGTATACATATTTTGGGATTTAATACAGTTTTTGCATTTACTGCCTTAAGATTTTTTCCTGCTTGTATTATTCCCTCTCCTTTCAATATGTCTTACTTAAAACATACCAAGACATTGCTGTACTTCTCATCAGCATCTATTACATTTAGGGAGAACCTTCTAAGTTTAATAAATAATAAATGCTGAATTATGAATTGGGAGCTTCCAGTTATGTTAATAGGGTTAAGGAAAATTAAGTTAAAAAAACAGTTTCCATTAGTGGGTATTGAGAAGGTCAGACTAGGACTCACTTTTTCTTAATAGCAAAGATTTCAAAGTCATTAGAAAGGTTTATTTAGCTACTAAGAAGATTTATTGGTGATTATTCTTTTTAAAGTAAAAAGAAGATCTTTTTTAATATTTCTGGTAATTACTGCTTTTCTATGGAATGTTATTGGCGTTGGTAGAAGGCAAAACAAACAAAACTGTTCTCTTGTAGCCGCTTGTCTTCACTCTCTGCTCTGCTGTCAATGAAGTAAGAGATTGAAAAACTCAGCATTTCACAATCAAGTCAGGATTTTTGATCAATGATGCTTTTTATTGAGATACTACTTTAATATCTTAATTTTGCTTCTTCGGTAGAATGAGTATGTAGACATACATCATAGATCATCTACTATCCGTCATTAGGATTAGGCAAGTGCTTTTTTGAAGTCAACACTTTCACATTTCCTATTGGAATAATTATAAAACAATCAATTAATTCTCACCTAATAGTAATGGGGTAGTTCTCACACCTCACAATGTGGTTATTAACCAACTTTCACTCTGCCCTGTTACCTTGATAAAAAGTAATTTGTCTGGATTCCAATACTGTTTTCATCACCATGCCAAGGGTCTCAGAAAAGTTGATTTCTGGCCTTCTAATTAGGAAAAACAATAAGGAAGCAAGTTCACAAGTTTGACATCTAAAATATAGTCATGTAGAAAGTTACCCTTCAGTCAGAGGACTACCTTAGAACTATTTGGTTATGCATATTTCGGAGTAAGATCACAGTGAGATTTACAATAATTTTGCCACCATTTCATAGCTCAATTCTTGCAAAGGCTAGAATATAATTTAGCCAAAATAAATCTAAATTCATACATTCTTTCAAAAGATCTTAGATGCCAGCTGGCTCTAGAAATAAAAGGGGGAATTTTGAGGGCACTTCCATTTATGAACTCTGTTGGGAATTTATAAACATCATATTTCTACTAAAACTTTCTGGTGTACATAAAAAAATTCTTCCAGTACATTTTTATAACATTATAATACTTCAGTATCGATCAACTCTTCACTTAATCTGCACTAAACTTCTAATAAGAAAAATTAAAATATCACCTGACCATTTTGAACCCCCAGAAAATTTGCCTGATTTATTTTTTCATTCATTCAACAAATACTTGTTAATGTGAATTATGTGTTAAGTACTATCCTGAATACTGGGGATATAGCAGTGAATCAAACTCACAGACTCTTTGTCCTTGATAATATTACATTTTAGACACCAGAAGATACATAATAATGATGCATTATGTATGGATAATGCTTAATAAAATAAATATAAACCTTGCCAGTCAGTAAAGGCTATAAGAAAGATAGAGCAGAGTAACAAGGGAAAGAGACCAAAGAGTGAGTGGACCAGGGCACTATTTTATGTAGGATTTTCAAGACACACCTCTAAGCAGTGAATTGTGAGTCAAAGCCTAAGGGAGGTTCCTCTGTAACAAGCTGTCCAAACAGGAAACCACAAATGGATAGGTTCAGATGTGGGAGTGTACCTGGTTTGTTGGAGGAACTGCAGGGAGACCTGCTTAGGGAGCAGATGAGGTCAGATTCAGATGCACATAAAGTCCTCATTGGCCAAGTGAGTGATGATCTGTTTATTCACAACTTTAGGATTCAGAATGTGGTGGTATTTGGTGGGTCAACGCTGTCAAGGACCCAATCATCAATTGCTCAGGTTGCAGGTTTAGTAGTTTAATCTATCTCAATGTTGCAGAAGACTTGTGCTTGTTTTTCAAATGAAGACATCTCACAATAAATGAATCTAGGTATGTTATACCTAGATTGTTATACCTAGATTTGTTGTTATTTAGTTGCTAAGTCATGCCCAACTCTTGGACTGAAGTTTGCCAGTCTTCTCTGTCCATGGTATTTTGCAGGCAAGAATACTGGAGTGGGTTGCTATTTTCTTCTCCAGGGGATCTTCCTGACTCAGGGAACAAACCCACATCTCCTGCATTGGCAGGCAGACTCTTTACCACTGAGCCGCCTGGGAAGATCCTGTTATACCTGATTGCATAGTAAATGGCAGAGCTGGTAGCCTCTGTGTTCTATATTTTTCTCCCAGTTCACCACACTGTCTCTGCATGGGATAAATCTACTGTGTCCATTTCTGTACCACAAATCAGAAACAAGAAAGCTGACCAATGAAATGTCCCCCATATGTCAATTTGTTAATATGAAATATATCCAAACTGTATATTTACTTATGGAAAGACAGTGCATGAAATGATGCCTGCCACAGAAATCTTATCCACATGAACTAAAATCACAGAGGCAATGTATAATGGTCCTCATTTTCAACACACTTGACAAATGGCATTTTGAATTTACAGAATTAAAAAACTAGAAAATTAATTTCACTATTTAGACTCAAAGGCCTTTTCAGATAATAGTGCTGGTGTGTTGTTAGCTGGTGAAAATTCAACATCCACGATGATGAGGAGGAAAGTACTAAGACTAATGTGTTGGTCAGCTTTATCTTGGGAAAGTCATTTCTTCCCTTTTCCCAACTTTCCCACTTTACTTATAAATTGAAGGTGTTCTAAAACATAATCTCTAAATCTTTAAGGTGTCTTGTGGAAAGTTCCAAATTGTCTTGAATCCATCTCTCTATTGCTCTTTTCTCTTCTTTCTTTTCCTTTAGCCTAGAAAGCCCTAAAGGCTCACAGTTCAGTGACCATGTTTCTCCCAGTAGGTCTAAAGTGAAACCAGGGGTTATGCTGAGCTAGTGAATGAGCTCAGACATCTCATATGCCCTTGGTCCCTGGAGTTCTGCCACTTGAGATGGTATTTTCAGGGATGACTTCACAATATAGGAAATAGATCCTTAGCCATGCGTGTCATTAGTTCCAACACCTAACAGGCAGCATTTCCAAGAGAAAAACAACAACACTTGGTACCTTTAAATTCTTGAGGTTGCCTTAAGAACAAGGGGCTGTTTACTAGACTTTACACTTTTCAAAGTCCGAGCTTCATGTTAACTTTATTTTGTTCTCATAGCAGTAACATCAGGTAGCCAGCTACCATCTACTTTGTATGAAGCCTACCACCGTCACTCCTGAGGATTGCAGCTAAGGTCGAATACTGGTGGAGCTCTTTCCATTTTGAAAACCATTTTCTGTGGTTTGTCTCATGTAATATTTACACTAGCCCTGTGAGTTTGTTTGTATTAGATTACTAGCCTGATACAGCCAAACATTATTTGCATGTATGTCTGTGTATAAGAACGTCAGAGACACTAAGCCAAAGAGAAACTAAGTTTTTCAGACTCTAAATCTACTCTTTCTTCTCTAAACCACAGAAACCTAAATCTGAAATGGAACAAAACATGACTGGGTTACACAGAGAAAGGCTCTGTGAAATTAAGCCTAGGCATTCTAATCCTGCATTTGAGTGAGAGTGATCAAACAGGATCACCAAGTCTAGGCTTAATTAGACAAAGCCTGATAGCCTACATGAAGACTGAGATTCCCATGATGTTTCCATTCTATGTAGAAAAGCAGGATACTGAGAAGTTCCTCATTCCCTCAGACTGGCTTTGGAGTTGCCCTCTGTAAGTGATGTGCTATTTTCCATATAAAATCAATTTTTAATACCATTGATTAAGTTTGGGGCTCTTATAAATAAAGCCACTATGAACATCATGCACAATTCTTTTTTGGACATGAGTTTAGATTTCTCTTGAGGGAAACCTGGGAGAAGAATGGCTGAGTAATTTTCAACATGCATTTTTAACTGTATGAGAAATTGACCAACTCTTTTCCAAATGACTTGTACCATTTTATATTCTCACTAGCATAAATGAGAGTTTCAATTGCTTCACATCTTGGCTACTGTTTGGTAATGTCAGTCATTTTGTTCTTTTTTTAATTTTGGTTATTCTAGTAGGTAGAACTTAGTGGAATTTCATTGTGATTTTAATTTGATTTTCTCATGACTAATGA
This sequence comes from Dama dama, assembly GCF_033118175.1. NCBI lineage: Eukaryota > Metazoa > Chordata > Mammalia > Artiodactyla > Cervidae > Dama > Dama dama. The sequence goes on along the minus strand of NC_083686.1, from coordinate 16,159,477 downwards.
CATTGGTATCTCTTTATGTACTTTTTGGCCTTTTATATATTTTCTTTGGTTTACTGTTCACATATTTTGCTAGTTTATTTTAAGGGGCTTGTTATTTTCTCATGAATGTGTAGTGAGAATTCCTTATATATTATGGACAGAAGTCTCTTGTCAGATAAATATATGTATCATGAATATTTTCTCTCAGTACAGAGCTTGCCTTTTTGTTTTACTTAGCTATGTCTTTCTAAGAACAAAAGTTTAATTTTGATGAAGACAATTTACAAATATTTCTTCTGTATTAGATCAGATGAAAATTTACTGAAATGAAAATATAAGTATTATTTACTAGAAAAGCCTTATGTGCAGAATGATTTCATTTTGGTTAAAAAAAAATCTTTATGTAGATAGATGCCCAGTGATAAAGATCTGTGTTTTAATTTTTAAAAGATAAAAATGTTTTAATTTTTTTAGTCCTCCTGATCAGCACTTACTTTTTACAAAGCGTGTGTCATGCTGTTGTAATAATAAAAATATTTTTAAAATAAATTATGTAAAATAAAAAGTGAAAGTAGCTTTCTTATTCTTTCCTTCCAAATCTGCTCTTAATACTAAGCTGTCTTAACATTTTAGTACATTTTCTATGACCACTGTTATGTATATTCTTATTTAGAAACTATGATATAGTGTTCTTCATTTGGTAACTCATTTTTTAAAAAAAATTTGACATATCATGCACATCTCATAGATATTTATCCATCAAACAGTATTTATTATTCCCCTTTTGCTGGATACATAGACTGTTCCCACTTTTGTTGTGTTGTTATAAGCAGTGGCTCAATTAGCATTCTGGAATGAACACATTTCAGAAATCAACATTCAGCAAGTATTTATTGAGTGTTTGTGCCAGACTCTGTTCTGGACACTGAGTATACAGTAGTGAGCAAAGCAGACTTTCTGCTGTTCAAGAATTTACTAGAATGGGGTAATAAGAGAAACTATTAGCAGGAACAAACTTCCTTGCTACTTCAAAGACTGTGGGGAAAGCAGAACAAAGGTGGTTTCATAAATATTTATTTTCATTTCACAAGCAGCAAGGAAAATGAAGCTTGTCATGAATATAAATTAAATGCATAATGTAGCAATAAGGTTACTAGAATAAGAGTATCGAAATAGAATATTCTCTGGAAACATCAGGGTGTATTGCATATACTCCATTTCCCACTGTTTGTTTAATAAGAAAAGCACGGGTTACAAATTCAAATTAATCATCATGATCAGTTATTATATATATGTTATTATATATATACATATATTTTATATTTCCTGTGTGTGTGCTTAGTCACTCAGTCATGTCCGGCTCTTTGCGACCCTATGACCTGTAGCCCACCAGGCTCCTCTGTCCATGGAATTTTCCAGGCAAGAATACTGAAGTAGGTTGCCGTTTCCTACTTCTGGAATCCATTTACTCTCCCTCATAATGCTTCATTTCCTATTCAGAAGTTGTTTCTCTAAAGTTTTAATGGTAGGAAGAAAATCTAGGCTTACACCTTATCTTAAAGAAGCAGAAGACACTAGATCCTTATTGCCTCAGTCCAGTAGAGGCAGAGAATATCACATGGATTTATTTTGACCAATTCAGTGCTTTCTCTCAGTTGTAAGATACACAGGATAGAGAGAAACGGTTGGAAAGTTCACATCTGAACAGTAATTGCAAAAGACACCATAGCTGGTAAGTCACTGTGGTAAGCTGAGTACTGTGCCTCTGGACGCTGCTTTTTATTTTTATTTAATTACTTTTCTAGCCCTCTGGCGCTCTGAAGCCTGACCCTTAGCCTCCCATTGACTCTGAGCTCATAACTTACTCTATTATTCTTTTGATTAAATTTGTCATTTAAAAAATCTCTTTTGCTTTCAATTTAGAGCTTTAAGTGGAACAGATGTTGCTTTTAACTTTTTCTTGAGGGCCTACCACAAAATAGGCACTTCCCTGGTGGTTCAGTGGGTAAAGCGCCTGCCTGCCATGTTGGAGACCCAGGTTCAATCCCTGGGTCAGGAAGTTCCTCTGGAGAAGGAAATGGCAGCCCACTCCAGTACTCTTGCCTGGAAAATTCCATGGACGGAGGAGCCTGGTGAGCTACAGTCCATGGGATTGCAAAGAGTCACACACGACTGAGCGACTTCACTTCTCACCACAAAATAAGTTCTTCCATAACACAAAGTGGTGAGAAATATAGAATAATTAGAACAGACACATAGATGCATGCTCTTCTTCGATAAGACACTCATTCATGCAACATTCAAGAAATAGTATTAAATGCTTGTTGTATAAAGCATTGGACTAAGCTTTGGGGAGCTAAGGAGACAACTCTAATGTTTATGAAACAAGAATAAGGCAACAGGGGTATGTTAGTCAGTCTTCAGGTTCCTGAACTCACATTAGATGAGCAGTATGTCCTTGCACACATTACTGCAGGTCTCTGTGGTCATTAAAACTTAGACCTCTTACCATTGGAAAAAAGTGAGGGGTGGAGATCTGATATCTACCTCATGGCACATTTGTGCATGCATGCACACACACACACACACACACACACACACACGCAATGCCCTTGTCTTTATACCTTAATTGAGAACAGCTTGGATTTTGTGCACTAACACAATCAGTTCCTCCACCATGAGCTCAGAAGGACATTCCTTCAGACATCCCTTAAGAATTATTTCATAAACGTTTGACATCAGAACCTTAAAGAGATTTACTTAAAGAATGTTCATTTATGGAGCAAAGACAGAAAATGGTGATAGAATGATAAATCATCTTGGCAGATAAAAATGAAAGTATTCAGTAAGTGCAGGCATGTTTTAGTCCTTACAAATCAATTGTTTAAATTCATGATAAACTTTGCACCCTAACTGCTGAAACATTCTCTCTCTTTATAACTAGGAAGTATAGTTCCATGTTTTTTTTTTTTTCCTTTTAAGATGTTTTATGAAAGATTTAGGTCTTAGCATCTCCACAGACCCATGCTAATAGGTAGGATTATGGTGACAAGTGACGTTTCCGAGCCAGGGATAAGATGTCTGGACTTCCCAGTAAGTGGTTTCATATATATCTGTGCGTGGACTATTTTTACTGACAGATTCTCCCAGCATGTTCTACTTTGGACTTCTAGCTTTCAATTTCATTTAAGGGCCCATGCCTACTAATGAGGCCATTTTTGCAGCAGGCGGGAAGAAGGGGCAACAGACGATGACCCTCCTTTTGAACTTTCCTGGTTATCTTTTAATCTCTTTACCACCTTATCAAAGTGGCAGACACAAGCTTTAGACCTTGCAGTTTTAAAAAAGCGAAGCATTCTCCCTAGAGGGAGAGTATCCTTTTCTCCAATATTATAATATCAAGGAAAAGCTTTCTGATAAGCATAGTGCCCTTAAGCATCCTTTAATATTTAATGATGGTATCAGAGAGTTATTGACTTGAGTGAACAATAAATTATAAAAACACCCAGAAGCTCACGTCAGATGAGTCAGAACAATTGATTTTCCTTTTAAACATGAGCTTGCTATGGGAAGTATTTTAATATGGCAGAAACAGGGCCAAAAAGCTGAGATTTAGAATGAATGAGGCATGGAAGATGAATTATAGGACTAAGTGCTATTTATGGAGAATGTAAAAAGCAAGTGTGTAGAGAGTTGGGAGCAAGCAGGGTGACTTGTTGAAATATGGTGCCCTGTGAGAGCACATTGACATATGATCCAAAGAAAACATGGACGATGCCATGAAGGAATTGCGATTTACAGAGATGGTCTCTCCAAAGACCAGATATTAGGTATACATGATATTTTTGTGACATCTCTTCATTATGGTTTAATATTCAACTTGTCAGCCCCCCTTAGGCAGGGACAACTCTTCAGCCATTTATTGCAGGATCCATCATGATAGAATCACCAGCGTAGTAAGTCTGAACGGACTGGAGGCTTTTATTCCATGTGTCTCTGCAAAACCCAAGACTGGCTTAGAATAGATGACTTCACTTGGAATGAAGCACCAATTACAGCAGGAAAGTAGGCATTAAACATAACTGGAGTTCCTGAGGACAGGACAACCATAAAATGATGAAAGATTAGGAGTAGATTTAATATTGTACTCTAGGTACAATACAAAATAATTTGTCAATCACCAGTGGAATGAAGGTGGGCATTACGGAAGGCAATTGCTGGCATCCATTTTATCTTTTCATTTGTTATTAAAATGAATCATGAGAGTCACTTTCCCTACTCATCATATTTTGTGAGCAGGTTGCTTATTAATATTATTAAATCTTTCCTTGCTGGTTTGAATAAAATGCTTTGGAAGGAATGCATTATGTTTAATATTGTTTTGCTCAGACCCATTTGTCAGTATTTAATATCTATTTTATGCCTCTATATTTTCTAGGTGCCTTTTAAGAATATATATTATTCTGCATGCACAGACATGGTCTCAAATACAACTCTCTCCCACTTCACTAGATTAAGTGATTTCCTTTTGTAGATGGTAAAACCAGGACACAAAAAGGGAAAGAATTGCCCAAGGCCAGATACTGTTTTAACAACATAACAAAAATAAGAATGTCAAAATTAAACATAAAGCAGACTGTTAATCTGTCTTGGCATTCAGCTAGCTCTTGCTGGTGACAGTATCTTTCCCCTTGTTTATTTGGTGTACTTTTACAAAATTTACATTGCGGTGATCCCCCCTTCCCATAAAATAAAAAGCCTTATGTAAAGTAGGATAAGAAAAGATTAAATGCTGTGAGGGCTACATAACATGTGCCATTGTGCATGTTTCTTTGCTGAAAGTGTAGATTTTGCAGATATTCATCATATCCTTCAGCATTCCTTATTTCTGTGCTGGAAACTGTCTGGCCCAGCGATCACCAGTTTTGTCCCGATGTCTCCCACTATGGCTTTGTAGATCAGAGTCAGCCATTCCAGGGAAGACAAAGCATGAAGCAAGGCATACGTAGTACGCACTGCGTAGGCACATGGCCAAAGTATAGTGGTTAGTTAAGGAAAGAAAAAAGGCTGAATGGTATTTACCAAATTATTTCCTCTATTTCCCCTCCACTCGTGATGTCTCAGGCACCAAATATTTTTTAATGCTACTTTATCTTTCCCTTCCTTTCTGTTTCTGGGCCCATGATTTTAGTGCAAGCACTTATCATTCACACCACAATTATTAAAATGGTGTCCTGAGAGACCATCACATCAGCCTAATGCTTTCCGTATCTCCCCAAATCTTACACAAATAGTCATTGTTGTTTTAATGATACCCTTCACTCACCCTTTTGGCTCAGATGGTAAAGAATCTGCTTGCGAAGCGGGAGACCCGGGTTCGATCCCTAGTCTGGGTCAGGAAGATACCCTGGAGAAGGCAATGACAACCCACTCCAGTATTCTTACCTGGAGAATTCTGTGGACAGAGGAGCCTGGTGGGCTACAGTCCACGGGGTCACAAAAGAGTCAGACATGACTGAGCAAGTAACACTTTCACTTTCACTCACACAACACCTCCCACTCTGCATCTCTGCTCAGTTATGCTGGATGTCTGCCTGAGCTGTGTGCTAAGTCACTTCAGTTGTCTGTCTCTTTGCAACCCCGGGGACTGTAGCCCGCCAGGTTCCTCTGGCCATGGGATTCTCCAGGCAAGAATGCTGGAGTGGGTTGCCATGCCCTCCTCCAGGGGGTCTTCCCCACCCAGGGGTCAAACACATGTCTCTTAGTCTCCTGCATTGGCAGGGAGGTTCTTTACCACTAGCACCACCTGGGAAGCCCTGATGGTTCCTTAAAATTAGGCAAAAAAAAAAAAAAAAGTCTTGGAGTTTAAAAGCTCTCTTCATCTGGCTACTACTTATTTCTCTAGCATTTTTTTCTTTTAGTGCATTCCTACAAGACATCTCTACTGCAGCTACACTTTTTACTGTTCCACAGTTAGATCAACCCATGCTTCTAACTACCTTGAATGGGATCCTCTTTTTCCAATTCTCCAAGGCTGACTGTTCCTTCAGTTCCCAACTAGAGTCTCAGCTCTTCCATCAGGGCTGGCCTCTTCTTCTGAATTCCTGCCTTGGCCCTCTCCCTTGATGTAAGGACTCACATAACTGATTCGTGGTTATTATGATCCAAAAGTTAAATTGTCCAAAATGCCACTGTATATACATTCCCCTGCCACCACCAGCCCGTTTTCCATCCTCTCCCAGCTCAGTAAGTGGCAACATAATCCATCTAATATTTGGTAGGGTCCCATTTTTCCTCATGTGTCACATTCAGTCCATTTGCGTTCTTATCAGTTCTACTCCCAAGGTATGTTTCACATCTTTGGACTTAGCTTCATGTTTCTTGCTATCACTCTGGCACAAGCCACCATCACTTGAACTACTGCAAGGGTCTCCTAAACTGTCTTTTCCACTCAAACACATTCTCCACAAAATAACCATTAAAACAAGCAAATACTACTTGGTCCCTGCTTAGAACAAGGATCCCAGGGTCTACCAGAGATCCCTGCTGAGAATAGATCCTATCCCTTCACTACTTGGAATGGTCCACATGCTTCACCATGACCTGTAGACTTAGCATGATGAGGTACATCTCTAACCTTTTTGGGCCACTCTCTCCAGATATATGTTCTAGCTATCTTGGCTTCCCAGTGACTCCTACATACACCACCAGGATTTTTTTTCTTTTTTAATTGAGGCTTCTACACTTAAATCCATCTCTCCTCTCCAGCATCCTGTTTCTCTGGACTGACTGGCTGCTCATTCAAGTCTCAGCTTAAACTTGAGAGGCCTTTATTAACGACCCCTAAATAGTGTAGGCTACCACCCTGTTATTTTCTACCACCAAACTCTATTTGTTTCTTTCACAGCATTTACTGCAATCTCTATTATTTAGGCATTTATATATTTACTTTATATTATCAGTTCAGTTCAGTCACTCAGTCATATCTGACTCTTTGCAACCCCATGGACTGCAGCACACCAGACCTCCCTGCCCATCACCAACTCCCAGAGCTTGCTCAAACTCATGTCCATCGAGTCAGTGATGCCATCCAACCATCTCATCCTCTGTCATCCCTTTCTCCTCCCACCTTTAGTCTTTCCCAACATCAGGGTCTTTTCAAATGAGTCAGCTCTTCACATCAGGTGGCCGAAGTATTGGAGTTTCAGCTTCAGCATCAGTCTTTCCAATGAATATTCAGGACTGATTTCCTTTAGGATGGACTGGTTTGATCTCCTTGCAGTCGAAGGGACTCTCAAGAGTCTTCTCCAACACCACAGTTCAAAAGCATCAATTGTTTGGCACTCAGCTTTCTTTATAGTCCAACTTTATAGACCTTTTTTTAAAAAAAATCATCTCTCACCAACACTATAATGTAAGGTCAATGAAGTCAGGGATTAGGTCTACCTGTTTATCTTTGTATTTCTAGTCCCACTGTGTTAGGTGATAATAGATGCTGTGAACATATTAATTAAATGAACGAACACTACTTTGGGGGCACAAGGTATTTTCCACTTCTTAATACTATTACTTACCACTGTTGCAGACTTTTTCTTGTAACATATACTTCCCTAATGTCTAGAAAAGTATCCTACATATACTTGGACTTCAGTAAAATTTTTATTGTTAATGTTTTTCAAATAGGAACTTTGAAATGTGAAATTAAGTGTATAGGGTGTGGTGGGGGAGTACATTTGCTAGGTAACAGCTCATTGCTCCTTGAATACAAATCTGAATGGTTTTAGGGAACTTTTAGGATGACTTTTAGTAGAGCCCTGCCAAATAAAACAGTATAGTCATATAAGAGGCTTGAATTAGCCATGTAAAATTTGGCACAGATTTATTTTAAATTCAGTATGTCCTAAGAAAAACAGAGTTATTCTCCTCTGGTTTGTCAAAGGCATCTGTACGAAAACTTTGAGTCCGAACTTAAAATGGACGGGTAATTTTCTGAAAAGGAAGAAAATTAGTTGTTGTTGTTGTTTTATGAACAAACCAAATATAAGCTTGGGTAGGGAGCAGGGAATGTAAATGATAGCATGAGAAAGAAAGAAGAATACTGCAGAGGTGTGTTCATGAGCCAGGCCCACTGGCAATGAATAAGAGCTGTAAGAAGTGCACAGAAATGCACAGCATTTAAGCAGGGTAAACTTTTTTGATTTTTCTTTTCATGTGTTTTAGAGAAATAGAAGAGCTCTGAGGTTTTCTACTAAAATGTCTTTGAAGTAAATCACTTATAATAGTATTTTGAGAATGTACATACATTTGAAATGAATAAACTCTGTCACCCTGAAAAAATAAATTTCATATGCTACACCCATCTCCCTCTTTCATGTGGTGTCATAGCCCTGATTTCCCATCTAACACTCGTTAGGAGGCAAGTCAGATTTCTTAAGATATATAGGTGGAGAAATGACTTGATAAAATTTGCTGAATCCTCTTAGAGAACGATTTTCCTTCTAGGCTTTCCTGTTAGGATGAGTTTCAGAATCCTTATTTATTTCTTCGCAGTGCTATTCAACTTCATTTTATAAGTAAAAAGCTTTTTAAGCTAATTCTTGATTTTCTAGGTCAATAATTATTGTGACCAAATTAAATCCTAAGATTATTGAGGTGAAATCACTTATTCCCTCTAAATAAATCACCAGTGCTGATCAGGGAGTGTATTATATTTTATTTATGTTTTCCAGAACTGATTATGTAATTTACTGTAGAAATAAATCTGGAATATTGAAGTCAAAATAAAGAAACGGGATTATTCATTTCAATTAGCATAACATATTCAGAAAGACTTCCAATTGGATTCTTCTGTCAAAGGCATCTGTAGTACATTCAAAAGATTATTGGGTTACTGAATTTTAAAAGTTAGCTTAAATCTTTATTACTTGTATTTATTGAGAAGCTATTCCTTGTACATTTCTATATGTTTTAGACAATTCACATTGAAAAACAAAACAAGGAAAAGAAAATCAACAGAAATCAGTTAAAATGAGCAGAGAAATGGATTTAGTTGTTGGAAACCTCTTTGACAATGTGATTCACTCTGATATGCTGATCTTATGCAATATTAATTTGATAACTGATTGAATATATATTAGGTATTGAAACAGAGATAAAGAAAGTAACTGAGGCAAAGCAATGTTATTAAGTCACTTGTCTAAGAATATTCAACCACTCAGTGTTGGAACTAGAGCTGCAGTTCTTCTGGAATAACTTATCATGATTCAGACTCTCTTCACTGAGCAATAAGTGTTGCCTGGAGAGTCATCTGTGTGTGTGTGCATGCGCAGGAGACACAAGAAACATGGGTTTGATCCCTGGGTTGGGAAGATCCCCCAGAGTAGGAAATGACAACTGACTCTAGTACTCTTGCCTGGAAAATCCCATGGACATGGTCCTGGCTTATAAGACGTTGCTTTGGTTCACCTTGTCAACCAGCAAAGGCTCTGCTTGAGCCTTGGCCATGGTTTCTATGGTTTTTCTATGGATTTGTTTTTTCCACTTGAACAAACTCACCTTTGATCCATCCACATTTAGAAAGATTCAGTGCAAAGGTCTTTTCTTGCTGTTTTTCAAGTTTATTTTCAAGAGAATAAATACTTAGCATATTTAAATGAATGTGAATCCTATGTTGTTTCTATGCTTAAACCAATGGTTAGAGAAATGTCAGCTTTCACTGAACTCTTGTGATTACTTCTCCCACCACTGTCCGTCACCCCCTTCCTGCCCTCCTCTTCAGTAGGCAGAACTGGGAGGACCACTCCCTCTCTCTCTTGTCCTATGCTTTTGGTTGGAGTTGGCTCACAGAGGACCTAATCAGGGCATCGGGTGATGGGGGGAGGATAAGGACCGTGTCTGTTGGCCTGACTCCTTCACTGTGGGTGGCGGGCTGGGTGGGTCATGACTGGCTGGCTGTATCCTGGGGGAGGGTACAACTCTACTGTGCCCAGCCTGGAGAAGTGCCTCGTGGTTTCCCTCTTGCCTACCTATGCCTTTAGTAGTGGTCTTTTCGTTAACCCCTCACCAGTTATCCTAATCTGCATGGGCTGTTTCCTGCTTATATCCAGATAGACACAGTGCGTAAGTGGTTCTTACACTCTATGTGGATCTCAGTCAGAAAAAATGTCATATCTTTAAATCTGGCCTCTACTACGTGCTTCATGGATGTTCGGACAAATCACTTAAACTTTATTTTAAATGAATAAGGAGGACTAAAGCAAAGGACTACATGAAATAATTTATGTTTACATAAAACACCTGGCCCGTACCAGTCATTTTCATTTTTTTTAAATGTAATGGTGACTGAAGAGCTCTATTTTCTTCTAAAATGTCATGGTTATTTATACTCTGTGCTCCATCTTTAACACATCTAAGTATAATTTGGGCCTCATTGTCATGGATTCTACTGAATTTACAACTGATGTCAGACTTAAAAGAACATCAGACCTATGTTCATTAGCCAAATAGCTAATGTAGGAAATATTTGGCTTTCCAGCTGTCCAGAGATTGGAGGATGCTGACAGAACTGTAGTTGATGAGGGAATAAGCAGTAATAAACATATGATTTCCTTCTTTTTATTTTTTGCTTGGTCATCCTCTTTTCCTCAAAATAGCACAGATCATTTAGCTTGCCCAATAAATTACTCTGTGCCTTCTTTTTTTAGAGGAAAAAATGGCAACATAGTAGTGCCTGAAAGTTACAGCTCCCCCTTTTTTAGAATCCTATTTTTATATCCAATTCTCAATCCTAGAGCTAGTATTATCAGGCATTAGTGATCCAGGTGATCTAAAATTTCTATATTTAAATTCTTAAGAGTTTATATATGAATAGTGGATATTATGATATATGACAACAAAGATAACCTTGTCCAGAGGTCATTATGAACCAAAAGTGTACACTCACTGAGCATGAGCATGGAAATGGTGATTAGAATTCAGATGGTAGGATGAAGTTTTCTTTCTGTTGTGATTTTGTTTTAATCTTGCTAGCCTTATAATTGGAAATCTTGAGCTGTAGGGCATTCACACTTCCCCCATTGACTACGGTGAAAAAAGAATATAGTGGCCACTTAGGAATATTGTGAAAAGAGGATGGACATTAAGGGACAAGAAAAGGGAGTAAGTTACAGGGAAAGGGTATGATCTGAAAAAGCAGTCACTTTTAAATTTGAGAAAATTAATGAAATACTGTATGGAATATTTTTTAAAATGTCAGTCATACACTAAGCACCCAGATGTTGTTTTCTAATACTGTTCTCCAACAAAGAATCAGGTCTCCAGGAAAAAAATGTCTGATTCTAGGTCGGGGGCAGGAATATACAAGATGAACCTGCAGCATTTTGTAGGGCCAGAGCTAAAGACGTACTATTTAAAAACAAAAACACACACACAAAAAAAATAGTTTTTAAAAACTATTTAAAAACAAAAAAGTTATGGGGATATGTCAAAGGAGCAAAATAACCACCTGAAAGAGCTCCCAATAAAAACTGGAAAAATGTAAAAAACAATAAATAAATAAAGAAGTATTGGATTGTAACCCAAAGTACAAAATAAGTGAGTTATTACATAGTATAACATTGCTACATATTACAGACAAATGACTGAATTCCAGTCTGTACAGAAACTCAACAAGGAAGTGAGGATTGGGAGTGGTTGGTGCTACATCCGGTTCTCCATGTCTGTCATTCCAAGAAGAGTTTGCCCCTCTTCTGTTAATATCATTCCTTACAGAAAACTCTGGTGTTTCACTTTCATTAGCTCTAATTCCTCATCGTTTTTATGAGATGATGCTTTCAGCTGCATTTGCCTGGTGTCTTCTATTATCATCTAACTCTAAGATACTACAGTCCTGTTCTGGGAAAGGAAAAAAAAGCAAAATGCAAAATTGAGAAACTTTCAGCTCAATTTTTTGGGTTAGGGTTAGGGTTAGGGTTAGAAGCATATTTTATTACACCAACTTGTGGAAAATTAAAAGCTTTTCTTTCCCCATACATTTCCATAAGCAATTTGTTTCTTCTTTTGTAGATTAAGAGAAGCCTCTTGGTAAAGGAGCTGATTATACTGAACTGTGGGGAACTGTTTTCTGAAACTGAAGTTAAGGTATATATCAGAGAAATAGGAGAATTTTTATTAAGGATTCAGGGAGAATATTTGAAATTAGAATTTTTCAGAAGAAAGAAGTCAGCTCATTATGCATATGATAGAAAAGTGAAAAGCTTGGCCTGGGCAGCCATGCTGCCTGGGTTTGAACGCCTGATCTGCCAGGACTGTGGCTTCGTGCCTTTGATTAGTAGCTCAGTACTTTTGCACCTTAATTTCATCATATGAAAAATGGGAATGATAGTAATAGTAGCTAGCTGAGGTGCTGTGTGGATTAATGAATTCATGCATGTGGAGCCCTTAAACAGTGCCTAGCACTTCATACATGTTAGCTGTTATTATGATCATTATTAGTAGCATCACAGTTATGGGAGAGCAATATAAGAGATTTCATAATTTATATTATCATATACTATGCATAATTTATCTTTTTTCTCTTTCCCCAGGCTTAAGCATTGCCAATCATGTCTAGAAATACAAGGCTACATCCTACCTGTATTGTTAAGACTTTCAGATGTATATGTCTGTATTTTCTTTCAAAGATGAAATTTAAGCCATAGAACTCATTCATTAGGTATGCCTATAAGGCAAATTGACTTCAGTTGTTAATTTTGCTTTTCAGGAAGAAATATAAACCCAGTGTTCTCTGCTGAGCTTTCCTCACTCAACAGTGAAGACTCTCATTTGTCCGTCTGTGTATGGTAGCTTATTATCCAGATTGCCCCAACACCTATCGGTTAACTCCTTCAGAAGTAAAGTCCATTAATTATCAGAGACTTTCTCTTTCCACGAACTCACATATTTATGGGTGATTTGAACATAGGGTTCTTGGAGACTGTGGTGTTTTGTACTTTGGGACAGATGTCTCTAAGGGTTTTACTTTGTGCTCTGGGCACACTTAAAGTCCACTCCCATTGTATAATAACATTTAATTATCTAGCAAGGGTTTTGAGGCCCTTTCCTTTGATAGTAAATGTTTACAAAGGAAACATTTTTTCATACGTATTGCAGAGATTAGAGGAGACAAGGAAAGAATAAAACCTGCTTTGTTTTAAAGATGGCATGTACTCTATTTTATTGTTTGCTATTTCACAAATCTACTTCATTTCTTTGCACCAATAGTACCTACTAAATGGTACAATTGTATTTCTACTTGCTCACCATGGTAATGTTGAAACAAGGGGAGGAATTATTAAGTAGACAGACTAGACTTTATTCTTATTTATTCTCTTTTTTGAATGAATACCTCTTAAATAATTCCTAGTTGGAAGAAAGCTGTTGACTTCCTTGTCTATTCCAAAGAAAGTATAGAACGTGTATAGATGTGTATAAAGTATATAAAGAAAGTATATAAATGTCTCCATAAGTATTTCAGATTACTCTATAAAGTAATGTTTGAGAGATCTAAAACTTAGACCGTGTGGGAGTCGTATTTAAGAGAAAGAGTACAAATTATGAATAAGAAATCAACTATGATTTCAGAATGAAAAAGAATTCACAACAAATTCCAAATTTATGACAGCAGCCAAGTACCCACAAGAATCACAAATCCAGAAAAATAACAGGATTGTTACTTACAAAATGCCTAAAACATCTTCTGTCCTACCTTAATTGACAGAGTACTCTCTGATTACCTTTTGACAACTATGTTGTAATATCGTTTTCTACAGAAAGAGTGAAAAGATAATTCAGCCTTTCCTCGAACCACATGCATATATTCCACTAAAATTAAAAAAAAAAAAAATGTGAAAGCTGCTCAGTTACATGCATATATTCCACTAAAATAAAAAAATGTGAAAGTTGCTCACTTGTGTCCGACTCAAGAATACTGGGGCGAGTAGCTAGTCCCTTCTCCAGGGGATCTTCCCAACCTAGGAATCGAACCCCGGTCTCCTGCATTGCAGGCAGTTTCCTTACCAGCTGAGCTACCAAGGAACCTGAGCTTGAAGTATCCCCAGTATGTCTCCTTATCTGGATACCAAAAATGCTGGTGGCCATTCCAGTGTTAATGGACCCAAGGGAGGTACAATGGTTGGAAACAGGGGGTTTACTAGACTGTGGCTAAAGCATCTTAATTTTGAGAATTTTACCCAAAAAAATGACCATGTGAGCAGCTTGATATAACCCCTGCAGGACCTTGGATGAAGGCTGTGCAGTTGAGGAGCCTTGAAGCTTAAGCTTCATTTGTTCCAAAATTAATTCTCCTCTGCTTGAGGGACAAAGTAGTGAAAGCAAACTGACCCTTCCTTTCACCAACAAAGAGAGGCCTTGTATTATCCATGTGTTTTATTCTCCTGAAGACTCTTAATTATTGGGTGACATTATTATGCTAAGATGCGGGTAAAAAAGAAACTGTTTTCATCAAAAAGTAATGATTACAGCCACTAGCTTTAAAAGTTTATTTGCTCTTTAAACTAGATATTTAACCAAAGTTTAGTGTGCATCACATATTAAGTCTAAATTGCCAGTGTACTTATAGGAAGAACTGTAAAAATATACATGACTTATTTATTCACATACTTCAAACAGGCTGAATGAGTGTTTTTGTCTAATAGGTTGTATTTTGATTATAGGCTGGAGACCTTGAACTTATGAAATTTTTTATCTTTCACAAGAACATTTGAATTTCCTGTCTTATATTTCACATTAGGAGACAGAATCAATCAACACATTAATATATTACAGAAATCACTCTAAGTCTTAAACCATATCTTATACAAACAAAAACAAATCCATTGGAATTGAACTATAAAGAAAAGGTAAGTTTTAATGGCCGATTATTCTTGCCTGATTGGGAAGTCATTGTTCATCCTGCACTTTACAGAACTCTGAAGCTGGTGTACATGTTACTTGTACCTAAAAAGATTTATGATGGTACCTTCAGTCTGGCTCAGACTGTAAAGAATCCTCTTGCAGTGCAGAAGACCTGGGTTCGATCCCTGGGCTGGAAAGATCCCCTGGAGAAGGGAATGGCTACCCACGCCAGTATTCTTGCCTAGGAAAGCCCTTGGACAGAAGAACCTGACATGCTACAGTTCATGGGGTCGCAAAGAGTTAGACACAGCTGAGCCCCTAAGCAAGCCATCAACAGAGGCCCTACGCCTTACTGGCAGCATAAGGAAGATGATAGTGTAACTCCCAGGCAGATCCTATTGCAGATTCTGATCCAGCAATTTGTTTTGGGGGAACAAATTAACTTCTGATCTTCAGCTTCTGCTCTGTAAATAGGTGAGCTGTAAGAACAGCGTAGAGTCATAAAGTACTTGACTCTCCTTCTGACACGTAGGTGACTTTGATAAATATTAATTCTCTTTTCCATTTTCTTGCTTTTCACCCTATTTCCTTTCCAAGTGAAGCCACATCTTTATTCATAAATCACTTTATTCACTCAGCAAACGCTTGTAATCATACCAAAGAAAAGTGAAAGTGTTAATTGCACGGCTGTATCCCACTTTTTGTGACCCCTATGGACTGTAGCCTGCCAGGCTCCTCTGTCTGTGGAATTCTCCAGGCGAGAATATTGGAGTAGGTAACGATTTCCTTCTCCAGGGGATCTTCCCACCCCAGGTGGAACCTGGACCAAACCCAAGTCTCCTGCCTTGCGGGTGGATTCTTGATCTTCCGAGCCACCAGAGGAGCCCTGCATACCAAGGCTTTTGCCAAATGCAGAGGGTTTTTAGAGCTGAATAAGATATGGTGCCCTGTCCCGGGAGTGGGGACAGCAAAAACTAACTGGAATGTAATGTGATAAACATTGCCACGGGGTGTTCAGAATGTTCAGAATGAGAGATCCCTTTCTTGTCTGCTGCATGACCGAGTTCTGTCTTGCTTTTATTTCCAAGCATTCATTTCATACGACATCATTTCATGCATTTCTATTTCAGTATATCCATCCGTCTTGGGTTTCTGTTACCTGACCCGTTCATTGAGAGCTCCTCACTTTCATTCTCCACACTGAAGCTGATGTCTGCTTTTATTCACTTTTTTCCATGCAGGGTAATAAAAAAATTGGAGTAGTACCCTCAAAACATTTTCACCTGTGCTCCCTCAATTAAAAAAAAAATAGAGTAAATAGACTATGCATTCCAATGTAAATAAGGTATTTATTTGCTTGTATGCTATACATTTTTATTAATGTATTTTTAAAACATGCAGAAAAAAATGTAAGATTGGAAGATTAAATTAGGCATTCTCCTATTAAGCTCCATATGAGTTCATAAAAATTCCATCTTGCAAAATTACTTAATAAAAATATTAAGGCTTGAGTTTTTCCATAGAATTAAGAAGAGATCACTTGAAACCTAGAGTAATTTGAAAATAGAGCACAAACGAAAGTGAGAAATGTCTGCATGTAAACATTAGCACTGTTAAATTTCCATAGAAACTGGCCCAAACCTCACTGTCAGACAGTCAAGCCTTTGCAGACTTGAATCTTGGACTTGACTTCTTCCTTTGAGATGTAGGTATGGAAGTGAACTTGCTTTAATATAGACCATTTTCATCAAAATGAAAAATCTCACCCCAAGTGTGGTCTTTCTCATCAATCCACCGTTTAAGTGAGAGCATATATCTTATGCAGTTTATACAACTACACTTGCATCTTAACCTAAGCTGAGAAGTTCTTAAAATTCCTGAATGAGTCACTATTAGAAGAAGGCCCCTCTGTAGATCTTTAGCTCCATTCTTAAGGTTTTCAAATATCGCTAAGACTTTCTCTTTGATGATGAGAAAGATTGCACCTGATTTCTTCAAAACATTAACATTCTAATAAAAAAGTCACTTATGAACCTAAACTACTATTATATTCTACTGGTATTATTCCTCTATGTACAATCACATGTGACGAAGTTCATGTCAAAGAAACACAGAGCAGAAGAGATGGTATTTTAAAAATAATAACTTCATTTATGACTGATACAAAAATATCTTAATTGAAATGAAAGATACCTTTAATATATGGCCTCTTTCATAATCTTTATAGAAGTGATTTTTTTCTGACTATTATAACTGAAATAAATTGCCCTGCAAGGGTAGAATATACATTCTGGGCAATCAGCATACACCCAAGGCAAAGTCTGTTAACCAAAATAGCAGATATACTTATGTTTCAAATAATCTTATGTTTTCACCGCTTTTGGACTGCTTTTCTTCACACCCAGTTAGATTGTTTCATTTTGTGATTTACCTGATGGAATTCACTTGTGCTTGAATTACCAGCATTGTCTTTAATTCTTGGTTTCTTGGAAGGAATGTTTATAAGCCATCTGTTCATTTCGTAAGGACCACTCCAGTACTCTTGCCTGGAAAATCCCATGGACGGAGGAGCCTAGTGGGCTGCAGTCCATGGGGTCGCTAAGAGTCAGACACGACTGAGCGACTTCACTTTCACTTTTCACTTTCACGCACTGGAGAAGGAAATGGCAACCCACTCCAGTGTTCTTGCCTGGAGAATCCCAGGGACGGGGGAGCCTGGTGGGCTGCCGTCTATGGGGTCGCACAGAGTCAGACACGACTGAAACGACTTAGCAGCAACTTAGCAATTTCTTTAAACGGAGGCTCTGATCCATTACTTCGCTGAACCACGTACCTGCAAAGTACAATATATTTAGTATCCTCAAAGCTCAAATACAATTGTGAGATCTCTGCTTTCACTTCCTTGTGAAACCCCTCCTCTTCCCTCAAGAATCTTCATCTTCAGTAAGCAAAACTGATCATCTGACCTCTGTACTCTGTGAAAGTTCAGTCACATGTTAAACACTTCTAACATTAGATCTCTTTCTTTTCTTCTATGAAAATAATATCAAATCAAGTTGTAATAATTCCTTCCAGCACCCAATGTATTATACTCAATGCCTCTGACCATCAGCTCTAAATGTGATAAGAATTGAAGATAACCTCAGTGGTACTTGACCATCCTGTAAAGACTCCCAGTTAGTGCCCTTGTTTTACAATCGCATGACAAGTATGTGTTATAGAGGCTCTTCTAGCACTACCTAAGATAATATCTGTGTGCTTTTTTGGTTCAAAATATTATTCATGGTATGAATTAAAGACTGTTCTGTGCTTTGCTCACTTGCTTCAGTTGTGTCCAACACTTTGCAACCCTACAGAGGCTCCTCGAGGATCTTTCCAGTCCAGGGATCGAACCCACATCTCCTG
Organism: Dama dama; assembly: GCF_033118175.1. Classification (NCBI taxonomy): domain Eukaryota; kingdom Metazoa; phylum Chordata; class Mammalia; order Artiodactyla; family Cervidae; genus Dama; species Dama dama. Next base: position 16,141,201 of record NC_083686.1, on the reverse strand, counting down.
TACTGCAGGTAGAGTCTTTACCCACTGAGGCACCTGGGAAGCACCATGAATTAAAGACTAATAAGGCAGATTTGGGGCTTCCCAGTTGGAGCTAGTGGTAAAGAACCCGCCTGCCAATGCAGAAGACCTAAGCGATGCAGGTTCAACCCTGAATTGGAAAGATCCCTTAGAAGAGGGCATGACAAGCCACTCCAGAATTCCTGCCTGGACAGAGCAGACAGGTCCCATGGACAGAGTAGCCTGGTGGGCTACTATCTGTAAGGTCACAAAGAGTTTGACCTGAAAATGACTTAGCACAGCACAGCACAAGGCAGATTTCAGAGAAGGAAATGACAACCCACTCTAGTATTCTTGCCTAGAAAATTCCATGGACAGAGGAGCATGGCAGGCTACAGTCCCTGGGGTCACAAAAGAGTCAGACACAGCTTAACAACTAAACAAAGGCAGATTTTATTCCAGGGGACCATCTGAATAGATATGGGAACCACTTCACTGGGGTTTTGCAGTGGAGGAGAGAAATTGGACTCAGCTCTGAATATAACAAGGAAAAGTGGGAATTTGTAGCCAAGGAAGAAGGTGAGGGGTCAGTGAATAGAAAATTACTAAGAGGAAACATCAAGGGCAAGGGGAAATTCTGGCTAAACCAACCTAACAGAACTCTTGCTAAAGGAAGGCCAGGGTGACCAGACATCATGTGTGGGTACTAGGGCATGAGGAACCCCATCAGATATCAAGGTTGGGGATTCTAGCTAAACCGACTTAGCAAGATTCTTGCTAAAATTGGATAATGCAAAGACAAACAGAAATTCAAGAGTCAGGATATAGTTGAAAAGAGAGTTCAGAGGAGCCTGAATAAGTTTGATGAAAAAGAGTTTCTTGGATAGTTTGCAGTCAATCTAATTCTACCATTCTTCATCAGACTTTTCCTTTTATCTATTAAAAAGATAACAGACTAAGGCTGACGTGAGTTTGAAGTTGATGTGCTTTCTTAACTACGACATTATTATTAAATTCATTTTCATGTAAATCTTCAGTTATAAATATCATTTCTGTATTTCAGCTCTATCTGTCTATATTTATCTATCATCTCTCTGTTTTTTTGTTGTTTTGTTTTCTTGGGACTGTTACAAAATATGGTAGCTAATTTAAAATGTTTTAAGTATTTGCAGTTTGTTAGATTTCTGTTTTTCAGTCAGCTAGATTTCTGTTGTTGTTTTGTATGTTTCATTCCTATTGTCTATTTATTATTTAATGCAGGGTGGTGTAGAAAAAGCAAAAATGAGTAATGAATGTAGATATTTGTTTTGAAATAAAAGTATAAGAACATAAGGGCACTCAGAAAGCTGAGCTCCGAAGAATTGATGCTTTTGAACTGTGGTGTTGGAGAAGACTCTTGAGAGTCCCTTGGTCTGCAAGGAGATCAAGCTGGTTCATCCTAAAGGAAATCAGTCCTGAATATTCATTGGAAGGACTGATGCTGAAGTGAAACTCCAATACTTTGGCCACCTGATGCAAAGAACTGACTCATTGGAAAAGACCCTGATGCTGGGAAAGAGTGAAGGCGGGAGGAGAAGGGGACGACAGAGGATGAGATGGTTGGATGGCATCACCAAGTGGATGGACCTGAGTTTGAGTAGGCTCTGGGGGTTGGTGATGGACAGGGAATCCTGGCATGTTGCAGTCCATGGGGTCACAAAGAGTTGGACATGACCCAGTGACTCAACTGAACCGAAGTACCTCATATAAATGGGATTATACAGTATATGTCCTTTTTCTTATTTTTCCACATATAAGTAACATTATACAATAAAAAAAAAAAAGAACATAAGGGCACATTTCATCCTATCTAAAATATAATGAAATTAAGTAGGGGCAAACTATTCAGAATGTTTTTACGTTTGATAAAGACTTAATTAGGTGTTTCATAAATTGTTTAAGAAAACTTATTAAATGTGCCCAAACAATATGGAGTTTAATGCATTTATGTTTGCTAGTGAAAGAAAAATTTTGTTCATGATTATGAGAATAAAATAATATATAGAAAATACAGTTACAGGAATTGATAGTTGATTAAATATTAAATTAATGCATACCTCAGAGCTTTATAGTCTTTATTCGAAGTTAAAATGGTTAGGAAGTAACCCTATTTTGTAGCTAGTAAAAATGGAATTCATAAAAGAGAAAATATCTTTGTAATATCTAGCTAAATTATCCTGTTATCTATCAAGTCTGGTATTTCAGTTAATTGCAAGTACTCAAAAAAGCTTATTTTAACCCTTTAATTTTCAAGCAGGCACATATATAGACAGATATGTGTATATGTGTGTTTTGGATGCTGTAAATTTTTTTAAAAGACCAACTTACATCTTTTTTAGTAGAAAGTGAATACAGTGTGCAATGAGATAACTCCTTGATAAAGATTTCAGGAAGACTATGTGTTCAGGTATTTTAAAAATGTAGGAAAACCATAGTACAGCCCACATTTATGTATACTATATAAGAGATAGTTAATTTTCTAGTTACAATTAATATTAATTGCTAATGGTTCCATCATCTTTTAAGATTGAGGAGAAAAATTCTACAGTAAGACCCCTATTAATAAACCATAATAATAGTGTTCATTAATAGATAAAAATTAAGCCAGACCCAGGTGATATTTTCAGTCAATTTTGAAGCAGCATTTAATTATATATACATATTTTAGATCCTATGTTCATGTCTTTTATCTCTTATCTTGGAATAAAATATGAAGATCTTGTCATTTTTGATCTTGTGTAATCCATTTCTTTCATTATAAAAGAGCAAAGTATTTGTTATCACAGAGAATCTTACTGTCTTGAAGCTCCTCCAGTTATATCCCTTAAGAGATTAATAAAAAAGCAATTTTAAGTTTTCCCCCCTTATCTCTGATATAACATTTCTCTTACATTATGTCCATTTTCTCTACAACATTGAATTTTTCTGTTTGGCCAAGCTTTATAAGATTTCACCTTTATGAAAGCATTGAAGAAGCTATGTAAAAACGTGGTATGAAAAATTGACATGGCATTCAATCTCCAGTAAGCAATTCAACCGAGTACAATACCAAACGTTTCAGTGCTTGTGGACATACTACAGAGGCTAGCTGCTGAATAAAGACTTTGGAATTTTTATCTCTAAAATATTAAGAAGTAGAAGACTTGTATATATTTTATAGAAGCATAGTAACTATGTCTAGTAATGAGGACACTATTTTATTTGACTTTTTTGTATAAAATAGCAACATTATGATCTTGTTCTATGAATTTTCTCTAAGACAACATAATCAGTAAAATTGTGTTCCATGCACATGTCAATTGTATTAGGTTAATTCTGAAAATTACTCTTTGGGAATTTTTTTTTTTTTTTTTGCATTACAGTGAGATACAATTTATTTCTGACCAACACATTGCCTATCTTTATGTGTCTTGGAGATTTTTCTATGATCATCATTTAGCTGTTATATATTTATATAAATGCAACAAATGATAGTGATCAAGAAAAATGTAAATTTACAGATCAGTTAGGGAAATTACCATTTGGTTCCAATAGCATTAATAAAATATAAATAGTTCAATAATCATTTGGGTTTGCTTTTATCCTCTTAAAGATGTTACTGTCATTCCTTAGATTAATTTATGTTTTCCATCTTGTGAAACTATGAGCTGTTGAAAATGAACATGTTTTTAAAATATGAATACTAATTCCTATTATAATAATTGAAAAATACCATAAAATAATATTTGTGCTAAGAATAGTAACCAAAATAGCAAAGAAAATGATAAAATTAAATAATTTGGGGCGGAAACATTTGTATATTTTATTTATTTTGTAATGTTAACCTTGCCATGTTTTTTTGTTCATTAAAATAAACAGTGGAGGATGAGGGGCTTGTGCGGGGTTTTTTACATGGTTTATGTTAATCTCTGGGGTACGTTTTCTTTCATCTCCTCAAGTCTAGGTTAGACCACAGTGAGACTGTTGAATTGTCTATTTGGTCAGGTCAAACCATGTAAATCAGTGATTCTTGTACCTTCAACTCGATGAGCGTATACTTAACTATCTGGGGAAACAAGCTGGCCGTTCTCAGTGTCCTGAACACCCTAAGCATCTCTGTAGCTCTAGATTCCATTTCTCTACTAAAAGTTCCACTGTTAGGATTGTGATCACTGTATGACACAACATGTGATAAGCTGGTATAAAGCTTCATTTCTTTTTCATTGTATGTACCAATTTCTGGTAGTTTCATTTTTTTTTTTTTTTTCTGAAAAAGTGAAAGAAGTGTTAGTTGCTCAGTCATTCCGACTCTTTGTGACCCCATGGACTGTGTCGTCTGTCAGGCTCCCCTGACCGTGGAATTCTCTAGGCAAGAATACTGGAGTGGGGTTGCCATTCCCTTCTCCAGGGGATCTTCCCGACCCAGGGATCGAACCTGGGTCTCCTGCATTGCATGAATTCTTTACCATCTGAGCCACCTAAATATATATATTTTTTAAGACTTCATTTTTTAGAGTGGTTTCAGATTTACAAAAAAACAAAGGTAACAGTAGAGAGTCCCATCTGCCCTTCCCTCCCCACACGTGCCTAACCTACCTCATTACCAACATTGCTCACCAAAACGGAACGTTTTTACCAAGAAGGGACCTCTGTTGAGAAGATAGTTTCTTTTTAACTGTCTGTGACCATGAGCAATACATTCTGCTAAGTTAGGATCTCCCCTATTTGACTGATTTTCTAAGGAGTTTGATTCTATGAAAATCAGACCTGGCTGGTGGCAAAATGGCACTCAGTACTTAGACGTGGTGGTCTTTCACAACAGCGATCACCTGCCTCCAAACACACATTAATGTCCTAAGTGGGGGAATAAATTCTGCTGAATATAATCACCATCATAAATACTTTGATGACTTTTCAGTCAGAGAAAACATAAAAGATTGTAGACTTGGATGAGTACACAAGGCTACATGTTTTAAGGCCTGTAGTAAATTGTTGCAAAATTTAGTGCTCACTCTTTTCCCCTTAAACATAATTCAGAAGAGTTTATTTTGGCAATTTTAGGTTAGCTTTTAGGCCCAAATCAAAAGAATTATGCACTTATTTTTATGTAAAAACTTTGTCCTTCAAAATATATCTTCTGAGTAGCATGTAAGTGGTGATCAAGGGTTAGTGTTAGTCACTCAGTCATGCCCTACTCTTTGCAACCCCATGGACTGGAGCCCACCAGGCTCCTCAGTCCATGGGATTCTCCAGGCAAGAATACTGGAGTGGATTGCCAATTCCTTCTCCAGGGGATCTTCCCAACCTAGGGGTCAATCCCAGGTCTCCTGCACTGCAGGCAGATTCTCTATCGACTGAGCTACGAGGGAAGCCCCAGTGATCTAAATGATATGTAAATGAAAATTTACTTTGCTAATTTTCTAAAGATATAAAAAATTTTGGTGAAATCTTGAAATGATTCCTAGTGCACAGTTTCTAATGAGATCTAAATTCTCTTGGAAGTTTTCCTTGGGTCTTGTAGTCACCTTTGGTTACTGTGAATATGGGAAAAATGAGTTTGAACTAGGCTTTCCAGGTAGCTCAGTGGTTAAGAATCCTCCTGCCAATGCAGAAGACACAGGAGACGCAGGCTCAATGCTTGGATGAGAAAGATCTCCTGGAGGAGGAAATGGCAACCAACTCCAGTATTCTTGCCTGGGAAATCCCATGGACAGAGGAGCCTTGCAGGATACAGTCCATAGGGTTGCAAAAGAGTAGGACATGAAACAACAACAAATGCTTAATCAGTGGTCTTTTTCTCCCATTTTTTATCCATGATGTTCATCTTTAGACCCTCCTGATAATTAAGATGACAGCATTAGAAGTTAGGCTATCCAACTCCATCTCTGCTACTAACTATTTGCACAACATTGGCCAGTTCATTAAGCCCTTCTGTTCCCTAGTTTCTGATCTATAAAGTGAAAAATAGGAACACAATAATCTTTGTGGTTCTTCTGAATTCTGTTTTTTAATTCTATATGTTGAAACATTTGAGTGAAATGAACAAGGATGGGAATGATAGAACATTTAAATAAGGTTCATTTTTTTAAATTAAGCTTATGAATTTCTTTTCCCTAATAAAATGTGCAGGTACTTCCCTGGCAGTTCAGTGGTTAAGACTTCCTCTTCCAATGCAAGGAGTAGGATTCAATCCCTGGTCAGAGAGCCAAGATCCCACATGCCTCAGGGCCAAAACACCAAAACTTAAAACAGAAGCAATATTGTAACAAATTCAATAAAGACTTTAAATGTAGTCTACATTTTAAAAAATCTTTTGAAAAATAAATGAATAAAATGTGCAAAACAGTTTGAAGAAGTGCCAGGCACTTTGTGAAATATAACAGCAAAAGATAAATAAGACAGTGTTCTTATCTACATGAGAGCTCTAGTTTCTAAGACAGTTTCTAAGAGCCAAAAACACATTAGGTGAGTGAGAACAGATCTGGGACCCAACATAATTCTTACAATTGGAGCCACACGAGGCAGATCCAACTGACCGTCAGCTTAGTGAGTCAATCACGATGTAGTGTCTACATGGCCAAGGGATCCAGGAAGCATTCTGCAAAGATTTTTCGAGGATGGAGGAGGTTTCTAATGGGTGATGATTAGAATGTAGCAACAGAGAATGTAAAGGGACAATGCAGGTGTCAAATGGCAGGCCAGAATCAGCGTATGATTGTCCAAACCCCAGTGATTGGAATGAGGTCCTGGGGTATAACTAGAGTCTCCAATGAGAGTCAAACAGGAACCAAAGCAGGATTTGCCCAGAGCAGACTGAAGACCAGAGTTTGGGCAAGACACAACTCAGCACTCCACAGCACAGAATGCCCCGCACTGCAGCTGCCATCTGGGAGATGGAGTAGGACCTTGTTGGACTGACCCAGACTGGTGAGGAAAGACACTGAGAATATTTAAATACTTCCTTTCCTGGTTTGAATGGTCTGTGTCAAGCTAATCAGCAGGAACAGATCTAGGGAAGAAACAGATACAAAGGTAGAGCAGTGAAGAAGACTGTCTCGTGTCCCCCTTTCTAAGCTTATCAAGAAGGAGGGCTCAGAGAAGAGCCCTCTGCATACAAAGAGCCTTTGTCTGCATACAAAGAAGAATTTGGCAAAGATTCTTGGAAATCTGCAAGAGAAACTTCAAGATGGCTGAAAGGTTTATAAGCAAGGTTTGAAGAGATGAGAATTTTGATAGGTTTGTGTGGTTTTTCACCTAAGTTGACTATTGAAATCACCTGAATTGGCTTGCAAAATATGGCATGGTTTCTCTCCTTTCTCGGTGATTCTAATACACAACTGAGGTTGAAGAAACACTGTTGGGAGACTGTTCCAACCAGAGGGAGTGCCATTAGCAAAGACCCAAAGGAAAGAACAGAGTTTATTTGGGGGCCAGAGTCATCCAACTTTGCTAGTGCAGGTGCTAGGAGAACTTGCTGGCGTGTTACATTGAGGGAGAGGAAAATAATACATCATTACACAAACAGACATGACATGACAAAACCTTGGATACTTAGCTAAACTAGGAGAAATGAAGGAATCAAGAATTATCTTGATTAACAAGTTCTGGGAGCCAAGTCTGATGAGAGTTTCTGGAGAAATATGGCTGCATAGTGAAAATCCAAACACACAATGGAAGTCAGGAAAATGTAAGAAATTGAGAAGGCATTCAATCTATTTTTCCTGCATTTTGGTCTTATATGATTATTTGTTGTTGTTTCAGTCGCTAAGCTGTGTCCAACTCTTTTGCGACCCTGTGGACTGTAGCCTGCCAGGCTCCCTTGTCAATGGAGTTTTCCAGGCAAAGATCCTGGAGTGGTTTGCCATTTTCTTCTCCAGGGAATCTTCTTGGCCCAGAGATCAAACCTGCATCTCCTGCTTGTCAGGTGGATTGTTTACCACTGAGCCATCATGATTATGAAGTACCCTAAAACTATTTGTTCTAGTTTTATTGCATGTTGAGCTATAGTTTTTCATGTACATTTAGTGAAAAACACCCCACGTCTCAAATACTTTATTTACAAAATAGAGCTTTAAAAAACAAAACTTGTTCACTTAAAACTCCTGAGGTTGTTTTGAGGACAAGTGTGCAAAAACTTTGTTTACAATATCTGTTCTCCAAAAAAAAAAAGCAAAAAGTGGTTAAATCTTGGGCAAAAAGCTGTAGATTAAGTTGTAATCAATAATACACAACTTAGTATTCATTTTATTGACACTCTCAACTTACCTAATCATTACTTAGGGAATTGACAATTCCAATTTATTTTCTATACCCTAGTTTTCAAAGACGTTTTGCTCAAGCTTTCTCAGGCAAATCCCTTTAAGTACTATCTGATCTTAGAAGATTTCAGCTCATTCAAATAAGAAGATGCTGAAAAGTTAATGAGGGAAAAACTTTGTCCCTGTTTTGACTTTAAAGACCAGGAGGACAGTAAGCCACTTCAAAGCCTGTCTTTTAATCTTCTCATTGTTGAGCTCTTTGTTGTGAGGGGACAAGGGGGTGTGATTTTTATCCCTGTAATCAGTTTCTGTCAAGACAAGCTTTCTAAACATTTGTTAAGGGGGAGTTACGGAACTATTATGTGTGGTCACTGGTCTCTCACCCTTAGTTGATAAAAGGAGGGATGAGTGTCAAGTCAGCAAACCTCTAGTCTGGGTTAGTTTTCTTCTGGAGGATCTAGAATTGAACCCGCTATCCACAAACACACTTCCAGTGAAGGAAGATTGAATTTGAAACTGTCACGTTGTGGCATGTTTGACTTTGTTCTAGAAAATATGGAAGGTAAAAGTCATTGATTTTTTTTTTTTCCTTTTCAGAAATATTTGGAAGCTTTGATAAAGAAATGTTGAGGATGGAGGTTGGGGTTTGAGGGCAGAGAGACACTATTGTGTCAACTAAAATAGTTGTTTCAAAGATTTATTATTTCAGTTTATTTTCTGCTGCCTTCATATATAAATGGTGTGTATAAATATAATCTCTAACATTTGCTACTTTGTATGTGTGAATATGGTGAAAATGGGTTCAGAAATTTTTAAATTATAGAGGTTCTTTATGTCTGTCAAGAAATTCAAATAGACTTCAAGAGTAGCCTGAAGTCACCAAATAGAAGCAAACAGGGGAAAAAGTGAGACTTCAAAATATTTTTCTCATTTAAGGCAAATAGCCTTTTTTTTTTTTTCATGTTTATTCAGTATTAAGCCAATGCATTTTAAGAAGACATTTTAGGATTTAGTGTCTTTGCAGCACATATTAGATTCATTGTGATTCCTTTTGCAGAGTTTAATGTTTGTGTATGTTTGTGTATGTGGCTTCAATTATAGTGTTTTAAATGCAATGTAACTCCCCTAGGCTTTTAGTTTTGTAATCTACATGGATAGCCTAATCTAGGTTTATATTTCCTCTGGAAACTTAGTGTCTATGTGTAGATTTTTAAGTGTATGCTTTTATTTATACTCCTTTTTAATTGTGCTCTTCAAGTAAAGATCATTTATACAAATGCTTAATTCATAGTACGTTTTCTTTATAAATCTGTAAGTAACTTATAAGTCCAGTTTGAGGGTGGTATTAACTTTCTCAGAGAATTTAATAATGCAGTTTTAGAATTTTCAAGGACATTTTGGAAGGTTATTTGGTATCTCTGAAATGTAGGAATTTCAAATATATCAAAAGCGCTGTTTGATCATGCACTGTATGGTTTAAATTGTAAAATAGAAGGCAATGCAATAAATGTTTAATACCTATTAATTTCTTTTTGAGCTTTCTCTAATAAAGTAGGAAGACAGTAGTTCTTCTTAGGTCTTCCATATGCTTCCAAACACTTGATAATCTCTCATTCGTGAAACCATATGGAAAACTAAAACAGCAGGTTGTTATGGTTAGTACAGGGGTCATTTCTCTTAACATCTGGGCTCCTTAATTGTCTAAAGCTAGAGTTAGAGAGGGTAAATTATGTTGGTTGATATTTCATCTATTGTCTTTTATGCCTCAGAGAGCAAAATTCTGGATAATTAATGCACTGCCTAGAATGAGAAGCCCTCACTTAGAGAAATTTAAAATGGAATCTAATAATTTCATTATTGGACTTGTTCAAAAATTAAAGATAAATATTAATCAAAATCACACTATCACTATTCTAGTGCTGTAGAGAATTTTGAACCTTCTTATGCTTATTTCAAAACACTTTCAGGGGTTATATTCAGATTTATCTTTAATTTAGCAGTAGCTGGACTCAGAAATAATTCGTTGTTTAAGGGCTGAAAATACACTTTAGCAAACCATGTTTTTAGCAAAAGTTTAAAGATTGTCAAAGCCCATTATCTGAAAATATGATTTACTTACTATAATATGCTAAACTTCATAGAACAACTGTAAAATATATTTGCTTTTTTATGATTGTAAAACATATTTACTAAGTGAAATAGGAATTATAACTTGGATTGCTTAAAAAGATTCATATATGACAGTGAGGTAGCCCATGGAGAGTGTAGACTTTCCACTTTTAGTTTTCATCCTGACTTCAGATTGACATCCTCATGAGGTGTAAAGGTGAACATTTTACAAATGGTCCTGCAAGTATTAAGCTTTATCATCATAGACCAAGCTTGTGTGTCTCTCCTAAAATCCCTGCTGAAATAGTCTTGATTTTAGGCTATTCAAACTAATTGAGAGCGAAGATGTGATAAACAATTGATGTTTATTTTCTGAATGGCACTTTAAAATTGATACACATTCCTAGAGCTTTGAAAGTATTAATTGAATATCTTCTTTGTTTCCAAATAAACTAACACATTCTAAGTTGAAATCACTTATAAAGCAGCCAAAATGTTGAGGCTACACTGCAGGGATTTTTCCTTAAAAAAATACAAATAAAGTAGCTAAAATTAACCCTATACATTCAGATATAAAAGCATTAGTTGATACATGTTTTGATATAAGATAATGCTAAATAAGGGTGACTCATGATGGACTATATATCTGTTTTATGCTTAGAGTTTATTACTGGTCATCACAGAGACCATAAAGTTTTATATATATAAGCTGCTGACCTTTCCTTGCCAACTAGAGACTATCCTGGCTCATATATGAATCATAATTTTCCTTGCAACACAAGATGCATATTGATATTAACAAGCCTGAATGGTGCTTTATAGTAAATATTGTCTTTTTTTTCCTATGGTCAGTTTTTTTTCTGGGACCCAGAGGAAGCACCACCCCCCTCATCTTTCATCATGTAAACCTACTTTCCACCTCTCTTTCTGTTCTCTATCTTCTTTCTCCTTATCTTTCACCTTCCCTTCCCCTCTTTATATAGGCATAAGATAGTCTATATTTTATTTCATACATTTTTTTGAAAAGCTACGCATCTCATTCTTTATTTAAAAATTGGCATATAATGTGTTTTGAAAAATCACTACCCCTGAATACAATTAAACAAATTTCATGTATTTGTGATCTTTTGCTTCTAAGGCCCTTGTTTGAAATTTTTGGCATGTTTCAGTGATCTGGATTCAAGAAAATTCTATTTTTACTGTTATACTAGTGATGTTTATAACTTCAGATATATTTTATATTGCATTAATTGTTCTGAGCAGCCATTTTTACAGCAATCAAAAACTTTAAATCTGTCTTTTAAACTTTATTAGGTAATTATTTCAAGTGGATGAATATCCTAACCAATTCATCCAGAAAATGTCAGAGATTTAATTAAACAAAAAGTAAATTCTATTTGGGCGTAGAGTTGTCCTGTAACAGGAGCTTCATTTCCCATTCCTGCTGAGAAAGTGTTTACATTAATAGTCACCTGCAAGGTGGTAAGAGAGACAGAATTCTCATATTTATTCAACATGTCAGCTCTTTGTGCTAGCTGCAGGTAAACTACAAATTTATGTCTTCCTACTTAGCAAAATTGTAATTAGCATTAGCATTTCTCAATAAAATAAATACTTAGGGAGAAATCTCAAAGGAATCACTGTTTCCTTTTTAGTATAAAACCTCATGAAATTAGAATGAAAATAAAACATCTTTTATTCTGTTGTTTGCTAGGCTTAGTCGCAACAGTATAACATTGGGTTGGCCAAAAATTTCATTCAGGTTTTTCGTAACAGCTGATGAAAAGCCAGAAGGAACTTTTTGGCCAACCCAATAGTATACACACAGTGGTTCTGTAGTGGATATGTCAGAGAACTTTGATAACCACACATCTTCTTTCAGTGACTGTTTAGCTGCTTGTGTACTGGTGTTTACAGAGCAAAATGGATGAAAAGTCAAGAGAAAACACTCAGTATCTGGTTAACGTAATGCACATTCAATCTCCTAAAGTTTGCACAGCAATTGAAATGGCATCTTCTATAAATAATGCCATGCTTCCTGGTATTTCTATCATTTACAGCTTATAGTAGCAAGAGCAGCCCCAGCACAATATTTCTTAATCCTCCCAATGCCTTATGCATGTATAAATCATCTGAGCCCTGGCAGAATCTTGTCTTGACCCTCCAAGACTTTTATTGCCCTTTCATTCATTTTTTATTGCCTCTTCTTTCTTCTTCTTCTTTTTTTATTTCCTAAATCCATGAGCTGAAAAGGGGGTTATAGTTTTCATTTTCTTGTGAATGATGTATATATAGTTTCTTCCCCAGCATGCTGTCAGGGTTGCAGTAAAGAAAAGCTTCTCTGTTATGAAGAGCCAACTGAAGCAAATGAATCATTAGAATGATGAAAGGTCTGCTGGGGACAGTGTCTTTCCTCTCAGCTGTCAGTTAACAATGACACCTAATCCTTAGCATTTACTGAGTGTAAAATAAAGGTCCTTAACCATTTTATCACCCATACTTTAAACCTGAAAACTTCCCTGCCCCCAACTTTCTTTTTTTTTTTTTGGTAACTTTTTAATCTTTGGCTTTTTTTTTTTTTTAATTAGATGAAACTAACATTTAAGATTAGTTGGAGCCAAATTCATTTTCCCTAACTCTGTCATATGTTGTATTCTTGTTTGTTTGTTTTTTTAATTATTTGGAATTCTATAAAACTTGGAAATACAATAAATTACCAATTCTTTTTCTTTTTCTCTTTTTTAATTGGTGAGAAATTACTGTACAATGTTGTCTTGTTTTCTGCCATACAACAATGCAAATCAGACATAATTTTATATATATCCCTTCCGTATTTAGCCTTCCTCTTTCCTCATTTCATTCCTCTAGGGCATCGCAGAGCATGCCCCGACTTTCTGTTCACTCTTCTCTTTCTTTCCCCCTTCCCTTTTTTCCTGTTTTGTTTCTGTTTTTGGTCCTTAAATACATCCTTACTATGTTCTTATCATGGTAGAAATTTTGCTTTGGTAGGGACTCAAAATTCAAAGATGACTACATCATTTTTGCAATGAAGGAACTTGCAGCCTACAGGGGGACATACAGGTGCAAGCTATGAATTATGATATTCTGTGACTATGAGCAGTGATAGAGGCATGGACAAACATAGACGTGAAGGATGTATCAGTGAACTCTGGCTAGGTCAGCAAGGATAACTTCACTGAAAGTGAAATTTTCTATCTAGGGTCTTAAAGCTTTAACAGAAATTTTGCAAATAAATAAGAGTCAGGAGGAAATACATTAATAAAAACATATTCAGGCATTAGCAGCTAGAATTTTAAAAAAACAGGGTGAAAAGAGTGAGGTTGTGATTGAAAAGTGGACTGGAAATGTTTCTGAAGTCACATTGGATTTTTTTTTCATTAGTTTTTATTGAAGTATAGTTGCTTTACAATATCGTATTAATTTCCATGGTACAGCAAAGTGAATTAGTTATTCATATACCTATATCCCCTCTTTTTTTGATTTCCTTCCCATTTAGGGACCACAGAGCATTGAGTTGAGTTTCCTAAAGTGTGATTGTTAAGAGCTTTGTGTACCTCTAAAACTGGAGACCTTATTCTCTAATGATGGATTTTTAATCAGAAGAATCATCAAATGGAATCTATGAGAGTAGCACACGATATCCATTAGGACAGGAACTTGACAGAGTTGACAGGCATCAGTGAGTACACAGTTAACAAATGTCTGTCCTAAAGTTTGCAGGGGGTCAATGTGACAGTAGAATTCCTAATGGGAGATATCAGAGATGGGGCGTGGTGAGGAGACAGTGTCGTGATCTAGGTGAGAGATGATGACAACCTGAGCTAGGGAAACAGGTGTTGCTTTGATGAGAAATGTGAACTGGAGAGGTGAAATGACTGGACATAATATTGACAGGGCTCAGGGCTCCCTGGTGGATCAGTGATAAAAAGTTGACCTGCCAATGAAGGAGATACAGGATTGGGAAGGTCCCCTGGAGAAGAAATGGCAGCCCACTCCAGTATTCTTGCCTGGGAAATGCCATGGACGGAGGAGCCTGGCAGGCTACAGTCCATGGGGTCACAAAGAGTCAGACATTGCAACTGAACAACAACAATATTGACAGGCCTCAGTGACTGATAAAGTTTGGAACTTCAGTGGGGAGATTAAAGCATTCAGCAATAGGACTAAAGTAACTTCCAAATAAGATAAGATAGGCAAGAGAAAATGTAGATTTGGGAGGAAAATGGATAATTCTTGTTTGGTGGTGGTTTACTCAGCTGTGTCCAACTCTTGCGATCCCATGGACTATAGCCCACCAGGCTTCTCTGTCCATGGGATTTTCCAGGCAAGAATACTGGAGTGGTCTGCCATTTCCTTCTACAGATTCTTATTTGGGGATACTTTATGTTTGCATTCAGTAGAGTACATTGCTCATCTACATAAGAGATGGAGAAGTAAAATTAGGAACCATCGCCCCAGTGTTAATAACCAAGCTGGCAGAAGCAGATGAGATTCCTCAGGAGAGCCTCACATCAGAAGGTCACTATTTATAGGGAAGATAAAGAAAGTTATCCGACAGGAGAGGAAAAGGAGACACAACCAAAAAAGAAAGAGGTTCCAGGAAAAGCGTAGATTGTCTACTCTCTCCTTTTCTCCTCCTCTATGACTGACATTCTTCTCTTGGTTTTTGAAGATACAACAGGCTCGTCTGTTACTGAAAGTGGGGGTCTGCCTGCTTAGCTCTCTGAAGCCAATAAAGAGGCAAGGTTGATGGAAAGTTTATTTCCAAAGCCAGCAACCCTGGGGAGGTAGGGAAAGTGGACTCCTGACCAAAAGTCAATGCCCCCCTCCCCCCGCCACACACACTGACAATCAGCGGGCATGAGCTTTTATAGATGGAAGGAGGGGGCTAAGTGTAGAAACAGCACAGTCAGCTCTGACAGCCAGGCGGTGAAATTGCTCATGCGGTGGCCCAACCAGCATCATCTTGATTGTTTCAAGTACAGTTGATCTTCAGTTCTAGGGTCAATTTGTTCCCATTTCTCTGAGATCAGCTCTCAGAATTGTGGCAGCTTATGTTATGACTACAGTCTGATCATGGTGTAGTTAACTTCTTCCACCTGGTGGGGGTTTTAGTATCTATAAAACGACTAAAAGGAAATGGGGCAGATTACCATCTATAGCTCTTGGAGAGGAACTAAAGGTCCTCGACTATGCTTGATGACTAAATGTTATTATTCAGTTTTGTTGGACTGTTTTTCTTTGTTTCTGCATTTTCTCACTTCTCGGATTAAACTTATTTCTTGGCTAAAGGTTTTCCACAGACAAAAGGCAGATTGAGGAGATGGAGGGCAAGAACCCTAGGTCCTGCTGTGTTCCACATCCACAGCATTCAATATGAGACATGACTGATGGTGGAAATTTTGCTCATCTTCTTTGGTGCAATGTATGAATGTATGAATTCAACTCTAGGCCAAGTTGAATCACTTAGGAATTTAATGACAGTGGGTGACCAAATGCCACATTATTCTTGAAAATATTTAACAGGCAGGAGACAAAACAGAGAATTGGTAGAGGGAAGAAAGTGAAGGACATAATTTACTTATTATTGTTGCTGACTTCTGTGGCTTGCCATGAAGAAGTTTACACTAGTGAGTTTACAGCCAGAACTGTCAAAGCCTATGGAAATTTTTCTGGACTTCGACCAGTTTCTTAGGTTAAAGGCAGTCATCCCTAAGATCACCTGGGCTTCAGCCAACAAAACGTTCATGAAGAATCACATATAAGCAATCATGGAATCCATCCCATGCACTCTGAGCATCTGGGTTTTCCATTTTGTGTGTTTGTTTTCCTGAGAAAACTCTTTGCAGGGGAGATTTTTTTTTTTTTTTGGTTTTTATTTTTTGCAACTATTGATGTGGTATGTTCTGCATCAATGTTTTATGACATAATTCATATTTCTAAATCCTAATTCCTTAAACTGTATCCAGTTTGACTTCTGTCTGTGCCATCTTTGAAGTCAGCATTGATTCTAAACACAAATGGTGCAATGTATGAATGAAGAGTATTATATGGGAATTTTACTTAACAGACTTATGGGAGGTAAATGATCAACAAAACAACTTTCAAAAGCTGAGTGCTAGATCATTCTTATCTTATTTCTTTGTATTTTGATACTGTTTCTAGCCTACCTGCCTGATAATATGGAAATTTAATACTGGTTCCCAAAACCTGTCTGAAAGATTTATAAGCCATTTCTCTCTTCCAATGGTTGCATATAGATCTCACAGTCTATAGTGATCAATTGCCTTAATTCCATAGTAGAATATACTTCAATGTAACATTAATGGCTACTGGGACTAAATTCATAAGAATAATTACCTTATTGAAACAAAAATGCAGGAACAAAAGAGCTCCCACTCCTAAGGAAGCAAGTGCCTCTTGATATCAGGTGTAGCTAAATAAATAAAATATTTGATGTGATATTTAAACCAAATTTATCTGTTTTAATGAAGTGGTAGAAATATAACAGGAATATTTTCTGTAATTTATTTTGTTAACATTGGGCTTCCCAGGTGGCTCAGGGGAGCCACCTGCCAAGCAGGCGATCCAGGTTCGATCCCTCAGTTGGGAAGATTCTCCTGGAGAAGGAAATGACAACCTACTCCAGTATTCTTGCCTGGGAAATCCCATGGACAGAGAGGCCTGGTGGGCTACTGTCCAAGGGGTCACAAAGAGTTGGACACGGCTGAGTGACTAAGCACAAGCACCTTCTGCAACCCCATGCTGGAAGTTCTCGCCTCCAGGTCTCCCCAGTAGTGTTGTTGTAGAATTTCTGTGTAGAAGTGGCTCATGTCTAGGATGTGTTTAGAAGTGGGTACCAGATTCCTCTTCTTAAAGTTTCACTTCCAGCGCAAGCAGTGTATGTGTTTGCTCGTTTGAGGGTCATAGAGATAAAGTTCCTTTATCCCAGTGCATTTTGCCTCTTCACTTTCTCCGTCTCCTGATGCTCAGAGGCCCTGGCAGTGTTGCATGTTTGTTCTCTCAATCATCCTTTCAGACCCCAGTGTTGCAACTGTCGTTGTCTGCTTCTGCTCCGGGGACCTCTTTTGAATGTCACTTAATTGCAATGTTCTTTCTCATTTCTCTATTCAAATACAGAATTGTCTGCATTGCTGCCCAAGACACAATATTCTTTGCAGGACCTATCACGCCCCAATGTTAGAGTGAAGACTTTGTTCCCCGTGAGTGCAGGATGCACTTTTTTGAACTTTCAAAACCCTTCGTGCAGTTTGGTTTAAACATCTCGTGTAGACTTTATTCAAACCCTCTGCCTTAGATGTGGCATATGAACCAAACTGAGGAAGATATGATTAAAGGGCACTGGGTGTTGTGTCACCTGATCCTTTCTCCTCTTTAGCAGTTACCCACTCCCGCGGGACACATGGATGTCTCAATCTTTTTTTCCCACAGATTGAGCTCTTTCTTGGAAGGACATGGAGTGACACACCAAATCAATCCCTGTTCCACTAGTGTGAACACGGATCAATTTTCAGGCAGAAGCACCACCCACTTCAAGTCAATATTCATTCAAAAGACCTGTGTGAGGGAAACCACTCTAAATACTGCATGTAATCAGATTTTTTTCTTATTCAGTTGTGTGTTATATGCTTTATTTAAGGAATACATACACCAGCTTTTCTTCACTAACATTGATCATAGTAGTAAATGTGACCCCAAGATATTATTAGGTTCAGTTATCTGTTTACACTCTAGTGTTAAGGAGTGATGGATTATTGTTCTTATTCCTAATATTTAAAAAAAAGAAGCAACTGACTTTATGACAACAAACATGGTAATTTAGGTAAAGAACCCACCTGCCAACGCAGGAGACATAAGAGACTCGGGTTCGATTCCTGGGTCAAGAAGCTCCCCTGGAGGAGGGCATGGCAACCCACTCCGGTATTCTTGCCTGGAGAATCTCATGGCCAGAGGAGCCTGGCAGACTGCAGTCCATGGGGTCATAAAGAGTCAGACACGACTGAAGTGACTTAGCACACACACAGATATCTAAAGAAATGGAGAGAAAAATTTCACAGGGACTCAAAAGGGTGATTAACCAATGTCAAATGACAAAGCTACAACAATTTAGTAATAAATCTGATGTTCTTTATTCAAGGGGAATCAACCCATGGATTGGGAAAGTTCAGTGCCTCACAGTGGTGGAACAGTATTCCTGAGGCGATGGGCAGGAGCCTGTTTTAGGAGCTGGAGAAGCTGTCGTGCTGGAACAGGGCATGATTAGCTAGGAGGTCAAGGATTTCCTTATAAGGCTGGCAGGTCCTGTTTTCTAGAGTAAGCTGATTTGGACGGTTGTGATTGGTGTTAGATTTCTATGACAGTGAGGCATTTCTGAAAGTGCGTACTTGAGTTCATTTTGATTTGTGACCTGGGCCAGGCTGCTGGAAGCCCTGCATTTTGGGGTCCGGATACACAAATTAATGTTTTCACCAGTATCAACATGAAATTGACAGTTTCCCACTTTTCTCTCCCCATAACTCTTATCTTACTACTTTTCTTATTCCTTTCCTCTCCATCCATTCTTACATTTGTTCTTTCTCATTTATCTTCTCTATGATATTTTCTCATCATCTATTCTTCTCCCTATGGTTTTCCAGTTTTCTTCTTTTCTTTTTTCAACTTGAAGAGTGGTTAAATTGACAGGCAGAGCAAGACAAGTGAGGAAGGAAAAGAAATGCTCAGCAGTGGGGGAAGATAACATTGTGTGTGTGTGTGTGTGTGTGTGTGTGTGTGTGTGTGTGCGTGCGCACGCATGTGCATGTGTATCCACTCTGAGTTGACTCAGGGGTTCAGATGGACCAGGCGTAAGAAATGTTTCCTATATAACAATTTACTGCTCACTTTTTTTTTTGGTTAGATATTTTGTTTGTCCTTTAAGGGAATATTTTTCACAGGAGGGATTGGGGTTTGGTTTGGTTTATTTGTTTTGGTTTTAGGAAAGATCTCTAAATGAAATTGAGCCTCAAAATATTAAACTGTTACTATCTTTCTTGAAATGCATTTTTTAAAACTGTTGTTGTTGTTCTTCTTCTGAGGCCCATTATTATACTCTTGTTTGAGGAACTGTCAATAGAAAAATGTCATCTCCATCTTACACGTGAAGAAAATGGGCCCAAGGAGTTTCAGCCACTTGCCAAGTGGCACATGGCTACATGACTGCTGGATCCAGAACTCTCTGATAAAACTTCAACCTGATTTGCTTGAATTATCAATAGTGTTTTATTCTGAGGCACTTTGCACAGAGCACTATCAGCTTCGTGCCTAAACATGGGTGCATACACCCTCTTAGGTATGCATTTGTACCCGCATGGTCGCACCCTCTTCATTGATTGTAGAACAAGATGACTGCCTCAGGCTGGAGTTGATGAGATGTCCTTTCTAAGTAGTTTAGTCTAGGATTCATGTAAAATTAAAAAGTGCATTTACAAAGAAAACTATCAGGATGTGAACATGAATAAAGACTGATGCATTTTCAAAAACATCAAACCAGGATAGTTGATCAGCTGGCAGAATTAGGATCTCAGTGGTTCACCACTTTTCTTAAGAAAATACAAACACCTAGCAAGATGTAAAAGAGTTAATTAAATCAGTCTGATAGGGATTTAATATATGTCTAAGTTTTTTAGTGGCTTAAAGAAAAACTGATGGATCCTGTATTAAAAAATATAATCAGATAACTTCTGGAAATTCTTAAAGCAGCAGCTTATTAGTAAAATGTCTAAAGTTAAAACTACTCTTTTCTCTGTTTTGAGAAATCTCTGTTTTGTGAAGAAAAAAATATCTTTTGAGGGAATAAGAATTTCTCTACTACATAGATTGCTTGAAATTTATTTATAGAATGTAAATAAGAAAAGAACAAAACTATATTGGTAACTAAAATAGAACTGTACCTCCTCTGCATTGGGGACAAGGTCAGTTAATCAGTAAATGGATTGGCTGTGTTACAGGCACTGTTCAGTAGGACCTTTCAGTTCCTATCTTCACTTCATCTACACACTTTCAGAGGTCACTGTTTCTTTTCTTTACTTTTTGTATGACGACTTCCATTATGCAGACGTAGAATCAACAAGGAAAAGGAAGATGGAGAATTTATTCTTTAAAGGTGAAAAGGTAGTAAGATAGTAGCCAGTGATAAAGACATAAGGCTGAGATTATGTGGCAAAAATAATTTAAGTTCTGGAAACAAAATATACTTTGAGATATCATCTGGTCAACTTCCAGGCAAAATTAAATTTCAACCAAACAGTAAATTAAGCCTAATTTCAATACTCTTCAAAATTCCAAAACACCTTTGAACTTCAGATCGCCATCTGTAATATATAATACTATTTAAAGTAGTCCGTATCCATTAAGATAATATTTTTTAAATGTGACAAGCCTCACATGATAAAGATATTCACAGAATAATGAAGATTATAAAATTATCAATGTAGCAATGTCTACTAAGTTCTGCAACTTTAAAATGGCTAACATGATAAAGAAACCAGAAGAACAAAAAGAATGTGTGCTTTAAAGTGCTTATGCTTCCAGCCTGTGGTGCAAAGTTGGAGCAAACACAGAAGTTATTGAACAAAGAACATACTCTAGCTGTTTCTAACAGCTGTTTGACAATGTCCACCTGCTTATCTATATATTTACAGGTTCTTAATATCAAATGGGGCTTCCCTGGTGGCTCAGACGGTAAAGAATCTGCCTGCAATGCAGGAGACCTGGTTCGATCCCTGGGTTAGGAAGATCCCTGGAGGAGGAAATGGCAACCAACTCCAGTATTCTTTCCTGGAGAATTCCATGGACAGAGGAGCCTGGTGGGCTACAGTCCATGGGGTCGCAAAGAGTTGGACACAACTGAGTGACTAACACACACAATATCAAATGCATCCTTCCTTCTATCAGCTTATTTTCTTCTCCTAACTATTCAAGATGGGTTGGCTGATCATTTTGACTGAGTCTGAGAAGGAATAGAGTATGCACCAAGTGCAATTAATATTAATTTATATGCAGAGCTAAGTAATATGAGGAATTTAAAGTTGTCTTATCCTGCAGATCATTTTTAATACCAAAACTTTCTTCATACAGAAAGAAAGAGTGTTCCTGACACCACAGGGTCACGAGATTCTCCTGGGGTCCCAGAAATGCTGAGTCCAGGCTTCCAAACCTGATGCCTTTCCATTGAACAAAATCAGTCTTCCAAATTCCACTCATGCTTGAACTCTACACTGCTGATTTTCTCTTGCAATAGCAGAAAAGGACAGTTTCCTTTAGAAAGAAGAGCAGATATCTGTAAGATAAATTTGTAGGGTATCATGGCCATACAGTTGAAACTCTCTTCCCCGATATATTTGGACTAGAAGATGTTCAGTTAATTAATCCACTGAAAATGTTGGCTAAAGTAGGGAACTGTGAAACAGGACATATACGATGTAGAAATTTTGTATCAATTTAAAACATTTAAGTGTATATGCAGTTGCCAATTTTGATGTGAGACTGGGCTCTTTGAGTAGGAATGTAGTGATTGGTTTTCTTCTTATCTGTTTATCACTTGCAAAATTTAGTACTTGCAATTTTCATATTCAGTTTCTTTACAAAGTAATGTGAGCTCAGAATCTTCCTAGATTTCTATGATTTGTTTTTAAAGTCAGGTTAATATACTGAGGTGCGATTTTTTTAAAAACCAATTATTACTTTGGTCTTGCTCACATCTAACTTAATAATGACTTTATGTCATTCTTATACAGCAAATCCTTAAACTCATTTTCATAGGAACACCTCTCTTTGTTTTTTGCCTCCATGTTTGATCACTTCATGTTACAAACACTACACAGTAATATTTATGAAACTGAAAACATCAGGCCATTTTTCTGTAGGTATTGGAGTGAAGTAAATGTTTTTATATCAAATAAATTTATGAAATGCTATAGCAAGTTATGCAAGTTTCCTGACTAAATAACTTTATCATGGCATTTGCAACAAGTCTAACTTACATTCATGTGTTTGGCAATAAACACAATTTACCCAGCTGATGGAAGCAGAATTAGACAGATCTATAAGAAAGAAGCCAGCCACAAAGCTTATTCAAGTCCTGTGAGGAAAAATGAATCTGTTTTATAGAGGGAAATGGAGAACATTGGTTACCCAAGACACCAAGGAAAGCTGGTGAAGAAACTCTCTTATATATTATTTATTAAGTCAAGTTTGTGAAAATTCTGTGTCCTATATAGGTATTTCTGTTTATACACACACACACACACACACACACACATATATATATATACATATATATATATGTGTATATATATATATATATATAAAGTTTTCCTCATGCATAAACTGCAGAGTAAATACTCTAAAATCACTCTCTTCTGCATGGCCTCTGTCCTCAAGTTTCCATCTGTCTTTTTCTATCTCTATTCTTATGTCTCTTTTCTTTCTCTTTTATTCTTTTTCTAACCACATTTGGCAAAAAAAATTTTTCACCTATAAATAATTTTCAAGGTTAAACCTTCTGGCCTTAGAAATGTTGTTTATCTTCTGGGGAGTACTCAAAGTAAAGATGTTGCTAATCTAGAGAAAATAGGGTCAATTTTGCTCCCAA
Organism: Dama dama; assembly: GCF_033118175.1. Classification (NCBI taxonomy): domain Eukaryota; kingdom Metazoa; phylum Chordata; class Mammalia; order Artiodactyla; family Cervidae; genus Dama; species Dama dama. Next base: position 16,118,146 of record NC_083686.1, on the reverse strand, counting down.
TAGGAAGAAGAATAGTTCTTACATCACTCTAAACTTCCTATAACAGCATGTTTTGTTGATACAAAATCATGATAACTTAAACACTCATCTCCTATCAAATTATCGAAGGACAGTTTTGGTGGTGTTATTCCAGCAAGTGTGTGTTATGGTCTGACTGTTAGGTAAGACTATTTTGTGCCAGCAGAGCGTAGTGAACATCAGTGCTTTTCCCAGTAACAAGTGACTCTTGGATGTCAAAAGAGTATTCAATGTTTCTGAACTTCAGTTATCTCATCTGTATGACAGACATTATAAAACCTCTATTGCAGGATTATTAGGGGAATTAAATACAGTAAAATGTGTAGAAATGCCAAACACAGTGCTTGGCAGGCATATAGTTGGTGAACAGTAAATATTACTTTTCCCTTTAGGTTACACTCACCATGTGACCTCTCAGTGCCAACAATGACCTTCACTCTTAAAGGCAAAGTTAACCTTTTACTATTTATACATTTCTTAACATGTTATGGGCTTCCCTGGTGGCTCAGTTGGTAAAGAATCTGCCTCCAGTGCGACAGACCCTGGTTCGATCCCTGAGTTGGGAAGATCCCCTGGAGAAGGGAACGACTACACACTCAAGTATTCTGGCCTGGAGAATTCCATGGACTGTATAGTCCATGGTGTCACAAAGAATCAGACACGACTGAGCGACTTTCACTTTCATGGCAACTTTAACATGTGAAGTGCCGTCAGCTTGTTTTATTCTTGGCTAAAGAAATCTTTCCAAGACTGATTACTTAACTTCTTCTAGGGCGGTCATATTTTCTCATTTGTTTTGGGTTCTAGAAATATGTCAGAAAAAAATAAGAAAAGTAAATGATTTACCAACCTGAGTTGCACATCATCAAAGGCAATTATTTATGTTATGGAGATCTCTCTTCAATTTAACTTCATTCTTTCATATTGAAAGAGGAAATACAGTTAGAAAGTTGTAATGGTTTGTTTCTTGTCAGGATCCATTATGGGAAACCATAGAGCAAAAAATAACTGAAAATAACCTTGAAACTGTAAGAAATCTTTCTTACATTTCAATTACCTATCACATAGTGGACTAGATGGAGCAAACATGGTAGACCATTTGATGGGTGAACAGATTTTTACCTGCTGCTTTAGAATCCTAAGCAGAAGATGTTATATTTTAGGATCGATAATGTTTGTTAGGTGATAGTTTGCCTCCTTGAAAAGCACATTTTATTTACTCAGCAAGTAACTTGAAAACTTTCATGGGAAAGTATTTAAGCCAAATAATACAGTAGTTGCATTAGCAACTTTATTGTACTCCTGCTCCTTCAAGACTCTCAGCAGCCGAGTTTTTGTTTGCCAAACAGAAAGTATATATTTATTGTAGACTTACTGACCATAGGAGATGGTTCATTCTGTTGGCAATCTCTCTGTGCATGTCTGTGTAGTCACTTCAGTCATGTCTGACTCTTTGCAACCCCATGGACTGTAGCCCACCAGGCTCCTCTGTCCATGGGATTCTCCAGGCAAAAATACTCTCTGTTTACCAAGCTATATATGGCATTTGGGTTTTGTTGACTGCATCATACTCTTCAGGGTATATTTAATGTGTAACACTTCCATTGTGGTGGAGACTCTTGAAGATTTTAAATTCTCTATTAACTCAGACAGCACACAGAGTTAACAAATGAAGCCTACTGGTCCGTCTAATTTAGAGATTATGATATTTTCTTTCCCAGGAAGTTTGGTTTCCAAATGATCACATTGAGTGGATCTAGTGTCTTTATACTTGTACATTCCAATGGAGGTTGATACAACATCACAGTTCCCTGTCTCAAATAACCTTTCAGCTTTTAACTGGCCACTTGTTTTTAAGGTTGGCTGAGAGCAGAAAATAAAACTTCCATGGTCTGGTAATCATGGTCTGGTAATCATAGGTTGCCCTTATTTGTAACATGTTCCCCTTGGGTTAAGTCACAGATCTGCTTTAAAAAGCAGATCAATCCTGTCTGGAACAAAATATCAATCAGATGTGACCAGAGTTTTGAAATTTGATGAAAACGTAAAACTTTCTAGTTGAAACTGACCTGTGCTTTGGTGAGAGGTTTAATTGTTCTGTACCACATCTCAGCTGTTTTTATTTTTCTCTAGTAAACAGAGTATTTCCATGTATGATATAAAAATAATCAAATAAGGATGTAACTGAGAATGTATTGAAAAATATTTCTCCTTCCAATTTATTGAAAATATAAAAAACACTATGTTTAACTTTTTATTAAATGAGAAACTTTGTATACTTCTATATTGCATGTAAGAGAGAGGAGCAAGGCCAAAGAACTTTTCTAATTAACTGAACATTTTGATCTTTGGTCAAAAGCATCTAAAATCTAAAATTCTTCTGATATATTCTGGACCTATGGCAATGCTAAAAGCACTGATATATATTACTATATTTGATTTTACAGAAGCTAGGCTATTGCAACTGAAAAATGAGCTTTTAGTTTTGGTTCTTATTAAAAATCTTATAATTTGGTCACCTCAGGATTCTTGTGCTGGATAGCCATAATATTTTGGTGTTCTCCTTCCAGAATGTAATTCAATAAGTATAAAAATTTTACTAAGTTAACTCTATAGAGAGACATATTTGAAAACTTCCACTATTTGTAATGTGAAGTACAACCTCAAGACTTAAAACTGCTTACTGTTTGAAGTATTCTTGAAAAACTAAAACCAAACCAAACAAAAGCAAGCAAACAAAAACACAGAGTGTTTAAAACATCAAAATTACTCTAGGAGCTTTTTGAAAAATACAAATTTGTGGTCACATCTTCAAATATCAAGATGTAAGGTATTATCATCCTTTCTTGGCTTTTTTTGTAAAACATTTTTAAATACTGAGGTTCTGGGAAGTCCTGCAGAAATTAGCTCTATTTACCTTAGTGTAACCTGTAGTTTCTCAGATGGATTTGATCCTGGATAACTCTTTTTTTTCTGTCAGTGGTGCTTTTTATTTTTTTTTTATTAAGGCATAGTTGATTTACAATGTTGTGTTAGTTTCAGGTGTAGAGCATAATGATTCAGCTATAAATATATATATAAATTGTATAAATATATATAATTTTTATACATTAATAAATTTAATATATAAGCATATATAATAAATAAATAAATTATATTTCTATATTAATGAGTATTATAATTTATAAATGAATATTGTATGTTAATTATATATATATATATATATACACATACATATTTTTCAGGTCCTTTTCCCTTATCGGTTACTGCAAAATATTGAATATAAAACTAGACTGTAAAAAAAAAAAAAAACAAAAACTAGACTGTGAAATTTATTTTCTCCAGAGTATCCTTTGAGAAATGCTGCTGAATAAAACTGGACAAGATCCAAATTGTTGTTTATATCAGTATCAGTACTGCTTTCTAATGCAATATGATTATAGCATATTTGAGAATGTGCCACATTCAACGCTATTGAAAACATTTTACCTCCATTTAGACCTATGAATGGAATATTTCTATTGCCTAAATGGTGTCTAAAAATTGAATACTGAAGAGTCACATTACTTTTGTGTGAAATGGAGTATTTCCTGCCGTATCGATAAACAATGATGACACAGCCCTCAGGGATTCTGGCCCTCCAAATATGAGTTTCTGAGCCCGGGAAGAATAGTGCCTGCTGTCTGGCAGCCACTGAGCTGCCACTCCCTACAGAGAGGGAGGAAGTAGGGTGTGGAAAATCAAATCTCAGGATGCTGGCCCCAGACAGCTGAGATGCACATGAAAGAAATGATTTCAGTGATTTCTGGTTGAACATCAGACTGTTGCATCTTGCGTACATAGAAAAGCACTAAATTTCTTAATTTGAGATATCTGGTTTCCTTAATTAGCAATAATCTTTTTTAATTAATTAATTTTAATCCGAGGATAACTACTTTACAATATTGTGGTGGTTTTTGCCATATAGCGACATGAATCAGCCACGAGTGCACCTGTGTCCTCCTATCCTCAACCCACCCACCTCCCTCCCCACCCAACCCCTCTGGCTTGTCCCAGAGCACCAACTTACAATAATGTTTTGATGTTCAGACTACCTACCCCTTGTTGCAAACTTCAGTATAAACTGACCCCTCCCCAGTGCACGCTCAAAACGGTTCTCTCTGGGTTATTTTAGATGGTGTCTCCCAGGCTTCAAGTTCTAAAAATTCCCACCAAATAAAGCATAACTCAACTTTTAGGTTGTGACTCTTTTTTTAAGTCAATATTTGTATGATTTATTTTCTGACTGCATGAAATAATCAGGAAGAAAGCAAATAGATAAGGATGTATGAGTGTTTTGTTTCAGTGGCCTAAGTGCCCGTTCCCTGAATGGAATCATGGTTCTGTGGAGCTAAACTACTAAAAGTACTCTTGTCACCGTATTATTAGATATCTGCTGAATTGAAGTTTAGAAGCAAACACACAAGATATGAAAAGCCTTTTCATATCACAAGACTTTACAAATAGACTGGTAAAAAAGCAAATTACAAATGCTTATTTATTGCCTTTAGTGGGATGATTTGAGTGAATAGACTTGAAACATATACATTGCCATATGGAAAACAGATGACCAGTGAGAGTTTGATGCATGAAGCAGGGCACCCAAAGCCAGTGCTCTGGGACAACCCAGAGGGATAGGATGGGGTGGGGGGAGGGTTCAGGATGGGAGACACATGTATACTTATGGCCAATTCATGTTGATGAATGGCAAAAATCATCACAATATTGTAAAATAATTATCCTCTAATTAAAATAAATAATTTTAAAAATTATTGCCCTTAATTGGAGGATCAAATCTAAAATTATGGTCAGGGGTTGGGGCCAGAGAATTTGTCAAAATTAGTTACTTGAGTTTTTTAATGTATTTTAATATGTAATATGTTCAGAAGAAGTTTGAATTATATTTGTATTTTTCTTCCACTAGGGAAAGATATTAGAGACATTTTGAGTTTGGAGGTAGACATACAGTCACATTTATAAGAAAGGAAGCATTTCCATAATATTGGAAAATGTTATCAAAGAAGAGGAAAGAATCATTAGTTTTACCTCTGGAAAAAGGTTGAAAAAAGGGTGATTTGTTAATCAGTGTCTTTTCACTTCACATGGGCCAGTCACTAAGCTAGGCAAACTGAGTACATTATATCACTGAAGTAGAAGAAATTTTCTTTAAATCCTCTTATATTTACAGACAACATCATCTGTTGCTTAGAGTTTCTTTAAAAAAAATTGTGATAATGGTGTGTGTGTGTGATAATGGACTTAGGTATTATATCTGTATTCACACTGTTGACTTCCTTTCTCTATTATTCCTTTATCTGCCCTGCCCTGTTTGTTCCAATTCTTTCTTCCACTGTATGAAACAACTCTGTGCTTTTTGCACAGTAAATCTGATATAAAATATTAAGAAAGTAAATGAAGAATCCTGCCTCCATGTGTTCTGTGTGAAGAGATGCTTCCCTTTGCCTTTGGTTTCCACTGAGCATCAGTCTTCCTTGGATCTAAGCTCATCATTGCACCGTATCCTAAATACATATAAAGAATCTTCTGCTTAAAATTATAATGCTAGCAAGATTGTCAGAAAGCAGTCAATTTTCCCCTTACATTTAGTGAAGCAAAAATAGAGCAAAAATAAAACTTCGTATGCCTGATTTCAAGTTTGTAGATGACCTAAAATTGTGTCCATGGGTTACTTTACACATTTAATTCACCTTGGTTGGTTTCATGATGCTGTCACCTGAGTGTCAATTAGTACACTGGACATCTGCCAAGAAGGAGCTGAAATAAGGCCATCGGCTCATTTCATCTTGGCGCTAAGGTTACTGCTAAGCTGTATTTAACCTGGTGCCAAAGGCCAAAGACATTTAGTCCAGGAACTGGATTGTATGCAGGAGCTTTACAATAAAGAGAGACTATGCAGGAATTGTCTTGCTTTTTCAGTCTTCTTACAAAAGAAAGATAGTGAAAACCTATCACAAACATTTCACAATTATGGTAACTGCTACCAGCTTACAAGGTGCGTATTATAGATTTTTCCAGCATGCTAAAGCTTATCATTTACATAATTGTTAGTCACTCAGCCATGTCTGACTCTTTGCAGCCCCAAGAATGGTAGCCCATCAGCTCTTCTGTCCATGGAATTCTCCAGACAAGAATACTGGAGTGGGTGGCCATTCCTTTCTTCAGGGCATCTTCCTGACCCAGGAACTGAACCTCCGTCTCCTGTGTCTCCTGCGTTGCAGACAGGTTCTTTACCATCTGAGCCAGTTGGGAAGCCCATCATTTTTTATAAGGAAAATAAAAAATGCTGTTTCTCAGAGTCAAACAAAGGGTTTATCATCTGGAAGGCAGGGAGTATGCTCACTTGGCAGAAATGGGAGTTTAGAAATAAGGTAACAGTTGGGATTGATAACATTCAAACTAATAGGGCTAGGATCAATAATACTGATATTGGAACCTAAGGCAAAAGGAAAAATCAGTAATAGTGATGGTGTCTTTATTTTGATATTTCATTCATGATGGGTTTTTAAAATATTAATTTGTTTCTGTTAAAAGTTTTATGTTGATTACTATCTACTTTGATGCTCCTTAAATTTTGTACCATTTTTAAAATTTGCTCTACAAACTAACATAAGCAGAAAACTGAAAAATTTTATGGAAAATTTCAGAAGAAAACATCACCATACTGACCCCATACTTCATATAACTAAATAATAGATCTCAAAGTTTCATCATTGCTAGCATTTGGAATTTTTTAGTGCATAATATTGGACAGTAAAATTCTCAGCATCATTGGAAAATGATGATAATAGACTGATTCACTGCCAAAATTTCATGAGGGGCAAGATAAAAGATATGTGGCTGAGCTACATGAAATTTATGTGTTCTATATTTAAACAGGGATCCTAGTCAAGGAAGAGTCCCTCACCCACCAGTTTGTGCTATTCTTAATAAATCAGAAAGATATTTTTATTTTGACTAAAGGAGAAGGTTAAAGTCCTGGCAGGAAGGTACATATGGGTGAAAAAGGAGACTGAACATGCAAGGAACTGACTGATTATTAAATCTTCTGATTACTAAATCTAAATCAAGTTGTAGATGCAAAATGAAAATTAAATATGATTTGCATGACATTTTGCTTGCTCAGACATCTTTTAGTGGAATAATGATTCGGTCTTGACCGAACTCTGAACCTCTGAATTGGATTTTCATTTTACTACCTTTCTTCTTTGCAGTTGTTAATATATTCCTAGTGTTAATATGTTCTCAGGTTCTAAGAAAAAGGAAAAGCCCCGCTGTGGCCAAGTTAGCATTTGGAATTCCCATGTCAACTCAAACATGGATAGCCAAATAAATCTGTTTATTGTATTTAAAATTATGCATATATTTAAATGTTCAATATATTTTGCTCACCTGAATCCCTTTATGAAACCTAAGTAGACCTATCCAGATGAATTAAATGAAAAGAAGTATTATCTTCATAGTTATCAAGGATCTTGCACTTCTATACTCTCTTTGAAGTTGATTCCCTGAATGATTTTAATATTACATATATTTTCTTCATTATAAGCTTATGTGCAAATGAATCCCTGCCTGATACAAGGTTACCAGCAAAAGTGTCTTTGTGTGAGCAAGCATATATATGAGTGTATGTATGCATTTGTCTGTGTGTAATCATTGTATTTGCCCACAATGGCCCTGCCTTTATTGGGAACAGAAAGTGGAGATCCGTATACTTTTTAATTTCTCTTGCTTGAAGACATACTACTTGTGAACAATTGTGACAATCATCTTTGTGTCAGTGGCTCTTGTACTTGCCATGTCATGTCCTATTGCTGATGATGAACTTATCCAAAAAGGGATGCTCAGCTGCTTCTCTGTCTATCTCAGGAATCTTCTAATCTTCTAATGGAGCAGTTATTTGCAAACAGTGAGCCTGGAAAAAGAAGACTGTATTGGTGTTGGCCAATAGGCAGCCATGCAGGAGACAGATTGGAGGTGGGATAGAAGTGTGAGATCAGAGTATTTATTTCCCTTACTCCTTAGCTCTGGGATTGCATTGAGTTAGCTCTGTATTTTGGCCTAATCCAATGGGAAAACTATAAGGCTGGAAACCTAGTTCTATTATCCATGCAAGTTAATCTCTCTGGGCAGGAGTCTGGGTGGAAAAGTGCAGTGTATCTGAAGGGACTCATGGACAATATCTGGCACATTATCTCTTAATGGAGCCTGCCCTGATACTTGAAAATTTATACCGCTAAGAGTAATATTTTCTTTAGAAATTAATAGTAAACACAGATTTTTAATTCAGTTAAGTCAAATGCCTGTATGATGCCATTCAACTTTAATAACAAAATGTTACATGTACTATGCCAGAAAAGAAAGAATGTGAAGTCGCTCAGTTTTGTCCAGCTCTTTCCAACCCCATGGACTGTAGCCTACCAGGCTCTTCCATCCAAGGGATGTTCCAGGCAAGAATACTGGAGTGGGTTGCCAGTTCCTTCTCCAGTAGATACACTCAAAGTGTGGAAGTCAGGGAGGGAGGGATCAACTTTATTTGGAAAGGCATCAGGGTTTCTCCTTTGGGTAAGATCTTTCATTGTTCTAATGAAGAAAAGAGGAAGGAGATGCTATACAGAGAGGACAAGGTGATTCCTGAAAGAGCATCACGTGATTCTGAAGAAATCAAGAATAATAGGAAAAGAAAATTGGCCTTTGGGGTTAAACTGAAAGCAGTTCAAACCCAAGCTCTTCCATTTATTAGCGGCTGGTAAATGAACAAAACCTCTCTGATGCTCATTTTTTATCATCTGTAAAAGAGACACAGTTATTCTTACCTCACAGATTACTTTTATTGATTAAATGAGACAATGTATGAAAAGTACCAACAGTTATATTTAATTGTTAGGAGTACTCCCTTTAGGCACAGAGACTATTATGTCCAAAATCTTATTCTAGATTACAAAATAATAACCTGTTATTAGGCTGAGGAGCTACAGATAAAGAGGCAAGCAAACCAATAAGCAACAAGAATTTACCATATAGTATAGGGAACTATTTTCGGTATCTTGTAATAATCTGTAATGGAAAAGAATGTGAAGCTGTACATCTGAAAATAACCACAATATTGTACTTCAGCTAGTTAAAAATTTGTAAAAGGGCAAACAAACAAATCATCAACAAAATAACTTTCTAACTTGGGTTCATATGATAACTTTTGTCTTGGGTGGTGGATCACTTATAATAGTAAGTTATTCCACTATTTCTCGTGTATGGTTGTTCTCTGCTGGCATCTATTGATAGTTTGGGTACTGAATAATTTCCTCATTTTTGCTCATTTCTTCCTTTTAAATATGTTGTAAACCATAAAGAAGTCTTCATGGTGGGTTTCAATATACTCTAGGTCAAGCTTGTATGCATATTGTGCATGCATGAATGTGTGCTAGGTTGCTTCTGTTGTATCCAAGTCTTCGTGATCCTATGGACTGTAGCCTGCCAGGCTCCTTTGTCCATGGGGTTTTTCAGGCAAGAAAACTGGAGTGAGTCACCATGCCCTCCTCCAGGGGATCATCCCGACCCAGGGATTGAACCCGTGTCTCATAAGTCTCCTGCATTGGCAGACAGGTTTTTACCACTAGCACCACCTGGGAAGCCCCTATGTGCATATTAAAAAGTAATAAATGATAATGTTCAGTGAATGGAGTCATATAAGTCTCTAATCTTCTAATTAAGTTATTCTTAATCTCTAATTAAGTTATTCAAGAAAGATCTTTCAACAGCTCTCATAGCTAGTTCTCACTTACTTTTCTTCAAATCTTCTGAAAAGGGTCAGATTTTTCCATTATCTAAAATATTGAATTTGCTAACTTTGTTTATGAACTCTACTGAAGAGAAACTCAGTGACCTTAATTTAGTCTTGCTTTCAACTATGAAACTTTCTTCTTCAGTAAGTAACTGACTTTATATCCCTTTTCTTTTTCTGTCTTGATGCATATGTATAAAGAGATGTGTATCTATCCATTCATTTTATTCTCTTGCCCCGACACCCACCACACCCCACCCCACCACACAAATGATCAGGATATATAGCATATATCTATTACCTCTTTGGTGACTTTCTTACGTTATATTTTGAAAAAAATATTATTTTATTTCTCATTGTTCTTTTTTTTTGGAATCTTTCCTCTAGTTTAACAATATATCCATCGATCTGCCCATCTGTATTCCGAGTTTAGTCAGATTTAGGTTGGTAATTATATATGAATTAGACTACATGCCCCCAAACAACAACTGGTTTACTGACTTCTAATGCTACTGCAGACACCCGAGGGTATTCATTAAATGTTAATTAATAATGGTATGCTGAGTTGAATTGGCTTGTGGATTCTGGCTGACTGCTCTTCAATTTAAAATTATGAGATGCATAGCATCAATCTATCAGCAGGCAGAATCAATTTTAATTTATTGCATGTGTCTAGAAAATTGTAGACCTTTAAGAATTCAAAGAAGTGGATATTGTATTAGATATGAAAGAAAATATATAACATAAAAATGAATGCAATGTGAAAGATTTGAGAGTTTTTTCTAGGGGCTTTTCCTTGCCTTTGTTCCTCTTAAATTCTCATTTGGATTCAGTTTTCCAAAATTCATACAAAAGTGAGGTGACTTTTTTTTTTTTTTCACTTTTTAACATATTTGTGGATTAGTGAATAATTATGAGAACTTGGAACATTCTGTTGTTGTCCTAAATGAACATTATACTTCTCTTTGCTAAGGATGGTCACTGTTTTTTAAGGTTTTGAAAGTAGTTGCAGATTATTTTGAGAAGTAGGAAGGAATTCTTGAAATATTCTAAGTTTTTTTGGCTTTATGATGGTTCTCTCAAGATGGTTCTCATTTGTTATAAGTAGTATATGACTCCATATTTATGTTTCAGCCTGCAAATGGTTATGGGAGCCATAGTTTTAAGGGAGACTTTCAGATTTTCACTCATTTACTAACTTAATGATACAGAAAATTGTAAAAATGACTTTTTAAGAAACCCAAGAAAACCTTTCTATAATAATTCTGATATAATTAGCCAAATTCAATCTAATTTGGAGTAAAAAGAAAGAAGTTTACTATTTTAATAAGATAGATTTGATGTGTTTCTGAGCTTTAAAATTAGTGTCCACTCAAGACTTTAAAAAAAAATCATTTAAGAGGGGTGCTGGGCTTCCCTGGTGGCTCAGAGAGTAAAGAAACCACCTGCAGTGCAGGACCCAGGTTCAATCCCTGGGTCGGGAAGACCCCCTGGAGAAGGGAACGGCTACTCACTCCAGTGTTCTTGCCTGCAGAGTTCCAGGGACAGAAGAGCCTGGCAGGGTACAGTTCACAAAGAGTCACACAAGACTGAGCAACTAACACTTTTACTTTCTCTTAGGCAAACACTCCTCAATACTGTGGTGGTGGTTTAGTTTCTAAGTCATGTCCGACTCTTGCGACCCCATGGACTGTAGCCCGCCAGGCTCCTCCGTCCATGGGATTCTCCAGGCAAGAATACTGGAGTGGGTTGCCATTTCCTTCTCCAGGGGATCCTCCCGACCCAGGGATTGAACCTGGGTCTCCTTCATTGCAGGCAGATTCTTTATCAAGTGAGTTACAAGGGAAGAATAATTGTATTTAAATCAGTATTTCATTAATTAAAGATGTAGAACCTTGAACCTTCAATTATAGTTCCAGTTTTTCCTATTTTACATATAAATTTAGCAAATTATGTTATGATTAAAAATAACTTTTATATGTTTTGCTTAAAACTCAATAAACATGAATCTGACAAATTAGATTTCTCTAAATAAACATTGTCAAAGAGTCAGGACATGACTGAGAGACTCAACAACAACAAAAGACACCACTTGAAATCCCTGTATCATTTTAAACTGTACAATATATTTAATTCTCATTAGTAATTAATACTTCTGTCACCTCCCAAGGCAGTCATAGAGATCTACCAAAATCTTTCCAAGTAGATAATGAATACTTGACAACCTATTATATTTAAGCATTTAGATTCCATAAATATTTTTCTTTCAAAAATTCTGAAGTTAGTTAAATCCTACCAGCACATACTCTACTTGGCTTTAAACCATCTCTTCACCATTGATTTACTTTGAAGTGATCCTAACCTTCCTTCCTTTAATAACAAAATTTCCTACCTGACTTATTAATCCTGATTGTAATGCTCATTATATTGATTATATTGAAAACTGATGCCCTGAGCTATCATAGGTTCCCTCTGATAGCTTAGTTGGTAAAGAATCCGCCTGCAATGCAGGAGACCCTGGTTCGATTCCTGGGTTGGGAAAATCCGCTGGAGAGGGGATAGGCTACCCACTCCAATATTCTTGGGCTTCCCTTGTGGCTTGACTGGTAAAGGAACCACTTGTAATGCGGGATACCTGGGTTTGATCCCTGGGTTGGGAAGATCCTCTGGAGAAGGGAAAGGCTACCCACTCCAGTATTTTGGCCTGGAGAATTCCATAGACTATACAGTCCATGGGGTCACAAAGAGTAGGAAATGACTGAGCAACTTTCACTTTCAGACTATCATAAGTAGTGAAAATTTTTAATTCCAGAGAATTTGAAAGGAAATTCAACTTTTTGAAATGTGTAAGACTGAATTACTATGAAGTCTTGCCTGCAAGGAGTTAAATTTTAAGGAATAGATCTATAATCAACCTGAATGCAGTTATGAGTATATTCATATGTGTTTATTTTGAAAGAAATCATCTTAAAATGTGTTCATGTCACAATATGAAAACTAAAAATGAAATTCTATGTTGCATAGCCCTTCTGATAGTGTTAACCATTCTAAATTTGGATTAAGAAGCAGATATGGAAGGGTATTCTTTATAGGAATTCCTATGTCTGTAGTCAGTTTAGGAGCAATATGTGTCCTTCCATCTGTACTCCTTCTGTAGGGTCATTGAATTATTTGTTATTAGAATGGGACAATTAGGTGACACCCCTAACCCCAGACACTGTGTGAACATACAGAGTCTTTTCACCATTCATTGTGGAAACTGCTTAAACTTAAGGAAATCATAGAATTAATGTGTAATATATTTATGGCTCAGTGATAAAGAATCTGCCTGCAGTGCAGGAGATGTGGGTTCGGTTCCTGGGTCAGGAAGATCCCCTGGAGAAGGAAATAGCAACCCACTCCAGGATTCTTGCCTGGAGAATCCCATGGATAGAGGAGCCTGGTGGGCTACAGTCCACGGGGTCGCAAAGAGTTGGACATGACTGAGCGACTAAGCAGCAACATATTTATATCAAGTGAGTTAGGAAATTATTCCCAGGTATCCTTGCCAGTGGAAGTGATAATAGTTTCAGAACACCAATGATCTTGTCTGTTTAGGCTTTTAACAGATTATACAAATGTGTGCTCTATGAAGTAGTGTCTTTACCTGAAAGCCTAGGTTCAAATTCCAGACCCTTAAGACAAATTTTTTATCTTACCCTCCCAAACGTATATACATGAAAACAGAAGATTCATAAACTGTGGGAAATAAGGCACAATGTACAGTTGAGCTCTTCTGATCCCAAAGTAATTTTAGCTGCTTAAGAAAACAACACTGAAACCTAAATCAAAGAGTTATTCTTAATTTTACACTATCACAATGATTACTGGCTGTCATTTGTTGAGTGAAATAATTTAATTTTGAGTTATGCATCACAACATTTTAAGATATCAGTTCTTCTATTTATATCAAAACACATTTTATGTAATTGCTGCTATGTAAAGTTGGGCAATTAGCATCTGTGGCAATTAAAACTAATAGAGTATAAAGAATATTATCCCAGTTACGTTGCCAGAAATTTCCTATTGAGCAAATAAACTGAAAATTGTGTTCAAACAAAGATAGTAAAATTTAACTTTAAAAGATGACTTTTCCACAGAAACTTAGCCCCTCCTTGTGCTGCTCTGAGGCAGAGACGTGAGGAAAACAGCTATCCTGCCACTTCTTTTTCTTTCAGTGGTTCTCTCCTAGATGTTTTATATATTTTGGAATTAATACACTTTAGGGGGAAATGCATTACATCAATTTTCAGACCTTGTTAAAGATTCTAAGGAGAGTGAGAAATTTTTATTTTCATTTTTTTTTTTTTTGGAGTGTAGTCACTTTACAATGTTGTGTTAGTTTGCACTGTACAATGAAGTGAATCAGATATTTTTGTACATATATCCCTTCCCTCTTGGACCACCTTCCCACCACCCCCGCTCCCCCATCCCACCCCTCCAGGTCAGCACAGAGCACTGAGCTGGGCTCCCTGTGCTATAAGCAGGTCCCATTACTTATCTGTTTTATATGGTAGTGTATATATGTCGGTCCCAGTCTCCCAACTCACCCCACTCCTCCTCCCACCCCTGTGTCTACACCTCTGTTCTCTACATCTGCATCTCTATTCCTGTCCTGCAATTAGGTTCATCTGTACCATTTTTCTAGATTCCACGTATGTGCATTAATATATTTATTTTTCTCTTTCTGACTTATTTCACTCTGTACAGCCACTATGGAGAACAGTATGGAAATTCCTTAAAAAACCAAAAGTAGAATTATCATATGACCCGGAAATCCCACTACTGGGCATACACTCTGAGAAAACCATACTTCAAAAGGACACATGTACCCCAGTACATGTTTGTTGCAGCACTATTTACAATAGGCAGAACATGGGAGCAACCTAAATGTCCATGGACAGATGAGTGGATAACGACAGTGTGGTACATAATACACGGCAGAATGTTGTCCAACCATTAAAAGGAATGAAGTTGGGATTTGTAGAGACGTGGATGGGCCTAGAGTTTGTCTTACAGACCATGAGAAATTTTGAACAGCTTTAAAGAAATATAGATGAGTCTTTAAACCTCTCCTCTGTTATATCATCAATTTTCCCTCTCCAGTGAATAATTCCAGTAAGAATATAATATTCTGAAGTATTTCTCCTCTTAAGTCCCTTTAATCCTCACAACTCCCCTGCTCACCCATCACCACCCCTATTTCTCTGCTCCTCTACACATTAAAATGCCTAGAAGGCTTGTTTACATTGGCCATTTCTGTTTTCTCTCTCCCATAATGTTAGTCTCTCAGTCATGTCTGAATCTTTGTGACCCTATGGACTGTAGCCCACCAGGCTCCTCTGTCCATGGAATTCTCCAGGCAAGAATACTGGAGTGGACTGCCATTTCCTTCTCCAGAAGATCTTCCTAACGCAAGGATCAAACCCATGTCTCTTGTGTCTCCTGCACTGACAGGCAGATTCTTTACCACTGCACCACCTGGACTTTCTTTTTCAAATTCTTTTCCCATTTGGGTTATTTCAGAATAGTGATCAGAGTTCCCTGTGCTGCCATACAGTAGGTCCTTGTTGGTTATCTCATTTTTATTTATTTATTTATGGACATACCACTGGGTTATGGGATCTTATTTCCCTGATCAAAGACTCAGCCCAGCTTCTTGGCAATGAAAGCCCGGAGTTCTGACCACTGGACAACCAGAGAATTCTCTGGTTACCTATTTTAAATATAGCAGTTTGTACATGTCAATTTCTTCCATGATCTGATGAGCACATTCCAATGATGATTTTATTTGTGTTGGCCTAGTCGATCTTTCAAGGTCACTAATAAGCTCCATGCTGTCTAATCTGTGACCCCTGCGTCCCCTAATTGAGTGGTCTATACTTAACTCCTCATCTTCTTGAATGCCCTCGACAACATTTGACTCACCTGATAACTTTCTTTACTCAACCTCTCTTGTTTCTCTTCCCATCATCTCAATCTGATTCCTTTCTTAATCTCTAAAAGTTGGAGCTCACTTGAACTTTTTTGCTCTAGTCTAGCTACAGTATTCCCTGGGGACCTCATCCAGTTCTATGTCTTTTTATATTATCACATTGATGACTTCCAAATCTGTATCTTCAGGCCAGATCTTTCCCATGAATTTCAGCCTTTGTTTTGCTCCCTGCTATATCCTCAGAAGTGTGACATAGTACAGGTGCTCAATCAATATTAATTGAATAAATAAATGAATGTTATGTTTTATTTTTCAAGGTAGTTGTAGAAACCAAGTAAAATCAGGAGATAGAAGTAATTTACCTTGAAATTGTCATTATATTATTCATCTTGCATTTTTGCACTATTCAAAAATGATAAAAGCAGTAGGATATGAGAGGATTTGGGTGGGGGGGAGGGTGCTTACCCAGTGGCTCAGCGGTAAAGAATCTACCTGCAATGCAGGAGATTCAGAGATGTGGGTTGGATCCCTGGGTCAGGAAGATCCCCTGGAGGAGGAAATGGTCACCCACTCCAGTATACTTGCCTGTAGAATCCCATGGACAGAGGAGCCTGGTGGGCAACAGTCCATGGGGTCACAAAAGAGTCAGGCACAACTGAGCAACTAAACAACAAGATGAGAGGATTTTTAAAATTTTTTTCAAGTTTCTAGTCTAGATTTTCAGAAATGGTATGTCTCCCCAAATTCAATGTTCTGTTTCATTCTTCAGACTCTGAGAACCAAGGAAAGAGGTATAATGAATCTGTATTCAAGTGCAAAAATAAATGCTCTAATGTTTGCTCTGATAAAAGCATAGTATCTTTAATGCATGAGGCCCACAAATTTGATAGACTCAGTAATTCCAACTTGAATGACAGGTCCTTGCAAAACTAGTTGCAGAGTGTTAATCATTTACAATGCAAATAAGCAATTAGATAAGTTATATGATTCATAGCTTTAAAGCTTAACACTTTCTGGCTTAATGGCTGTCGATGAAAGAGGAAGACATGGGTGCAAGCTAATACAATGAATGCAGTTGAGACACATCAATTCTAAAATTATAAGTTCTGCCTGTTATAACAAATTCTCTTGTTGTTGTTGTTCGGTCACTAAGTCATGTCTGGCTCTTTGCAATCCCATGGAGTACAGCACTCCAGGCTCCCCTGTCCTCCACCATCACCTGGACTTTGCTCAAACTCATCTCCATTGAGCTGGTGATGCCATCTAACCTTCTCATCCTCTGCTGCCTCCTTCTTCTTTTGCTTTCCATCTTTCCCAGCATCAGGGTCTTTTCCAATGAGTCGGCTCTTTGCATCAGGTGGCCAAAGCATTGGCTCTTCAGCTTCAGTATCAGTCCTTCCAGTGAATATTCATGGTTGATTTCTTTAAACTTTATGGTGCATCAAAATCTTCTGGCAAGCACATTGAAACACAGATCACTGGGCCCCATCACCACTGTTTCTCATTCAGCTGGGCTTGGGACCAAGTATTTGCATGTCTAACAAGTCCTCAGTTGTTTCCTATTATTCTCTTGGACAGATACGAGTTTCATTACACTTTGAGAAATGCTGCAATAAAAAGTTTATTGTTCTGTTCATGTGGAATATAAAATTCAATATAACTCCAAAACTTTTCTCCAAAATTTCCCAATATTCCCCAGTATTAAAGTCATCAATTATACTGTTAAGGGACCTCCCTATTGAAGAACACTTTTCATTTTAGATTCATTCAAGGCAAAACCTCTCTTCTGCCTTGCTTTGTAAACTGTGAATGGCATTTCATTTGCTACGACTTGTAGATTATAGCATCAGGACTTGCTTTCATTTGTCACTTCCATCTGTATCACCACTGTCAGAGTAACTCTGATCCGAATATACATGTCATTTATTCTCGTCGCGTTGCCTGCCTTCTATGTCAATCAGATAAGATTTTTAATTCATTTATCTCCCAAAGTAAGCCAAGCTAAATTAAAAGGCAAACGTCTACATATTTTGGTTCTTCCAAGGAAATGTTCTAGTTTAATTTCTCAGAAGTTTTCATCAGCAGAATTTAATTAGATACTGTGAAGGAAGTGACTAGATCCTGAATCTTTGACACGAGTCAAAATATATCATTGGATTTAAATTGAGCTTCTATTGACTGCTCAGTGCAATCTGGAAAACAGATACCCAAAGTGTAAAAAATTGTATCACTTTTTATAGTTAATGTACTCAGCACAAATAGTAGGTTTTTGAAAGAATGAGTCCAAGAAATGTGGAAAATTAGTGGAAATACGAACTATGTCTATTTAAGTTTTTAAAATTTTAACTAATCATTTGAAAGGAAATGCATCACAATTGTACTTTTAAAACATGACCAATATGGAAATCAACATTTCCTTAGAAGATAAATCAATGGTTACTTTCCTATAAAAGGACTTTCCTTAAGTATAATCAGAAAATGTGTGTGTGTGTGTGTGTGTGTGTGTGTGTGTGTGTGTAGAGAGAGAGAGAGAGAGAGAGAGCTTTGTTGTTCAGGTCCTCAGTCATGTCTGACTCTTTGTGACCCCATGGACTGCAGCATGCCAGGCTTCTCTGTCCTTCACCATCTCCCGGAGTCTGCTCAACTCAACTCATGTCCACTGAGTCGGTGATGCCATCCAGCCATCTCATTCTCTATCATCCCCTTCTTCTCCTGCCTTCAGTCTTTCCCTCATCAGGGTCTTTTCCAATGAGTCAGTTCTTTGCATCAGGTGGCCAAAGTATTGGAGCTTCAGCTTCAGCTTTAGTCCTTCTAGTGAATATTCAGGGTTGATTTCCTTTAGGATTGACTGGTTTGATCTTTCAGTCCAAGGGACTCTCAAGAGTCTTCTCCAACACCACAGTCTGAAGGCATCAATTCTTCAGTGCTCAGCCTTTTTTATTGTCCAGCTGTCACATCTGTACATGACTACTGGAAAAAAACCATAGCTTTGACATAGCTTTAGTCAGAATATATGTATATTTTTCAAAAGTAAGCTACTTTCATGCATTTTAAAGGATTCAAATTATAAATATTTAATTTATCAAAAAAACTTTATGTTCGAATTATACGTGGCACTGAGGCCTCCCAAGTAGTGCAGTTGGTAAAGAATCTGCCGGCCAGTGCAAGAGACACAGGAGATGCAGGTTCAAATCCTGGATCAGGGAAGATCCCCTGGAGAAGGAAATGGCAACCACTCCTGTATTCTTGCTGGGAAATCCTATGGACAGAGAAGCCTAACGGGCTACCGTCCATAGGGTCACAAAGAGTCAAACATGGCTAAACAGGCGTACAATGATACATGGCAGTTACAGCAGCAGGGTATTCTATGTCCCAAGCACTATACAACGTATTTTGTGGGTTACTTATCCGATTAATTCACAATAATGCCAAGAAGCAGGTACTCATCACCCTCAGTTAAAGCTGAAGGATTTTATAGCTAGTCAGTGAGTAATTTGAACTTGAATATGGCTTCTCTATCTTAACTCTTAACCATGTTTCTGTACTTCTTCATAAGCACATATCTGTCTTTGCAATTCGATCCAGGAATCACTTTTGCTCTGATAGTCACATATTTGGACATTTCTTAGAGTGAAGCCTACAGAAAGGTAACCAGAAATCATTTGTACAGTATAGAATTTTTAGGTCAATGCTTTCTATATCTGTAGCTGGATAACCATGCTGGTGTGATCACTCACCTAGAGCCAAACATCCTGGAGTGTGAAGTCAAGTAGGCCTTAGGAAACATTACTACAGACAAAGCTAGTGGGTGATGGAATTCCAGGCTAGTTATTTAAAATCCTAAAAGATGATGCTGTTAAGGTGTTGTACTCAATATATCAGCAAATTTGGAAAACCCAGCAGTGGCCACAGGACCGGAAAAGGTCAGTTTTCATTCCAATCCCAAAGAAGGGCAATGTCACAGAATTTCAAACTACTGGACAATTGCACTCATTTCACATGCAAGTAAGGTTATGCTCAAAATCTTTTAAACTTGGCTTCAACAGTATGTGAACCAAGAACTTCCAGATGTACACTTTGGATTTATAAAAGGCAGAGGAACCAGAGATCAAATTGCAACATCTGTTGGATCATAGAGAAAGCAAGGTAATTTCAGGAAAATATCAACTTCTGCTTCATTGACTGTATATGCTAAAGCCTTTGACTGTGTATCCACACAACAAATTGTGGAAGATTCTTCAAGAGATGGGAATACCAGACCAACTTACCTGCCTCCTGAGAAACCTGTATGCAGGTTAAGAAGCAATAGCTAGAACCAGACATGGAACAACAAACTGGTTCCAAATTGGGAAAGGAGTGCGTCAAGGCTATATAGTGTCACCCTGCTTATTTAACTTATATGCAGAGTATATCACGCAAAATGTGGGGCTGAATGAAACACAAACTGGAATCAAGATTGCAGGGAGAGCTATCAATAACCTCAGATATATAGATGACACCACCCTAATGACAGAAAGCAAAAAGGAACTAAAGAGCCTCTTGATGAAGGTGAAAGAGGAGAGTGAAACAGCTGGTTAAAACTCAACATTTTAAAAAAAAAACCTAAGACCATGGCATCTGGTCCCATCACCTCACGGCAAATAAAAGGGGAAAAAGTGGCAGCAATGACGGATTTTATTTTCTTAGGCTCCAAAGTCACTGCAGATGGTGATTGTAGCCATGAAATTAAAGATGCTTACTTCTTGGAAGGAAAAACTATGACAAACCTAGACAGTGTATTAAAAAGCAGAGGCATCACCTTACTGACAAAGGTCCATCTAGTCAAAGCTATGGTTTCTCCAGTAGTCATCTATGGATGTGAGAGTTGGACCATAAAGAAGGCTGAGTGCTGAAGAATTGATACTTTCAAAAGTGGTACTGAAGACAGACACTTGAGAGTCCCTTGGACTGCCAGATCAAACCAGTCAATCCTAAAAAAAAATCAACCCTAAATATTCACTGGAAAGACTGATGTTGAAGCTGAAGCTCCAATACTTTGGCCACCTGATGCCAAGAGCCAACTCGCCGGGAAAGACCTTAATGCTGGGAAAGATTGAAGGCAAAAAGGAAAAGGGGATGACAAAGGATGAGATGGTTAGATATCATCACTGACTCAATGAACATGAATTTGAGCAAATTCCAGGAGATAGCGAAGGACAGGGAAGCCTGGTGTGCTGAAGTCTGTGGGGTTGCAAAAAGTCGGACATGACTTGATGACTGAACAACAACAACTAGCCAAGTATAGATAGACTCTCAAAGTAAATAATTTATAAATATTATTAGAAAATTTTAGAAATGTACCATAAATAATAAATGCCAATCATAGTTGGTTATAAATGTTCATTTACAGCTGTTTTCAGCTTACGCATAATGTGGCTATATGTGATAGCCTGATTCCTTCTTCCAAAGAGAATATGATCTAGTAAGGAGTATAAGAAGTCTCTAAAACAGTATTATAAAGTAGTGATGAAATTAAAATGTCACATTAATTTTATTATAATGTAAGACATTTAGTAGTGTGTTTGCTGTGTCCTGACAGCAAACTGCAGAGTGATGGTGCAGCCTTCGGCCTTTAATTGATTCTCATTTTCTTGTTTAAGAGTACTAAAATTTTGAAAATCTCATTAAGATTAATGTAAAGTTTCTGTTGACAAAATGCATTGAAATTTTACCACTCTGATATTTTTGAAATCAACATGGAAGGAAAAAATACTTGTAAAAATTGTGATTAGTAAAGCATACCAAAACTCTTAATTTTCAGAGGACAATGTCTCTATAATACACATGAAAAAATGAAAATGATGTTGAATGTGAAGCCAATTTGTTCTCTGGCCTTATTTTGTAAATTACATGCTATTTTATTATTTTGTTGTTGTTGTTTATTGAGATGATTGTATCCATAGAAACCTACAATTTGTTGCTTGTAGTTCACAGGACACTGGTTGTTTTCCAAATGTCATTCTCCATAAAAGGGAAGAAATGTTTTTCTATGTCAGTAACTTTCCACTGATGTGATTCAGAATTTACTTTTTATCTTGTGATTTATCTAAATCCCACTACTACTGAAGACTCAGACTAAGTGTTGAAGAAAATAATGCTTAAAAAATTAAGACCTTGAAGTCGTATGTATAAAAATTAATAACCCTACTGAAACACTTACATATTTTCTGTAAGCTCTAATTAAATTGGTAGTACACAGGTCTCAGTTTAAAGTGATTTGTAATTGGGAATGAGGAAACATTTTGCCCTTGAAATTATTAACAGTATCAGAGGTGTTCACTGAAATGTCCTCAGACCTGTACCATGAACTCTACTTGGAAACTGAACCCAAATGTTTCCCTTGAGCAAGTTGTTTTAAAGTTCAAAGGCAAACAAGTAGTTCACTGTGTATCTTTAAAAGTTTGTTTACTTGAGTTGATACACATGTTTCACTTCTCATCATTTTGCTTTTAAGTTCATAATTTTGACAATTTACAGTTAATTCTCCAAGGGAAAATAACCTACCTTGGTGACTACTTTTGGAAATTTCCACACAATAAATTCAGTGAAATATTTCTTTAAATATAGTCTTTAAGAAAGGTAGCAGTCTATTTTACTGATAAAGTCCTAGTTACATGACGTAGCCTATACTTTGAGCAATGCTTGTCTGCTGGCCCAAATCCTCTCTTGGGAATGTACTCAGGGATGTATTTTGGGAAAGAGGGAGAAGAGGTTATAGGTAACCTACTGAGAATTCTGAAAATTCAAAATTGAACAATTTTATGCAGCACTGAATGAAGTTAGTCATAATTACCTTCCAGCTCACCTGGAATTTTTGCTGATTAATGCTTTTATGACATACAATTCTTATCACTTCTTCTTCACAATAATTTCTTTCTGATGATAAAATAATACATGGTAGATCATCTGGAGTAATGTATGTATTATAAAATAAAGCATGGCTGAACATCTGGAAAATACAGAAAAATACCAAAAGAGAGCAAAAATTTTCCAATCCTAGCATTCACAGGTAATCATCATTAAAATTATTGTGTATTTTAATCTAGTGTCTTATTTATCTGGCTTTCTATCTATATGAAAATAGAGATATCATATGTATATATATAATTTGTACATTCTCTTGTGTATTAAAAGTTCATATTAATAAATATTCTTCAAAATCTTATTTTAGTGATTTCATCATAAGGAATATTATCCATATTCCTATCAACAGTGAGCATATATATCTCAGTATACCATTCCCAGTATTTCTCTTAAATATTCAAAATCTTTGCAGAGGTTTTCATCCAAAGTATTATCTTTTAAATTATTATTTTGTCATTATAAGAGGGATTGAAGTTTCCATGTAGTAAATATTTGTATTTCTTTATTGAATTAACTGTACATCTACTTTGGGCTTCCCCCATGGCTCAGGGGTAAAGAATCCACCTCTAATACAAGAGACACAGGAGATGTGGGTTCTATCTCTGAGTAGGGAAGATCCATTGGAGGAGGAATTGGCAGCCCACTCCAGTATTCTTTCCTGGAAAAAATCCCAGAGGAGTCTGGTGGGCTACAGTCCATGGGGTCACGAAGAGTTGGACATGACTGAGCAGCTAATACACAAGCACACACACACACTTGAATTTTACATTAAGCTTTTTCTTAATCTATTAAGTTCATTAGGCTTTTCTTAATCTACTTTTTAATTTTTGCAAAAGTTAATCATGCCAATTATTTTATTTTGGGGAAGAAAAAACTTCATGTTAAATGCAAATATACAGAAGATCCCAATGAAATATACACATACTTTCAATTACATATAAACAAGTAAAAATGAATTATGTGACCTACTTGGTTAAGTTAAAATCAAATGCTTGAAGTGTTAACACTAGCACCAGAGCATTGCTACCAACCCAAGTTAATATCTAAAAGGTAGTTTTAAAAAATAAAAATAGCACTGTATACATATTTATGTTCAAGCAGAGTTTACAAATGGAAAATGTATACTGGTTATATTATAATATATATCCAATATACACATATACGTGGATTGAAGATGACTATAATACTATCACTCTGGTGATAGTTACATCTTAAGGTTGCGTTTTAAAATTTCCCCTTTTGGAAGAATTTTTGGTTAAATAGTTGAATGGAACATTAAGAGTGAAACTTGATCCAAATCCTTGAAAGTCAACATTGAGCTTATTCATTTATCAAATCATACATTTAATAAATTGTCTTTGAGTCCCTGCAATTGCAAGGCACAGTACCAGAACTGTGTACTCTCTGAACACAGTACTCTCAGAACTGAAGGATTAGGAATTAGGAACAGATGGCTTCTCCAGTTAGAAGTCACATTAACTTTAGTGCAGAGAATTTAGTTCATATCTATATAAATGTCTCCAGTTGTTTTAATTACATTCTTAGCAATGAGTCTTTTATTTCCACTGAGACCCATAGAAAAAAGTCTTTCTAAATCTTCTTCCCCCTCTTCTGCTAATTCAACTGAAGAATCAAGATCTATATCCATGGGTGAAATTCACAGGTGGGATTTTGTATCCGTGATTGACAGTCAAAATGAGATTCAGGGTCAGACCCACAACATCATTGGCCGAGATAGAGAATCAAATGAAAAGTCAGGGGATAATGACCAGTAGTGCTTATCATTCTCTTTTTTTCCCTGCTTTCAGGCAGAAACACACTCCAGTGGCTGTCGCTTACTCTCATTACTAGGACTGTCTCTGCCAGGGTTGGGAGTGACACAGCAGGATATTACGGTCTGGATTGCTAAGCATCCTCCAGGCAAAGACAATAATTAAAATATTTTTATTTCAAAATGATAATGTTTTTTATAAGTGGATCAGATACAGAATAAAGTTTTAGTACTGCGCCATGCCAAATGAAGCATTTTTTCTTTGGTCATTTAGTTCTTTCTGCTACTTATATCACACAGGCATGCATATGCATATTAATATGTGGTAAATTTTCCTACAGGGAAGATCCCCTGGAGAAGGGCTTGACAACCCACTTCAGTATTCTTGCTTGGAGAAGCCCATGGACAGAAGAGCCTGGCGGGCTACAGTCCATGGGGTCACAAAGAGTCAGGCATGACTGAAGTGACTTAGCTAATTTTCCTACAAGTACAGTATACAATTTTAATGTGTATTGTTCTGTATCAAAGAAAGACAGCCTTCTAAAAAACAAAGTCTCCTGTGTGTGTATTGTTGACTAATTGTTCCTAAGCCCTTAGTAGCGTACTCGACTTGTTGTGTATCTCTGAGGTCAAATTAGATGTACTATGCCCTTTTTGAATTTGTAGATACAGAAGGCAGTTAAATGAGAGTGAATGAATATTTTCAGAATTTCTCATTCAGCCTAACAGTACTAGTATTTTAATTTCATTTCATTTGACTTTCACAAAAAAAAATGTATTAGAAACTGTTATTTCTAAAGCATGACTAAAAAATACTGAGTTTCCAGAAGTTATGTGATTTCCCAGAAGATACACTGCTAATAGAAAATAGAATTGCGGTTTCAGCAGGGTTTTCTCTGGTATCCTGAACCTATACTTTTAAAGATACAAGTAATTTAAAGTGAGGATTGACCTAGGATAGACCTAGAAGTGTAAGAGGGTCATTGTTTCCCTAATAGTGAGTTGTTCTCTTCAAAGTGAAAAGGCTCCTCTTGTTTATTCAAGAAATTTGTAAACTTTAGGAACATGATTGGATGTTGTCCCTCACCCCCCACCCCATTGTATTGAAATGTAAAACACTAATGCTGGCATTTCTACTGACTGGCTTAAAGTTATTTCATTTCTCTAACCTCTCACCTGTTCTGTTAACTTGCATCATGCTAGAAACATAATATTTCTCAACCTAGGACATTTGTATAAAATTCAGAGAACATAAACTCAAAGGTCTAGAGTTTTCAGAGCTTTGCAAATGAGGCTGGATGTGAAAGAATAGGGAGTGGTGGGACTTGTAAATTGGAGTCTCAAGCTCCTCATAAAGGAGCTGTTTTTGAGCTCCTTCAATTGCAAGGTGTGATAGCCTGCTCTCAGAACTAAAGGGCTGTGAATTAGAACAGGGTATCTGCTCTGATCACTTACAAACAAATGACAACAATGTCTTAAATAAAACACTGGGTATGAATTCATCCAAGCCAAGGCTACACCTTTCCAGCACTTAGTGAAAATTAAATTGTGCATAGATAGCTTGAGCACCTTAGAAATTGAATTCTGACATATTATCAGAATTCAGAGTTAAGTACTTAGTGATCCTTTTTCTTAATTATTCCTTCTGTGAACAATGCTAGTCATGTGTAAAGAGAGTGAAGCAGTGCAGTCTCAGATACTTGTTTTCAGAAATATTCCTTTAAGCATATAAATGCTTCAGAGACCACTAGCATTTCAAGATTGATTTTAGAGATTATACAGGTTTTAAAGGGTATGTGTTGTCTTTCTGGAATGGGGAGGAGGAAATAAGAGAAATCAACAAGCAAGTAGTTACATACAGATGTGAGAATTGGACCATAAAGAAGGCTGAAAGCCAAAGAATTGATGCTTTTGAACTGTGGTTTGGAGAATACTCTTGAGGGTCCCTTGGACTGCAAGGAGATCCAACCAGTCAATCCTAAAGGAAAGCAACCCTGACTAGTCATTGGAAGGACTGATGCTGAAGCTGAAGCTATTCTTTGGACACCTGATGAGAAGAGCCAACTCACTGGAAAAGACCCTGATGCTGGGAAAGATTGAAAGCAGAAAGAGAAAGGGGCGAAGAGGATGAGATGGTTGAAGAGCATCACCAACTCAGTGGACATGGGTTTGAGCAAACTCCGGGAGATATTGAAGGACAGGAAAGCCTGACATGCTGCCGTTCACGGGGTCGCAAAGAGTCAGAACACAACTTAGCACCTGAACAACAACAAGCAAGGAGTTAACTGCTGAGGTTTCCTAAAGCTCACTCTTAGGTGGGAGAGCCATTTGGGATGTTGACTTGGCCATTGTGACTGGCCAGGCTTCTGTGTTCTTTTGTTTGTCCCCCTGAAAGTGTGATCAAGGGGAAGAGGCTCCCCTTTCCAGCACAGAAAAATAGAGGAGAAACCTCTGGGTCAGATTTTCACATGTGGCTCTTACCCTCTCCGGGGACTCTTGTTCTCAACCATGATGTCCTGGTGGCCTCCCTTGTGTGTGCCAAGAAAAGGCAGACCACTCAGCTCTTGCTTGGAATGAAAGCTCAGGCTCTGTGGACCACTTCTGCATCTTTCATTTTGCTTTTGCCATTTATCCTTATTCAGCAGTGCAGGGTGAATAGACTGGATTATGAGTTAATGCAGGCCTATGGGCTGTTGCTAGGACAAAAAGCTAGGCTTTGTTTGGGGAATGACATTTGTTTGCTGGCTTTCTCTTGGAAACATAAGAGCCTTTCCCTTTTAAGCAGATTCTTTTTTATTCCCCATGCTGAAACCATGGTAAATATTTTCAATTCATTGGGTAGAACCTAGTGCTAGCCGCATTAGGTACAGTTTATGTTTCAGGGATTCATCACAGGCAGCTGATGAGGAAACTTTGGCTGAGCACACACTCATGTGTAACTGTTCCTGTCTTTTTACAGGAGGCGATCGAGATCGAATGACAGCCAATCATGAGAGCTATCTCCTTATGGCGAGCACCCAGAATGATATGGAAGACTGGGTCAAGTCCATCCGCCGAGTCATCTGGGGACCATTTGGAGGAGGTGAGTATATTTTAAAATCATGGAAAAACAGGAAGGTTGGCCAAACCTGTTCATCCTTTCCCCAAGCCAGTGTCACTATCAGCTCCTACTTTCATATGAATGAATGTTAAAATAAGCAAACTACTTTTTTATTTTTAGACACTTATCTAAGTAACTTCTAGATGCTTGCATGTGTGCTGAGTAGCTTCAGTGGTGTCCAATTCTTTTGAGACCCCATGGACTGTAGTCCACCAGGCTCCTCTGTCCATGGGATTCTCTGGGCAAGAATATTGGAGTGGGGTGCCATTTCCTACTCCAGGGGATTGTCCCAACCCAGGGATCAAACCTGTGTCTCTTATGTCTTCTGCATTGGCAGACAGGCTCTCTACCACCAGCACCACGTGGGAATTTGGATCAAACATCATTAGTAACCAAATTTCTTCCATGAATATTTTGAATTATAGAAAGAGATAATAGTTTTATTTTAGATTGTTGCTTTTTATATTGTACTAACAATATTTATGACCCTGATACCATAAATGTGGATTAGTTAACAGCATGTAGATACAGGACAAAAAACATTTTGTCTGTTAGTTTTGGATGAGATTTCAGCCCCCAGATGCTCAGTGGTATCGAATAGAAGTGGCAAAGCATTGAAAGAGAATCTGCTAATAAACAGAGTTAAAAAAAAAAAATCTTTGAAATCAGGAAAGCATTTGTGGATTGGATAATGTTTTTTTTTTAAATTTTCATACAGTGTAAAGAATACATTTATGAAGAATGAGGTATATGGTGCTATGAATAGAGCTAAAAGGAGGAAGGAAGAATAAAAGATGTGATCTTTTCTGTCAAGTATTATAAAATAGAATAATATAAACAGAAGAACATATTTCAAGAGAAAATTCAGTAAATGGAACCAAATAAATAAGGACCCCAAAATATTCATCTATAACTAACATGTATTTCTAAGAATGTAAAACCTAATTATTTTATGTTGATGTAGTTAAAATAGATGGCATAAATCAAATTCATATTTAATAAAGCAACTGCAACTTCTGTATTTATTTTATATTCTCTTTTGTGTATTGTCAGCACCCTGAATTCAGATGTGAAATGTTTTTCCCTTTACATATCAGATGCTTCTTAATGACTGACCTCATTAAATTTTAAAATAACTTCAAAAATTTAGTTTAAAAAGTTGAAAAGTCAGGTTAAAGTTATAACAAGTGAAGATTCATGGAAGATGTGTTGATATTTTATAAAAGCAGTGGTACATGTCTGAAAATTGTTGGTCCTTTAGCATGAAGTGGGAAAGAGACAGGTTGACCATTCATCCCAGTTTGCCTGGGTTTACAACCGTTTGTGGTTTACAACTGTTTACAACTGTTATCCCAGGCTAATTTTTGATAGAGCTACCTCTCGCTCTCATGGTGTCCTCATCTGGATGGCAATTTGTATGGTCACCATATTCATATACTAAAATGGCTAATAAGTGACTTCAAAATGTTTGAAGAGGCTGGTGGGCTAAGACTCCATCCTGGTGCCTTAGCAGAGAGGTCTTCATGATTGTTCATGAGAGATACATGTGCTGTTACCTTCAGGGTCAAGGATTTATGGGGAATACTAAGGAGATGTATTTTCAAAGTTTATGTTGTTTCTAAAGACATTCTTCTCCCCTCCATTATCAGATTTCTGGGGCTCCAGAGTTCAGGAGGATTCTTAATATCTGTAGAAAATGGTACTTTTGTTGAGGGATTATTTCCATCAAGTGTGTTACTTTCTCCCTTTCCTCCTCTGCCATCTGTGCTTTTCTTAAGAAAAACGAATGAGATCCAGTTTACTTCACCAAATCAGTGGCCACAACAAGTCCTGTCATCCCAGGGGTATCACAAATGATCTTGGTTCTTAAGTATTAGTCTTCAAATTTATGAACCTGGAACTCTAGTAGTTGGTTGGTTTACATTCTTTATCCTATGGGATATGCTTCAGAAATTTTGCAAATGCTTGATTCAAATTTACTTTTAAAGAGATCTATTTTAACATAGAGCACTTAGAATAGAAACAATACTCTGAAGAATAAATCTTCTCTTACCCTCTTTGTTTAATTGAAGAGTGTTGGGAGATTACACACCAAGCTCTTACTCATTCAATTTGCAAGAAATCTTTTGTGACTCATCTTCAAGTCAGAATTTCCTAAAGTTATTACAGAATGCAGAACCAAACTGATGCTGATCCTGATAGAAGGTTGCAAATATCACCAAAAATCTTGTATTTTGTATTAATGTGGCTGCTCTATACTTACTGATTAATTTTTAAAGAAATATTATAAATCTTGGCAATAAATAATAAATTTATGTGACTGAGAATGCCTTTATCCTATATATTGGGGTTCCACTTAGTACTTCCTTGAAAATAAGTTTTTCACTGATTAAGAATATTTTAAAATCACTCCATTAGTTCAACCTCACATTTTGTAGATTAGGTCATTAAGACCCAGAGAGAAAGAATGACTTTCAAGTGTCGTATCATTAGTAATATAAGTAGGAAGAAACCTTATGTCTTCTGACTAGTGAGCTTCTTCCTGCTTTATTGCACAATAGTCTGATCTGTTACTTTTAACTGTGGGAGCGTGTGCTAAGTCTCTTCAATCATGTCTGACTCTTTGTGACCGTATGGACTATAGCCCACCAGGTTCCTCTGTCCATGGAATTCTCCAGGCAAGAATACCGGAGTGGATTGCCATGCCCTCCTCCAGGGGATCGTCTCTTATGTCTCCTGCATTGGCAAGCATGTTCTTTGCCACTAGCACCACCTGGAAAGCCCACAATTACAGGTCCCTGTTTTATTGATAGTATATTATTCAGTACATAAAAATGAGTGTTTAAAAGTATGATAAGTAGAATGAGTATAGTTGAGTCCTTCAAAAATATCTGAATTAATGCCATCAAGTAAGTGAAAGGACACCCCATAGAATGGGAGGAAGTATTTCCAGATCATAAATCTGATTTTGCACTTGTATCCAGAATATATATATATATAACTCTTACAACTCAAAACTAAAGACAAATCAAAATTTTGACTCAATTAGAACTAATTTAAAAATGGGCAAAGAATCTGAATAAACATTTCTGCAAGGAGAATATACAAATATCCAAATAAGCACATGAAAAGATGCACAGTGTTAATAGTCATCAAGGAAACAAAAATCAAAAGCACAATGAGATATTATTTAATCCACAGTAGGATTGCTGGAATCAGTAAGTTCAATACTAACAAGTATTGGTGAGGATGCGGAGAAATTGAAACCTCCCTGTATTCCTATTGGGAATGTAAAATGTAGCTGTTTTGGAACACTTGGGCAGTTTCTCAAATGATTAAACATAGAGTTACCATATGGCCCAACATTTGTAATCTTAGGAATATACCCAAAAGAAATGAAAATGTACGTCCACACGGAAAATTGTACATCAATATTGTTGTGCTCAGTCACTCAGTTGTGTCTGATTCTTTGTGACCCCATGGACCGTAGCCCACTAGGCTCCTCTGTCCATGGGATTTTCCAGGCAAGAATACTAGAGGGGGTTGCTATTTCCTACTCCAGGGGATCTTCCTGACCCAGGGATCAAACCTAAATCTCCTGCGTCTCTTGCATTGGCAGGCAGATTTTTTTTACCATTGTGCCACCTGGGAAGCTTGTACATCAATATTTATTGCAGCATTATTCCTAAATGCCAAAAAGTGGAAATACACTAATGGATAAACAGAAAGTGGTATGTTCATACAATGGATTAGTCAACCATAGAAGGAATGAGGTACTGATACCTGCTACAATACAGTTGAACCTTGAAAACATGCTGGGTGGAAGAAGCCTGTCAGAAGGAACTGTATGTGTATATGCGTGCATGCTCAGTTGCTTAGTCATGGCCAACTCTTTGCAACAATATGGGCCACAGCCCACCAGTCTCCTCTGTCTGTGAAATTTTCCAGGCAAGAATACTAGAGTGGGTTGCCATGCCTTTCTCCAGGAGATCTTCTCAACCTGGAGATCAAACCTATATCTCTTGCGTCTCTTGTGTTACAGGCCAAATCTTTACTGCTGAACTATAGTCCTATTTATGTGAAAATACAGTACAGAGAAATCTATAGAGACAGAAAGTAGATTACTGATTGCTTAGGGTTGGGATGGGGGAACTGCAATTATAGACAATGAAATGCCTTCTTTGCAATAAATACATTGAAGATGTATCCACAGGTGCTACATAGACTATGATAAATCAGGGTGAAAAGTCACCTTCCAAAAGTCTTTATGGATGCCATTTAATCAATGACAACAACAATATTTGAGCAGTGGGAAGGAGATTGGAAGCCAACAGGTTTTTATTTGGGATTAATGATCTTGGATTCTATGATGAAGATAGGAAAGGGAAATGTATTCTCCAATGAAAAGCAATTATGATAATTCAGTGTCTGTAACTGCAGTTTGACAGCCTGTGTTTTTAAATAGTTACAGGTTTTCATGAGGCACTGGAGCTCACCTTGTTCAGGTTGTTTATACCTGTAAAATATTTCTTCTTTATGGTTTTTATATTGGACTTTTAATTAAAATATAGGCAACATCTGAGGAATTTCTAATATTTAGAAATTAAAAGCTAAGTGAAAATAATAAAATATAGGACTTTGGTGTTTCTTCCTATGAAATACGACAAACTTACGATGAATACTGAGATGAAGGCAGGGAACCAGTGGAAATGCAAAAAGGAGAAATCCTCTCTTAACAGCAGAGCCTAGTAACCTAGTTCAGTATTGAATCTAGATACCTCCACTTCCTGTTACCTGATTAACCTCCCTCCCCAAAAACAGTTGCTTCCTTATTTATGATGCCAACTGAAAAGTACATGGTATCTGCTTAAAAGTCAAATCCAAAAGTTGGGATGTCAAAACATGTATTTAACTTTGGAAAACTTTAGGGTTTTGTTTTTGTCTGATTGGTTTGTTTTTCTCTTTTTTCTCTGGGTTCCTTTTTCACTGTTTCTGAGGCAGTGTATATGGAGGTACCCAGTCTGGGATCTGGGGAGAATGAGAATTCCATTAATTGTTCATTAGATCTGAATGCAGAGCCTAATTTTAGCTACTAACTAAAACGGGTTCTTCCTGTATATTTCTGTTCTCTTACGAAAAGCCTTGAGTCAGAGATGTATCAAGGCAGTAAAAATACTGAATGTAATCCTCATGATGAATAACTAGCATGTGGGCAAGCAGGGGTTAATTAAGAAGCTCTGTGGTCTTGCCTCTGACACAGACCACTGTGTGATCTCCCATAAGTGGTGTTACTCCCACCTCTAGTTTCCATACTTGTGAAATAACACTGGAGAAAAAATGTTTCAACTAAGCTTCAGTCCAACTCCAAAGTCCTGTGATTACATGTGTTCCCTCCATACCAAGGCTCAGAGGAGAGATGCTTTCAGTCACCAAGGTGCCTACCTCCAGCACTTCCACTGTCTTGGTGGACTGAGTTATATATGTCACAGTTCCTTATTTTCCTAGCATCCTGCTGTGACCGAGAAAACAAAAACAATGCTTGAACCATGGGACAGAAATAATAATGATTCCCAACAGAAGTTTTCCTATCTAGGCATGCTCGTCAGAGTAATGATGATGAAGCTTCTCAAGGGAGTACCTTTGTAGTGTTCCTCACAGCTTTTTTAACACTCCTGCTGAAAGGCTCAGAAGGTACCCAGAGGCGTGAGGGGTCAGTTGGGGTTAAAACACTAGCATTCCAAATCTGCTCATGGAACAGCCAGGTGGGTGAATGATTAACCCAGTGAGTCAATTATTCAGTGACTAGGACCAAGGGGGTTGGTAGACGTGGGGGCTGGGGTGCAGCGGGTACATGCAAGAGCTGGGGAAGGTATAAAAACAGGATCAATTTTCAAACCACAGCCAGAGAAGTAAATATATAAATGAATAAACACACATAAGAACCCATTTTAGTTAGAAATAAATATATATATGTAAAGGAGTTAACTTGTTTTGTGGTTATACTTGCAGATTCCTTGTTGCTACATTTTGAATATTTTTTCTGCTTCACACACACATGTATATAAACACACATATTTTTTGCTTTAAGATTTTTTTTTTGATGTGGACCATTTTTAAAGTCTTCATTGGCTTTGTTACCATATTGCTTCCGTTGTTTATGTTCTGGTTTTTTTGACCACAAGGCATGTGGGATCCTAGTTCCCCTGGGTCCCAGGGATGGGACCCAAACCCCCTGGGTTGAAAGGTGTGTCTTAATCACTGTACCGCCGGGGAAGTCCTTACACCCATAGGTTTTAATGATAGGCACATTGAGGTCAGCACTCACAAATAGATTCAGTGGCAAAGTACCTGGAAAATAAATAAATAAATAACTCTTGTGTAGGAAGGGAATAAATGCAGAAGGGAACGGTCAAAAAGTTGACCCCCCGTGGGGCTGGTTTGGGGCCGAGGCAGCCAGCCAGCCGTAAAGGTATGTAGAGGAATAGAGCCGCCAGCGGAGGCAGCGGCAACGTCAGAGGAAGAAACCAGGGGTTCACACGGCCGCGTGGATCTCCCTCCTCCCCCTCCCACTGTTGTTTCTGCACCTGCTGCATGTGACCACGGGCGCTGAAGGCGGCCGCAGCCGCGGCGCGGCGACGGCGGCTGCAGCCCGGCCAGCTCCCGCCCGCCTCTCACTGGAAAAGGCGACCAGGAGCGGGACGAGGGCGGGGAAGAGCTCCCTGAGCAGCTGCCTCCCACAGGGATCCTCCGAGGAGCTTTCCTGGAACTGGGCACTGGGCTGTTCTGACGTGGCGATTCCCTGGAGAGCTCCGGGAGTTTGAAGACAGAAGGGAGAAGCCCGCCGAGAGCATCAAAGGCTGAGGGGTGCTGTAAAAGGACCAAGGGAGTTCTTTGAAAAGAATCTCTCATGCATCGAAATGCCTTCTGGAGAAGGTGCCATTATCAGCCTCCCCTTTTGCTCAGATGAAAGGAGCCGGCAAGGACGGTCCTGAAGTATATCCCTCAGGGGACTTGTGGTCATTGTTCCTCTTGCCCCCAGCTCATGGCTACTTGCTGACCTTTCCAGGGGAACCTCAGTTCCCCCCAATTCCAGCTGAGAAGCCAGTTCTCAATTAAAAAATTTAAAAAGAAAATTAAACAATCCTGCTGTCTGAATGGGAGGTGCAGCTTCCTTGCTGTGGTTCTTTTTGCTGTGACATTTTGGAATGTCTGCAGAAACTTTAAAAAGAAACAGCCTCCAGAACTCTCGGGATTAGTCAAGAGAAAAGGAAACTATTATAATTATTGGGGGGGGGGGGCAAAAAAGAAGTAAATGAGAGGAGGTAACATCCCCCATCCAGGACCTGGCTGATCAAAATCTTCAAGTTCTAGGAAACAGCATTTCAAACCTAACAAACATGAGGCGGAGAGGCTGTAGGGTCCTGAGATTGCCCAGAGGCAGGTTTTAAAGGAAGCCTGAACCGGGTTCAGAACTTTGGGCCTGTATGATGCCTGAAGACCGAAATACTGGGGAGCGCCCCTCGGGTGCCTTGGCGTCTACTCCTTTCCTTCCTAAAACTACATACCGAAGAATCAAACGATGTTTTAGTTTTCGGAAAGGTAGGTAGATAATATGTTCATATCCTTTAAAAAAAAAAAATGTACAGATATTTTCTGATGCTTTAAGGTCAGTTTATTCTCAGATAAAATGGGAGTTTGGAAACCAAGAGTTTAAAACTGCACTAGAGTGGTTGGTAGGTGGTTTTGCTTGTCTGTACTTATTTCTGGAGGCGCCTATTGATATGTTTGTTACTGTCTGTGAATGGGCCGGGTGGGCGGGGCTTAAAGAACGGTGGTCCTATGGGATCACCTTGACAGCTGGAGAATTAGCAAGGGGGCCCCACCATGCTGAGGGGAGGGGCCAAGGCTGCCTCGGGCTGTTCCCAGACCCGCAGCCAGCACCCTGTCGTTCCCCCTTGAAATAAGTCCCTGTCCCGTGATCCCATCCGATCACTTTGATTCTGTCTGCCTGCCCTTGCCTCACCTTCCCTAATGAGAAAATTTTAGTAATCACTTTATCTGTAGTGACTCTTTTTCAGGAGGCTTTCAATCATATTGATTAACACTGATTAGAAATAGGGGTCACCTTGACTTTCCAAATTTATCAGAAGGTGGCATTGGGAGAGGGCAAAGATATGAACGATCAGGAACAAGAAGTGGGAAAATATAAGTTTATGATCAGTAAAAGAAACTGTTTCAGAAATGACTTGTGTAGGGGGAGTTAAAGGTTACAAAATATATGTAAAGAATATTTCTAGAAAATGTTTATGTATCAAAATATTTTAAAATGCCCTTTGACTTAAAAATGGGAGTAATTAAATCAAATTATTATTTAACTTGGAACTAGGTTATTATAATTTTAAAGTCATGTATGCTAAGTTAATAACTTAATCAGGAGCTGATTTGAGTAACATCTAATGTTGTTCCTTCTCCATTTTTTTCTTTGATTTGCCCGCCATTGATTAACATTCTCTATCTAGTAATTAACAAAAAATAGAAGAAAAAAGCCATATTTAAAGCAAGATATAGTGGGAACTTTTAAAAACTAAACCTCGTTCCTTCTGACTCTTTTCCTTTGTTGTAGTATCTGGTTTTAATCATTATCATATATTATAAGCAAGGAATTGAGTGTTAATTTATATTGCTCCCTCATCCACAATTAAATGAGAGATATGTCTCATATTTTACAGATCTCTAGAGATCTTGTGGTTACTGTAAGATTGCATCATTGATAGAGAAATTGACAATGAAACTGAAAAAAGCTAGGAATTCGTTGCTTCAAGGACATCACCTCTTCTGGTCCCTCCACCCATCAGCAATTAAATTGGGTTTATCCAAACAAGGAGAGAAGGTCTAATTTCCAGATTATCGCTGCTCATTTTTAACATGGAATGTTCCTGGGAACAATTACTTTATCTTTGAAACACAAAGTGTTTTTTTTTTATGTTTTTCACTTTCTGTCTTGTCATGAGCTATAGCACATCTCCAAGAATCCTGGCTAGCCCTGCTACTCATTATGCCCCCTTCCCTCTCTCCTGAAATATCAGCAAGGGAAGGCACTGCAAAAAAAAAAAAAAAAGGCAGGCTGGCAAAGGGCAGCCACAGAGTGGGAATGGCGTCCATTTATCATCTCCCATGGGCTATTTTTAAACGATTGTCCTTGCCTCTGCGAAGTCTTAGTAATCTGAGGAATGTTCAGCATTTGAGTCAAGGATTAACAGATTTTTAATTGACAAAACCGCATTCTGGTCACCGTCAGAGGAGAGGTGCCGGAAGCACTCAGCTGTTGTTTAAGTTGTCTCCCCTTCTGCTGAGCCCTGCATACCAGCCTCTCCCAGGTCACTGCTCAGCCAGTTAGGCAGTGAGGCTTTGGGGGAAAAAGTGCCAGGCTGTGACTGGGAGACGTTTTCTGTGCTGCACTGGCCAGTCCCTTCAGCAGCAGCGTCCAGCAGAGAGTGTTAGATCTTTACTCAAGGTCCTGCCCTGAAAAGAATGAACTTTTCTTTCAATCCCAGGCTCCCAGGCCACACTACCTTAAGAAAGAGTCATTTTTTTCTTTGGGTCATCCCCTGGGCGCCCTGGGAGTTCTAGAAGTGGACGGGGGTTTCGGAGTTCCTCTCTCAAGCCTCTTAGAAAGCATCCCCTGAAATCCTTTCAGGAATCATGGGAAAGCATCCAGAAGTGAAAAGTGGTGACATGTCTGCTTTTCCTGATCCATATTTAAAACATCTTCTCTCTGTTGTCCTGGCTAGGGTGACAGAATGAAAAGGCTTTCAGAATGCAGAGGGGAGTTGAGCTGAAGTTTCCAGAGGTGTGGGGGGATTGCAGCATCTATACTGTGCCAGTGGGACTCGCTGCTCAGGCATCCTTTCTCTTTCAGACCTCTTGGGTCCTTTACTGTTCTTTCCATCTCTGTTTCTCTCTTTGGGTACGAATAAGGGTCTCCCCAGGGGTACAGTGGTAAAGAATCTGCCTGTCAATGCAGGAGACATGGGTTCCATCCCTGGCTCAGGAAGATCCCCTGGAGGAGGAAGGCAACCCACTCCAGTATTCCTGCCCGGAAAATCCTCACGGACAGAGGAGCCTGGTGGGCTACAGTCCATGGGTCACATAGAGTTAGACACAACTGAGCAACTGAGCACACACACACACACACACACACACACACACACACTTACACACACAAGGGTCTCAGAACATACTTTCCCAGTGGTTTTAAAAATCGAGGGGATGTAAACCATCTGTCGGGCAGGAAGCTGGGGAGAGTGGTGCTTTGGATTTATGTTCTACTGAGATAAAGGTTAGAATGTATTTTTTACCTATTTGAAATTTTATTTTTTTACCTAAGACTAATATTGAATATACAGAGCATAACTGATCTTTTGATTACCTGGGGGTGCATAACATCTTGGATCCTGATGTCATTTGGATCTAGTCAGAAAGGGCTGGCTGGTTTACGATTGCTGTGATCACAGGACATACTAAAGTACAATTTTAAGCCCTAACTTTATCTTGTCTTTTTCTCAAGTTGCTCTCTTCTTGGACATAAGTCATTATTAATTCCTCAGTTGCCCCCCCCCCCACACACACATCATAGCCATTTAGTTATTGTTGCTTAGTCTCTAAATCATGTCCAATTCTTTGCAACCCCATGGACTGTAGCCCACCAGGCTTCTCTGTCCATGAAATTCCCAGGGGAGAATACTGGAGTGAGTTGCCATTTCCATCTCTGATAACAATTTAATAGTCATGCCATATTGCTTCTGTGGGCTTCCCAGGTAGCACTAGTGGTAAAGAATCCATCTGCCAATGTAGGAGACGAAAGAGATCCCTGGATTGGGAAGATCTCCTGGAGAAGGAAAGGGTAACCCACTCCAGTATTCTTACCTGGAAAATTCCACGAACAGAGGCGCCTGGAGGGCTGCAGTTTGTGGGGTCACAAAGAGTTGGACACAACTTAGCAACTGAACAGCAACATATTGCTTTTTCCTTCTTTATATACTTTCAGCTTCATTTCTGTTTCCATCACCTTCATTGTTTGTGCCTTTATTGTTTCAAGCACACAACTGACTTTTTAAAAATTTATTTATTTTTCATTGCAGAATAATTGCTTTACAATGTTGTGTTGGTTTTAGCTGTACATCAACATGAATTGGCCATATATATTTATATATATCCCCTCCTCTTGAAACTCTCTCCCACCTCCCACCCCATCCCACCCTGCTAGGATGTCACAGAGCACCAGACTGAGTTCCCTGGGTCATGGAGCAAATTCCCACTGGCTGTCTGTTTTACATATTGTGGTGTATGTTTCAATGCTTCTCTCTCAGTTCATTTCACACTCTCTGTATCACGTTGTGTCCGTAAGTCTATTCTCTATGTCTACGTCTCTACTGCTGCCTTACAAATAGGTTCATCAATACCATTTTTCTAGATACCATATATATGCATAAATATATGATATTTTTCTTTTTTCGACTTACTTCACTAGTATAACAGACTCTAGGTTCATCCATCTCACTAGAACTGACTCTAATTCTTCCTTTTTAAGGTTGAATAATATTTCATTGTATTAATATATGTGCACCACATCTTCTTTATCCCCATTCATCTATTAATGGTCATCTGGGTTGCTTCCATGTATTGGCTATTGTAAATTGTTGTTGTGGTTCAGTTGCTAAGTCGTGCCTAACTCTTTGCGGCCCCATGGACTACAGCATGCCAGGCTTCCTTGTCCTTCACCATCTCCCAGAGTTTGCTCAAACTCATGTCCCTTGAGTCAGTGATGCCATCCAACCATCTTGTCCTCTGTTGTCATCTTCTCCTCTTGCCCTCAATCTTTCCCAGCATCAGG
This sequence comes from Dama dama, assembly GCF_033118175.1. Classification (NCBI taxonomy): domain Eukaryota; kingdom Metazoa; phylum Chordata; class Mammalia; order Artiodactyla; family Cervidae; genus Dama; species Dama dama. The sequence goes on along the minus strand of NC_083686.1, from coordinate 16,078,649 downwards.
GTCTTTTCCACATCACATCAGGTGGCTTTTCACATCAGGTGGCCAAAGTGTTGTAACTTCAACTTCAGCCCCAGTCCTTCCAATGAATATTCAGTATTATATCCTTTAGGATTGACTGGTTTGGTCTTGCAGTCCAAGGAACTCTCAAGTGTCTTCTCCAGCACCACAGTTTGAAAGCATCATTTCTTCAGTTCTCAGTCTTCTTTATGTCCCAACTCTCACATCCATACCTGACTGACTACTGGAAATATCATAGCTTTGACTATATGGACCTTTGTTAGCAAAGTGATGTCTCTGCTTTTTAATATGCTGTCTAGGTTTGTCATAGCTTTTCTTCCAAGGAACAAGCATCTTAGAAGCACAAAATTTTAACCTTAGAAGTGGCTCTTCAAGACAGCATCCATCCTCACTTCTTTTTACCCTCAATATTGTTCACACATTTCTATAACATACAGTTAATTTGCTAAGGGTCATCCAACCGACATTCCTGAAACAGTACTGTTAAGCAGTGTGCCACAGCTCAGAAGTGTTTTATGAGTTCCTGTTGCTCCCAGGAGGCTGTCCTGACTATTTCATGTAATTATCAAGGCCTTCTAAGCAATTCCAACTGTTCCCACTTCCCCAGACTGGCCCTACTTTCCTCCCCAAACCTATCTCCTACACCGCTGCTTGGCTTCTGTCCTTGTCCCTCCTCTGCTGTCAGCCCACACTTCGTATCAGTGTTGGCTCTCACTTCTTCGTCAGGCTGTCTCTGTTCACCTCTTGTATTCTTTACTCTTCTTATATCTACTGTTTTAAATTGATTGATTGATTTACTTTTGATTGCACCGAATCTCCGTTGCTGCGTGGGTTCTTCTCCAGCTGTAGGGAGTGGAGGCTGCTCTCTAGTTGTGGTGCGTGGACGTCTCGCTGGTGGCTTCTCTTGTTTTGGAGCACAGGCTTTAGGGCTCAGGCTTCAGTAGTTGCGGCACGTGGGCTTAGTAGTAGCGGCTTCTGGGCTCTAGAGCACTCAGTAGCATGTGGAATCTTCCCGGACCAGTGATCGAACTCATATCTCCAGCATTGGTAGATGGATTCTTATCTACTGTACCACCAGGGAAGTCCTCCCTTATATTTCTTGCATGCTGCCATCAGGCCACTTTATCTTCATAGCTATCTTCAAGTGCTCTTAAACACATTTGTGATAAGATATATATGTGTGTGTGTGTGTGTGTATCTCTGTGTGTTTACATATATATTATATATATATATTTGTTTATTTCTTCTGAAAGTTAGAAACAGCAATAGGTCTTTTCAATCCACGATTTAAGATTTATTGCAAACTGGTGACCTACAGTATTATAACCTACTAGTTCGTAGGCAATAACAGAATAGAATATCTTTATAGTAATAATGAGTACAACCAAAAATTTTTTAAGTTAGTTGTATATTTTGGATATTATAATCACATTTATGGAAATTGACTTGTCCAACAGAATGCTATTTAAATTCATGTAATTTTAAATGGTGCTGTAAGTATTAATAGTTCATCAATTCACACATCACAGTTTTACAGAATCACCTACCAAGTGATTCTGGGAGTGAGAAAGCAAACAAAACAGGTTGCCTGGAATCTATGAGCTCACACCCTCCTTGAGGATAAGGAAGCATAAAGAAAACTAATTATTTAATCTGTAAAAAGCACTACAACAAATTATGTATGAATTCTGAGGAGCTTTTGAATAAGAAGACTCACTATGGGTTCATCTGGAAAGACAGTGATTCATATGAACCAGCTGAAATCAGATTTGATCTTTGGAAGTTATGGAAAGGCATTTTCTACTACATGATCCTAAGAGAGTGGTCAGTGTTCCTGTGAAAAAATTTATGTCTGAATTGAATTAATATAATCCAGTAAAAAGGGAAGACTTTTAGAATCATATAGGCCTGTGTTTATGTCCCAGATCTACTGCTTTCTGTATGTATGACTTTAGGTCACCTTGCATCTCTGAGTCTGTTTATAGAAGGGAGATGCCCTTGTAGAATGTCTGTGAGTGTCAAATAAAAAAAATGCTTGTAAATTCTGTGGCTTGGTACCTGAATGTAAATGATAAGTTTAATTACTCTGCTAATTATTCTGCTGGTCTTAGACCAATGCTACCCGGTCACTATTTTCACATTATTATACTTTCTTAATTATTTCAAGACTTTATTTTTCTCCCTTGTTCCCCATTCTGGCAAGGAGAGTCAAGCTTTCACCAAATTCCTTGGTTGTTTGTTATATAGATTCTGAGCTTCTTGAATTCAAAGGTTTCTGTTCATGTAAGGTTTGTTGGCCACTTAGAAACTGCTGGTGAGAGACCAAAGTAAGCCTTGGCTGACTTTGCTTCTTAGTTCTGTACTATGTCTTTTATTTTGATTTGTCCATTTACCATGGGCATATGTTCAGTTTTAATTGAAAATTATTACAATCCTGGTCATATGAAGACTTATTCTGCTAGCAGAGTTGTAGTAAGTAGAAATATAAGTAAAAGCAAATTCTTTCTATGACTATGGGATGGAAGCATCAGGAAACTCTGAAAAATTGTTGATAGTAGAAAATTTATGTAATGACCAAGAAATTGGCTAACTTGTACCTTTTTCATCAACAAAGACTTTTTTGTTTTCAATTTTTTATAGAAATCAGTACCACAACTTTTGAAGTCTTGATAAGTTTCATTTTACCTTGGAGTTATTCATTTATTTCCTTTAATTGAGGGGGTGAAGTATTTTGTTTTAATGCCTACATTAATTCCACAGATGTTTATGGAACACTCAATCCTTACCCACTTTGGTATTGAGTTCCAGAGAACAAGAGAGTGTGCCTAAGTCCATTCAAGCTGCTATAACAAAATGCCATAGCCTGGGTGGCTTCTAAACAACAGAAATTTATTTCTCATGGTTCTGAAGGTTGAAAGACTGAGATAAAGCCAGCATGATTGGGTTCCAGTGAGTGCCCTCTTCTGGATTGCAGATTGTCCACTTGTTAACGTTTTCAAGGAGTAGAAAGAAAAAGAGGGAGAGAGCTCTCTGGGGTCCTTTTTATAAAGATATTTGGGTTGGCCAAGAAGTTCATTCAAGTCTTTCATAACATCTTATGGCAAAACTCAAACTAACTTTTTGGCCAACCCAATGCTTTTTGGCCAACCCACTCATGAGAACTTTGCACTCATGACCTAGGCTGAAAGAGTTAGTCACTCAGTCATGTCTGACTCTTTGTGACCCCGTGGACTGTAGCTCACCAGGCTCCTCTGTCCATGGTATTCTCCAGGCAAGGATACTGGAGTGGGTTGTCATGTCCTTCAGGGGATCTTCCCAACCCAGGGATCAAACAAGGGTCTCCTGCATTGCAGGCAGATTCTTTACCATCTGAGCCACCAAGGGGAAGGGATACTCATGACCTAATCACCTCTCAAAGGCCCTGCCTCCAAAAATCATTCCCATAGGAATTAGATTTTCAACATAGAGATTTGGAAGGGACACAAACATTCATACCAGGACATGATGATAGAACGAAGTATGAGCCTTGGAGTCCTTCACATCTGTCACAAATCCCAGTTCAGTCCTTGTGTCTGCAGAACCTTAAGAAATTTACTCAAACTTCCCATCAGTTTATAAAGTAAATAGTAGTATAAACTGTTATCCAGCATCATTTTTAATAATAATAAATGTAGACTATTTTCTTCTTATAATAATTGTGAAAGTATAATCTTTTTTTTTTATTTTTTAAACAATCCTTTTTTGACTGGTGGGAAACTAGTCCTGTGTGGATAAGGATCTAAATAAATAATTAGAAAGTGATATGTTAAGAAATCAAAGAAGAAACATAACACGTTTGTGACTGGGGTGGGTATGAGGGAATGTTTATAAGGACTTAACATATGAGATTATATGAGTTGAATTTTTCAGGATAAGCTTTCCTAGGCTGACTCTTGACAGTAAGACTTATGTTCTACCAGGACACTCAAAGATATAATAAGTCATAACACACATAGGAAACAACAAATAGTTCAATATCATTACTGAGTAGGTTGTTTTTGAGGGAGCAGCAGTAATGAGGGTGAATATGGCCCAGCATCTGGCATAGAAAGGGTGCCACCTAAACGCCGGTTGATTGAATTGTGGGTGGAGCGTCAGAGACTGGATTACAGAGACTATGTTTCATGAAAGGGTTCCAGGTAGCTCAGTGGTAAAGAATCCATCTGCCAATGCAGGAGATGCAGTTTCCATCCCTGGGTCAGGAAGATCCCCTAGAAGATGACATGGCAGCCTGCTCCAGTATTCTTACCTGAAAAAAACCCATTAACAGAGGATCCTGTTGAGCCACAACCCATGGGTTTGCAAAGAGTCGGACACGAATGAGCACACACATTTCATGAAAATGAGCTTGGTTATCCAGTGGGTACCATTGGAAGAAATTAAACAAAAAAAACGTGGCATGATCTGATTTAAATATTATGGCGATCACTATGGCAACACTTGCCTGACTTGGGAACTTGGCTCTATAAAAGTCAGTTAAGAAGTATTGAGGATCTAATGGCAATGAGTTTGGAAGGGACCATTGTGGTCGTTAAATGAGGGTTGTGAAGGAAAGTGCAATCTAGGTCTATTCTCAGATGGCCCTTCAAATGTTTGGGGGGATCACTGGTTCTGAGAACCAAAATCAGGATTATAGGAAGTATGACAGGTTTTGAAGAAAAATAGTTCAGACAGTTTTAAAAATTTTGAGTTTGACAATGTTTTGAGATACCCATGTTGAAGGGTCTAATGAGCACTTGGATATCCAGTGCAAGAGGGGTCCAGATTGAGATACAAATCTGGGAACAATTATTACACTGTGAGATTGAGTGGAATCCAACAAAGAAATTGTGTAAAGTGAGGTGAAAGCTGAGCTGTGCACAGAATCCAGAGGACCAGCAAACTTATAAGAAGGGTGTAGTAGATTGCATAATCAAGAAGGAGACTGAAAAGAACATTCTGGAAGGCAAGAATTATATAAGATGTGAGAAGTATCAGTAAGAAGAGTGAGATTGATGGTTTTAAAGGGAGTGAACCCTAAAGCACTGCAAAAATTAAGTCTGTCCAATGATGTGGCAACTAGGTAGTTATTGGTAATTATTCTGAAAGCTCTGTTAGTGAAATGACGGTGTTGGAGGCAATATTGTAACAGATCAGCAAGAAGATAGGAAGTGATAAAATGCAGCCAATGTTATACTCAGTTCAGAATCAAGGAACAAAGTGAATAATTACAATCCATGGAGAGTCTAAAGATGTTTGGCTTTGTATTTTATTTATTTATTTATGCGATGAGTAGAATTTGAATATACTTTGCTGATCACAGTAATGCCACAGGCTGCCTCTAGCTATGGAGTATATAAAGGAAGAACCTCACAAATCCTGAGGCTATTTAGATTTTCTTTATATTTTTTTTTTTTCCTCTCCCTCTGTGTCTCCCTCCAGCTGAAACAGATTCCCACAGATATAATAAAATCACCTGTGTGATTTACTTTCTCAGTCTGATGGAAAGTCACGTCCTGAATGATGCTTTATGACACCATCAATGTACGTCTAGGGGAAAATATGCATAATGGATTGTTTTCCCCCAGAAATTCCAAGGATGCTTTTGTTAGGGAATGTGAAACCTCTCTGAGAATTTACATGGGCATAGCTGGAACTGCTTGCAAGACTCACATCACAGGGGATATTCCTGTTAATAATCTACCAATCAGTGTGTCCTCTTCTTCATGCTGCTAGATGGGGATCGCTCATCAAAATTTGTGCTTTTTTTGTTGTCCATTTTAAAATTTGAAGTTTAAATGTTGAAGTTCTAAATAAAGCAGCTTCTTTTATTGGAGTATAATTGCTTTACAATTTGTGTTAGTTTCCGGTGTACAATGAAGTGAATCAGCCATATGTATACATATATCCCCTCCCTCTTGAGCTTCCCTCCCACCCCACGCCCAGTCTCACCTCTCTAAGTCTCCACAGAGTACAGAGCTGAGCTCCATTTACTATGCAGCAGGTTCCCACTAGCTATCTCTTTTAGACATGGTAGTGTGTATATGTCAGTCCCAATCTGTCAGTTCATTGCTCCTTCCCTTTCCCGCTCTACCTGCGCCCTTGCCTCCATTCTCTATTTCTGCAACTCCAGTTTCCCCTGGGCTTCCTTGGTGGTTCAGATGGTAAAGAATCCACCTGCAACGAGGGAGACTTGAGTTCCATCCCTGGGTTGGGAAGATCCCCTGGAGGAGGGCATGCGACCTACTCCAGTATTCTGGCCAGGAGAATCCCCATGGATAAATGAGCCTGGCAGGCTACAGTCCGTGGCTCACAAAGAGTCGTACATGAGTGACTGACTAAGCACACAATTTCTCCCTGGGTTCCACACCAAAAACAAAAAATTCTTATAGAGAAGTTGATCCACCATCTACCTTTGTAAGTCAGAGACCTTTGGAACATTCTATTTCCAATGCTACAGGCTGGGGGGTATGCAACTAATCCTTACCTAATGCTTTGCAAGACTGGATAAACAACAGAAAATTACTGTTTTCCCCACAGGAATTCTAAGCATGTGTACGTATTGTCTACATTCTAAAACTCTTTTACATATTCTGTTGCTAAATAGGTATCAGTTCAGTTCAGTCACTCAGTCATGTCCAACTGTTTGCGACCCCATAAAATCACAGCACGCCAGGCCTCCCTGTCCATCACCAACTCCCGGAGTTTACACAAAACCATATCCATTGAGTCGGTGATGCCAGCCAGCCATCTCATCCTCTGTCCTCCCCTTCTCCTCCTGCCCCCAATCCCTCCCAGCATCAGGGTCTTTTCAAATGAGTCAACTCTTCACATGAGGTGGCCAAAGTATTGGAGTTTTAGCTTCAGCATCAGTCCTTCCAATGAACACCCAGGACTGATCTCCTTTAGGATGGATTGGTTGGATCTCCTTGCAGTCCAAGGGACTCTCAAGAGTCTTCTCCAACACCACAGTTCAAAAGAGTCAGTTCTTTGGTGCTCAGCTTTCTTTATAGTCCAACTCTCACATCCATACATGACCACTGGAAAAACCATAGCCTTGACTAGACGGACCTTTGTTGGCAAAGCAATGTATCTGCTTTTTTTTTTTTTTTTTTTTTTGAGGTCCAAAAGGGAATATTTTCATTAGACATGGCTTTCACTTGATTTTGCATATCCTTCAAGGCAGTAGATACATTTCCAGACATGTCAGGGATGTATACACAACATTCGACTTTAATTACGGTGCAAGTCCCTCCTTGGGCTGCTGTGAGTATGTCTAATGCCATCCTATTTTGAATTACTGCCTTCCTCATCTGAATTTGTTCTTCGTTTAAAGCTTGAATGGCTTTTGTACTGTCTAAGAGGGCCTGTTTAATGAAATTAGTTAAGGCCTCTACCTTAACCATGATATCTGTTGTTCCTACAGAGGGTACAAACAAGGCAGCAAGATAGTCATACCATTGGAACACGGATCGTGTCCATCTTGCATGCAGATAAGGCAGGTTTACTGGAGGCTGGTGTAGGCCAGGCTTAATACTGCCATGGGCGAAAGCAAATCCTAATGTGCAACGCCCCACCCAGCCAACTGGTAACCATGGCCATAAGTTAAGCCCACAGAGCCACTGGGTCCCATTGGGGGCTACCCAGTGGATTGCAGGATTATATTTCCTGTCGAAACTGGGCCACTGAACAGACTGATTGGGGTGATAGGTAACTTCCAAGATTTGTTTACATTGTTCAGGGGGCAAATAACCCATATATTTTCATTCTTTTGGGTCACGGGGGTGGTCTCCAAATCCAACTTTCTGTTCTTTTTGTTCCCAGCAAATAGTAGCAGGGGTAATCAACTGTCCTTTCTCAGGAGTCATCCAGAAATATTCATCCCAGACCTGGTAGTATTGCTCAAGGTACCGGGAGGCCTGTCCCCCTTTTGTAAGAGAACCCTTCTCCTTTTTACTTTTCATATATGAGGTATAAGCCTTTGTTACTTCCGTAAGGCTGGTGTTCATGTTAAATGTAACCCTATGTCCCTGGCTCAATGATGGCTTCTTCTTACACCAGGAGAGCAAAGAAAGGTTATGATTGTTGAGAGAGAAAAAAAGTTCCTTTCTGTTGCTCTAAGAAGGAACACAGTGGTATAAAGTCCCCATAACGGAGTGGCGATACCCACCAGGGGAGTCCGTCCATTACTGACAGGGGCATGGCCCCACATACCCAACAGTTGGAGGAGTTGTGGAAGTTCGCGTAAGAATGTGCCCAGGAGATGAAGACGTTGTCCTGTGCAGGAACACTGGTCAGATTCAGAATTGCGTTGATGAGGCCAAGCAGCAGGAGTCGTTTACCCAGCTCCATCCTGAAGAGGTCTCGTCCGGGATCTCGTTCTCTTCTTCCTCTTCAGAATGATCTTGGTTCCCCGTGGGTCGGTGGGGTCCTTCTGGGTGGTCCACTTGGCGTCCTCCGGGTCAGCGTGGTATGCCTTCTTCGCTCTGGTGTGATGGATCAAGGGACAATACCTGCAACTTTAACTGCAGTAGGGGTAGTTAGAATAACATAAGGGCCCTTTCACCAAAGGGCTAGCAAATCATGTTTCTAATCTTTGACCCATACTTGGTCACCAAGTGTAAACTCATTAATCTGTTCCCCAAGGGGGAACAGCACCCTTTCTTGTACAAACTTAGTTACCCGATTTATTACCTTACCCAGTTCCATCTGCTGTGAAATCCTATCCCCCCTTACCTGAGGCAAATTTGTTGATACCTGTTTTATTATGGGAAGAGGCCTCCCATACACAATTTCGTATGGAGAATAGCCTTGGGACTGTGGGGTCATCCTGAGTCTGAGCAGAGCCATCGGAAGCAAGTCCACTCAGGAGCAGTCAGTCTCTCTGATCCACTTGGAGAGTCTCTTTAAGTGTCCGGTTGGTTCATTCCACCATCTCAGAACTCTGGGCCTATATGCAGTGTGCAGTTTAAAGTTTTGCTTACTTGTTATACTAAATCAGCTACAAAAGCCAGGCCATTGCCTGATCCTGTGCTGGTAGGAAATCTAAATCTAGGAACCATTTCCCTAATCAGGCACCGGGATACTTCTGATTCTCTTTCAGTCCAGGTAGGAAAAGCTTTTACCTATCTCAAGAATGCACATACCATGACTAGCAGGTAACGGTAGTGTCGGTGAGGTTTCATTTCAGTGAAGTCCACTCCCAGGTGTTCAAGGGGCAGTGTGCCTTTCAGTTGAATACCTGGAGGTTTTTGTCTGAATATCCAAGAGGCAGCATTAACCTGTGAGCAGGGAGCATGGCCTAGGTGGGTCGCTTGGTGTGTCTGGCTTACCAGAGTGTGTGCCAGCTCCTCCGGTACCAATAATTTGCCACTTGGCAATTCCCACCCTCTCTTTTCAGTCTTGATGGCCCCTTCCACTTTGGAATACCCGAGAGCTGTTGTCCCTGTTTTATCAGGCGAGTGCCATCAGTATATAGGACCCAATTAGGGTCTGGAACCTTGAGTCCTTCTTTAAAACAAACCCCGGATACCTTACCTCCTCTTTGTAGATCTGTGCCTTCTTCTTCGACATCCGGTAACCTGCTTTCATCAACAGCTGGAGCAGTGCATTTGTCCCTTTCCAGCATTTTCCCTTGGTCTCAGGCAGCCAGCAGCAGGTCATCCCCCTATTGTAGGAGCTGACATCCATACTCTTCTGGATGGAATGAGTCCAGATCAGAAGCCAAGGCTTCCCCAAAGATGGCTGGGAAGTTTTTAAACCCTTGTGGGGGAGTTCAGATGAGCTGTTGTTTGGTGCTCCCCACTGCATCTTCCCATTCAAAGGCAAAGATGGGCTGTGACGCGGGGGCGAGGCGTATGCAGAAGAAGGCATCCCTGAGATCTAGGCAAGTGTACACTTTAGTCCTCGGTGGGAGGAGGCTAAGTAAGGTATAGGGGTTTAGAACAGTGCGGTGTAAAGTCACAGTAGCCTGGTTGACTAGCCTGAGATCTTGTACAGGCCTATAGTCCTGTCCTCCTTCCCTGTTGACTGGCAGGATTGGCGTGTTCCAAGCCGACTGGCACTCTATTAGAATGCCTGCTTGTTTCAATCTATTGATGTGGGGCAATATGCCGGTTCAGGCCTCCATCCGTAGCGGGTACTGGCACTCTCTAACCGGATGGTGCCTGGTTTGAGTTCCATTTCACTGGGGCGTGATGTTTAGCCAGCCTGGGGGGAGGGGGAGTTGTCTTCCACCCAGACCTCAGGGAATAATTGAGTTAGCTCCCTCATGCTCTTCTGGCCCACCCAGTTCTGCCTTCAGAGGCTCATGCAACCTCCACTCATCTTGGGTTGGTATTGAGAGAGAGGGCAAATAAGTCATAGAGTCCGTCCAGAAGGTGGGCCTCTCCTCAGGGGAGAAAGTCACTTGTGCTCCTAGTTTGGAGAGCAAGTCTCTTCCCAACAGGGGTACTGGGCACTTAGGAACGTAGAGGAATTCATGAATCACTTGGTGCCCCCCCCCCCCATCTGACATTTTCTGGGCTGGCAAAACGATTTAATCATCTCTTCTCCCGATACCCCAGTTACAGCGGTAGTCTTTTTGGACAGTGTTGCCACAGGTTTTGTTACTACCGACAGTTCTGCTCCTGTATCCACCATGAAGTCAATGTTTTGGTCCCCCACTTTTACGGTTACCATGGGCTCTCGGGGACCTGATATCTCTGAGCCCTGGCAGCCCTAGTTAATTTCCAAGTCAGCAAGCCCTGCAACTGTGGGAGCTTCCTCTTCCTTCCTTGCCTTAGGGCATTCATTCTTCCAGTGGCCAAAAGCTCGGCGCCAGGCACACTGGTTTGGCTGTAACGGGCCCAGGGCCTCCCTTGGGACCGGCTGAAGGACTGTCCTGTCCCTGGGGCAGATGAGGTTTTCTGGAGGGCCCGAGATAGACTTTCCCAGAGCAGCAGCTTGCACTGTAAGTCTCTTGTCTGTTCTCTTTCGTTCCCTCCAGCTCTCTGGCAGAGCGCGGTCTCTGCTTAATTCCAACGTCTCCCTCCCCCTCTTGTCAGTACTCACCGGGAGAGGCGGGTTATAGCTTGGGCGGTTCGGGTGGAGCCAGATCCTGGAAGTGTTGGCCAGAGGCTTCTGTCACCGGGATCGGAGCCTGCCCAAACGGCGGCTCTACGAACTCCGAGAGAGCTGGCGGAGGAGCAGTGGCTGTTGCAGAAACTTCACCTGGCCCTGGATCGGGCATTAAGGCGGCCTCCAGTCCTGGTGAAGCACTGGGAGGCAGGCGTGTCATTATCCAGTATGGGGGAGGGGTCAGGTCATCCCCGTCCAAATCCTGTAGAATTTCCTTTTTTATCATCAGTCAATTTTTGTGCCCTTAATATTTTTCCCTTTCCCTTCTGGATACAGAACCTTGTCCAAGTAGGAGGGTCTCAAGCTAACCCTAGCCATGAGTCAATAGATGGATATTGACCCAGGTGTCCTGGCTCTTCTGTGACTACTGTGTAGATTGCTTCCACTATTTTTAAGTTCACGGTGTTCTCTGGTGGCCATCCTGCTCCCATAGGGGGCCATTCGACCTCACAGAGTATGTGGAGGCAGTTAGGCTTCATCTTCACCCCATAGTCTCCTCTTAATCCCTTCTTTAAAATTTTCACTCCAATACAGTTGCCTTAGATTCACTTCACCCCATCTTGCTTACCTTCTCGGACCTTCTTCTACATTTCCTTTTCGTTCTGTCTGCGAAGTTCTCAGTACCCTATGTACTTCTGATATTTCCACTCAGTGACACTTAAATTGCCATTCTGCCTCCTTCCTAATTGGGGTGAGAAGAGCCTTACCTGCCATATCCCAGAGGGAGAAGGGGGATCAGCGTGTCTTCGAGACTCTGCCTTGGGCCCGCCGGCGTAATAAACTGCACTCCACTATCTGCATTGTCCTTCTGAGTGAGTTTGTTTCCCGGAAAGCATGGCTATAACATTTGGTGCATGGGCCGGGAAACTCCTCGCTTTGAGGAGACAGGTCTCATTTGAGGCCACCCCGAGGCTTTGTAGCTTGAATCTCCTAGAGGGGGGAAGGCGCCTCGCCCCTCTGGAAGGATTCTGCTTCTCAACGCCCAGACCTTTCACGTCAGCAGGTAGTGGACGGCAGCAGGGGAACTGAGCGCTCAGGTGAGGAGGAACCCACCCGGCAGGGTGGAAGAGGGGGCCTGATCACCCCCCTGGGAGGGACTAGAAGGAGCGGGGACCCACAGGAGCCTGGAATAGGCAGGCGGCGATTGCTTGGTACACAGGTCGGCGAGCGTGCTAGGGTTTAGGAAGGAAATTTGTGAAGGTCATTTAGGAGGTGTGTCCACGCCGTCTCGGGGAAAATTATTACCAAGCTATCGCCAGGGGATTTTTAGGATAAGAAACTGGTCCTTGTATGCTCGTATTCTGCCCTCCCCTAGGAGGTGTCCTGTCTGCTGTGAAATTCTTGACCCCCTGGGAATTGTTAGGCTAGAAGGAGGGGGAAACAGAAGTGAGTATGAATTGGCTTTTCCGGAGATGGCCTGGGACATGAGATATTTAACCCATCTGTGTTTTCATCCGCACCTGATCAAGCCCACCAAGGCAGAATGGACTTTAAGGGAGAAACAGTCTCAGACCATGTGATATTCTGTCTCTGCTTTTTAATATGCTATCTAGGTTGGTCATAACTTTCCTTCCAAGGAATAACTGTCTTTTAGTTTCATGGCTGCAATCACAATCTGCAGTGATTTTGGAGCCCAGAAATATAGTCAACCACTGTTTCCCCATCTATTTGCCATGAAGTGATGAGACCGGATGCCATGATGTTAGTTTTCTGAATGTTGAGCTTTAAGCCAACTTTTTCACTCTCCTCTTTCCCTTTCATCAAGAGGCCCTTTAGTTCTTCTTCACTTTCAGTCATAAGGGTGGTGTCATCTGCATATCTGAGATTATTGTTGATCAGTCACTAAGTTGTGTCCAACTCTTTATGACCCCATGGACTACAACACTCTGGGCTTCCCTGTTCTTCACCATCTCCCAAAGTTTGTTCAAATTCAAATCCATTGATTCAGTGATGCCATCCAACCATCTCATCCTCTGCCCTCCTTCTCCTCCTGACCTCAGTCTTTTCAAGCATCAGGGTCTTTTCCAATGAGTCAGCCCTTCCTCTGTAACTCAATTTTTAGCCATTATGCCCACTGTGCAATATTTTGTAATGCACACACAGTCGCTCTGAAATTCAACAGCCTTGATCAAATCCTGGTTCCACCTTTTACCTTGTGACGTTCAGCAAGTTACTTACTTGTGCTTTAGTCTCCTCCTCAGCAAAATGGTGGTGCCTACCTCATAGAATGCTGTGAGTTTTAAGTAAAAGGAGTGCAGATAAACTGCTTGTACCCATGCCTGGCATACATAAATACAGCCTCACTATTATCATTTTTCAGAGCACAGAAAAGGTATGCTGTTTTCTTCACTTTTAGAATTTATTAATATTTTAAATTACTAGAAAATGAAAACACATGATAATTGAGTTAAATAAAGTGGAAGAGGACAGGTACTCAGAGACAAGCAAAGATTTGTAAGGCTAAGTCTAGATAAGGATTTCCATTCTGTGATTTGGGGCTGTATAACTGCTGCTGCTGCTGCTAAGTCGCTTCAGTTGTGTCCGATTCTGAGCGACCCCACAGACGGCAGCCCACCAGGCTCCCCCGTCCCTGGGATTCTCCAGGCAAGGACACTGGAGTGGGTTGCCATTTCCTTCTCCAATGCATGAAAGTGAAAAGTGAAAGTGAAGTCGCTCAGTCGTGTCCGACTCTTCGCGACCCCGTGGACTGTAGCCCACCAGGCTCCTCCATCCATAGGATTTTCCAGGCAAGAGTACTAGAGTGGGGTGCCATTGCCTTCTCCAGCTGTGTAACTAACCTTATGTATTTAATCTCTCTCAGTTTCATAGCTACCATGTATATTTATTATGGAAATAAGGGAATACATGTCAACAACAGTGCGTGTTAGGTACTTAATGCCTGAATGAATGTTGGGGGCTCTTGGCTTTTAGTTTGTTGCTATACTTAAGAAAATTCTTATCATACAGGCAAGCCTATGTGTAACAGGGGAAAAAAAAGAAAACCAGAGTACCCTTCTAAAGCAAAACTTACTGTATCCTTTATCACCTCCCTGAGTTTTGGGGAACAAAGGAACCCTGATCAGAAAAGAATGTTTGACTGTTTTTCATTACTGCATAAAACTAAATCTTGGAAGTTTGGTTCTCATGTGTAGCACACATTGAGGTTGAACTGGAACATCTTTAATAGATTTTCTGCTGGATTTAGGGAGATACCTTAAGTATTAATAATGTGTCAGTCCAAAAAAAAAAAAAAAAAAAAGAAGTGAAAAATCAGATAGATAAGATTTATTCCCTAATGTTAGCATTATTTTTTTATTTAATTTATAAGTGCCTCTGAAAGGCTATCTCCTTAATTTTGGCAGGATAGAATCCAAACATTCCAGGCAAGAAAGCATGAAAGAGCTCCATCGAGAAACAGTCAGTGTTCTTCCTTCATGGTCAATTTTCAAGCTTTGTTATTAAAATACTAAGAGTTTCAAATCATTATCACCACTTCATAAAGTATTGGACACTGCTGGGAGTGACAGGAAAGCCAGAGATCAGTGATTCCGACATCTAACATACCATTTTCGAGAAACTGCTTGTTGCAGTCTACAAACTCAGCTAATTTCCAATTGTTTTATAGGCACTTAAATATTAATATCGGATCATGCAAGCCTTTTTCCTCAAAGGAACATGTTAGTGCTAGACTGGATACCAGGTGGAGAATAGTTTCATTTGTTGTGTTTTTGTTTCTGCCTAGGCTAAGAATATTCTCTTTAGTAGCAAGTGTTTATTGCATGGAATGTGATGGTTTTACTTTACTGAATCCATACATAAATTATTTTACTGATAGAGAAGTAAAGCATATGTTCTTATTGTTAAATCCTGAACTTAACGGTTTTGAAATAATTCCCCAAACATTCCAGAGTCTTACATAGTTTCAACATGCACCACTAATTTTTCTTCCCCTTTTATGAAACTCATTAGGCCATTAAAACCTTTCAGTAATATTCATCCCATCTGGGAACATTGGAATCATATTTTCTTTGGCTCCTTTTCTTCCTCTTTTCTCATTGGTTGGTTATTTTTCCAAGTTCCAACTCATATTAGTGTATTTTAGAGGCATTGTCCCTTAATCAGTGGGGTACGAAGGATAAAGAGTGGGGGATATTCAGCCCCAAATGCATGCACAAAGAAATGCATGATTTGTAAGTATCTAAAAACAATGAATAAAACTAGCCAAAATGGTTTTGATTTTTATTACCCCCATGTGCTGCTAATTCTAGACAATATGTAATCAGATACTCATTCCTGTTAGGAAAAATCACTATGACCCTGTCTCCTCACTTGTAGAACATAAAGCTTCATAATTCAATTTTTTTTTCTTTCCAGTAAATTAATAGTTTAAGATTTTAAAGAGCAGACACTGTCTGAAATATTTTATATGGGTAAAAATCCTGTGTCTCTTTTCATGATAAACCATGAAGGTGATAAACCACCTTCATTATAATCATGGCATCATCACTTGACTGAAAACAGAAGGTGCCCTTTTATTTCAAAAAGAAAACAAAAGTGAAGAGAGGGGAATTCTCTTGTGGTCCAGTAGTTAGAACAAAGAAGTAGTAATAGTTGTTGTTCAGTCGCTAAGTCGTGTCCAACTCTTTGCCACCCTATAGACTGCAGAGAACCAGGTCTCCCTGTCCTTCGCTATCTTCCAGAGTTTGCTTAAACTTACATAGTAGGAACAGATGAATTTTTCAAATTCATTGTGATCCTTTATTTCTCCAGGCATTTTTGGACAGAAACTGGAAGATACTGTTCGCTATGAGAAGAGGTATGGGAACCGCCTGGCTCCGATGTTGGTGGAGCAGTGTGTGGACTTCATCCGACAAAGGGGGCTGAAGGAGGAGGGTCTCTTCCGACTGCCAGGCCAGGCTAATCTGGTCAAGGAACTGCAGGATGCTTTTGACTGCGGAGAAAAGCCGTCATTTGACAGGTAGATTTCACGATTTTACTAAGAAGGAGACGCTCTAACTAAACTGAAAGGTTGCTATAAGCTGAGATGGCATAACTTGAATTGAAATTGTCACAGTTTAGAAGATGAATTATATGACCTCGCAAAGATGGATTGTGATTATTAAGTTACAGAATCAAAAATGTGGTATTAGGTGTCTTTCTCTGCTATGCTTTTCCCCCCTTAAAACATTATTATTTATTCTTTTCCTTTGGTCTCACATCAAGTATTAAACTTGGGCATTGGAAAAGTGAATTTTTATTTTTTATTTTTTTGAGGAATGCAAAGTATCTTTTTTTTTTTCATTTATTTTTATTAGTTGGAGGCTAATTACTTTACAATATTGTAGTGGTTTTTGTCATACATTGACATGAATCAGCCATGGATTTACATGTATTCCCCATCCTGATCCCCCCTCCCACCTCCCTCTCTACCAGCTCCCTCTGGGTCTTCCCAGTGCACCAGGCCCAAGCACTTGTCTCATGCATCCAACCTGGGCTGGTGATCTGTTTCACCCTAGATAATATACATGTTTCGATGCTGTTCTCTTGAAACATCCCACCCTCGCCTTCTCCCACAGAGTCCAAAATTCTGTTCTGTACATCTGTGTCTCTTTTTCTGTTTTGCATATAGGGTTATCGTTACCATCTTTCTAAATTCCATATATATGTGTTAGTATACTGTAATGTTCTTTATCTTTCTGGCTTACCTCACTCTGTATAATGGGCTCCAGTTTCATCCATCTCATTAGAACTGATTCAAATGAATTCTTTTTAATGGCTGAGTAATATTCCATGGTGTATATGTACCACAGCTTCCTTATCCATTCGTCTGCTGATGGGCATCTAGGTTGCTTCCATGTCCTGGCTATTATAAACAGTGCTTCGATGACCATTGGGGTGCACGTGTCTCTTTCAGATCTTGTTTCCTCGGTGTGTATGCCCAGAAGTGGGATTACTGGGTCATATGGCAGTTCTATTTCCAGTTTTTTAAGAAATCTCCACACTGTTTTCCATAGCAGCTGTACTAGTTTGCATTCCCACCAACAGTGTAAGAGGCTTCCCTTTTCTCCACACCTTCTCCAGCATTTATTGCTTGTAGACTTTTGGATAGCAGCCATCCTGACTGGTGTGTAATGGTACCTCATTGTGGTTTTGATTTGCATTTCTCTGATAATGAGTGATGTTGAGCATCTTTTCATGTGTTTGTTAGCCATCTGTATGTCTTCTTTGGAGAAATGTCTGTTTAGTTCTTTGGCCCATTTTTTGATTGGGTCATTTATTTTTCTGGAATTGAGCTGCAGGAGTTGCTTGTATAATTTTGAGATTAATCCTTTGTCTGTTGCTTTGTTTGCTATTATTTTCTCCCAGTCTGAGGGCTGTCTTTTCACCTTGCTTATAGTTTCCTTTGTTGTGCAAAAGCTTTTAAGTTTCATTAGGTCCCATTTGTTTAGTTTTGCTTTTGTTTCTAATATTCTGGGATGTGGGTCATAGAGGATCCTGCTGTGATTTATGTTGGAGAGTGTTTTGCCTATGTTCTCTTCTAGGAGTTTTATAGTTTCTGGTCTTACATTTAGATCTTTAATCCATTTTGAGTTTATTTTTGTGTATGGTGTTAGAAAGTGTTCTAGTTTCATTCTTTTACAAGTGGTTGATCAGTTTTCCCAGCACCACTTGTTAAAGAGGTTGTCTTTTTTCCATTGTATATCCTTGCTTCCTTTGTCGAAGATAAGGTGTCCATAAGTTCGTGGATTTATCTCTGGGCTTTCTATTCTGTTCCATTGATCTATATTTCTGTCTTTGTGCCAGTACCATACTGTCTTGATGACTGTGGCTTTGTAGTATAGTCTGAAGTCAGGCAGGTTGATTCCTCCAGTTCCATTCTTCTTTCTCAAGATTACTTTGGCTATTCGAGGTTTTTTGTATTTCCATACAAATTGTGAAATTCTTTGGTCTAGTTCTGTGAAAAATACTGTTGGTAGCTTAATAGGGATTGCATTGAATCTATAGATTGCTTTGGGTAGTATAGCCATTTTGACAATATTGATTCTTCCAGCCCATGAACACGGTATATTTCTCCATCTGTTTGTGTCCTCTTTGATTTCTTTCATCAGTGTTTTATAGTTTTCTATGTATAGGTCTTTTGTTTCTTTAGGAAGATATACTCCTAAGTATTTTATTCTTTTTGTTGCAATGGTGAATGGTATTGTTTCCTTAATTTCTCTTTCTGTTTTCTCATTGTTAGTATATAGGAATGCAAGGGATTTCTGTGTGTTAATTTTATACCCTGCAACTTTACTATATTCATTGATTAACTCTAGTAATTTTCTGGTAGAGTCTTTAGGGTTTTCTGTGTAGAGGATCATGTCATCTGCAAACAGCGAGAGTTTCATGTCTTCTTTTCCTATCTGGATTCCTTTTACTTCTTTTTCTGCTCTGATTGCTGTGGCCAAAACTTCCAAAACTATGTTGAATAGTAGTGGTGAGAGTGGGCACCCTTGTCTTGTTCCTGATTTTAGGGGAAATGCTTTCAATTTTTCACCGTTGAGGGTAATGCTTTCTGTGGGTTTGTCCTATATAGCTTTTATTATGTTGAGGTATGTTCCTTCTATTCCTGCTTTCTGAAGAGTTTTAATCATAAATGTATGTTGAATTTTGTCAAAGGCTTTTTCTGCATCTATTGAGATAATCATATGGTTTTTATCTTTCAATTTGTTAATGTGGTGTATTACATTGATTGATTTGTGGATATTAAAGAATCCTTGCATTCCTGGGATAAAGCCCACTTGGTCATGGTGTATGATTTTTTTAATATGTTGTTGGATTCTGTTTGCTAGAATTTTGTTAAGGATTTTTGCATCTATGTTCATCAGTGATATTGGCCTGTAGTTTTCTTTTTTTGTGGCATCTTTGTCTGGTTTTGGAATTAGGGTGATGGTGGCCTCATAGAATGAGTTTGGAAGTTTACCTTCTTCTGCAAGGAAAAGTGAATTTTTAAAATAGCAGTCTTCTCTTGTTTGATGTTTCTTTGAATTCTTTCAGCTAAAGAATATTTAAAGTGTTGATCAACAGCTTGGGATATTGACACTGTAATTAAAAGCATTGTGTCTTAAATATATAGCCCCACCCTAATCTAGAAAAGATTTGCAATCCTTGGTGCAATTTAGAAAATAATGAAAGTTCCAGCAAAGAATGTGTAAAGCACCCATAACTCCACTAATTGAGTTGAGCACTGACAATATTTTGTTAATTACCTCTTCATTTTTTTTAATTCAACAGAAACAAGTTTTTTTTCATATCAATAGTTGCAAAACGCCCTTATGCCAACATATTCTAATTTAGCATCTGATTGTTGGCAAACTCTATAAGCATAATTTTTAATAATTGTTTCAGTCTGCAGCTATGTCACATATAACTACTTCAGTAATGTTGAACATTTATATTGTAACTTTTCTTACTATTAGAGGTAATTGTGTAGTGTACTTTCTCTTTGAAAGTATAGAATTATCACATGGATAGACACAGGTCTATAGAACAAATAGACAAGAAGACTCTTGAATACTTGATACAAGGTAAGGGAAGCATCGTTGAGAGTATGGGTTTGTGCTAATAATAATTTTTTAAAAATCATGTTAACTCATTTGATGTCCTTTTACTGGTCACATTAACAAAATCCTGAACAATAATACTACTCAGTGCTGGCAAGGTGTGTTGAAGTAGGCACCCTCATGATTAGCGTAGATCATTGTAGTCTTTCTAAAGAAATTTGGTAATATATTTCAAGACCCCATAAGGAAAACCTAATCCTAGAAAAAAAACAAAATCTGTGCAAAAATTGAAATGCAGAGTTGTTTCTTACAGTCTCTATAATACTGAAGAATGAACACCAATCTATTGTCTCTAGCAGTAGTGTGATTAACATAATAAAATGTTGCTTAGTTATTAAAATGTTCAAAAAATGCTAATTGTATAATGATAAATGGAAAAATAAGACAGGTAAATTAATTTTACAAAAAAGTATCACAGTTTATAAAGATTCATAAATCCCTTTGATAGAAAATTAAATGTGAAGGTAAGGAAATGAATTCAAAACTAAGGTCAGAGAATACATTTGCAGATATACTTTTGGTGGGGGACCCTCATGTCTTAGTCTATACTTTGAAAAAAATAAAGTTCAGTGGTTCCATAGTTCAGGCCTGTTTAGAATATGTAAACAATGGTTTATCTAGGAGAAATATAAAGTTTTGTGCTAAAATTAGAAAAAAGTTTGTCAATGGAATTCTCATAATAAAATATCACATTATGAGAAAACAATATTCTGTGCAATGAACTTCATACGACACTGATAAATTTCAATGACCTTTTTCTTTGTATTTGTGTAATGGTCTCAGTACACGCAGATGACCCTAATAGTAAAGTTTATTTATTAAAAATTCTCCTGACATAAGCATTTTAAGTGTGTTTCTGATAACAGATCTTTGCTAAATGTGAGAATAAGGGTCTATTTTATATGTCTTAGGGTACTTGTAAGAAGAGATGTGCCCTGTAAGTAATTATTTCCTGATAACTATAGGCTAACAATAAACTTTATATAAAATATGATCCCAATTGCAAAAAAAATTCATTTTTTTCATAAAATGCATTAATGCATTGAGACCAAAGAAAATATAAGAAAAGATAAACATTAATTTTGTGTAATGATGAGGAACGTACTCCCCTTTTTTATACTATAAATTCAGTAAACCTTACTTATTTTTTTTCATTTATTTTTATTAGTTGGAGGCTAATTACTTTACAATATTGTAGTGGTTTTTGTCATACATTGACATGAATCAGCCATGGATTTACATGTATTCCCCATCCCGATCCCCCCTCCCACCTCCCTCTCCACCCGATTCCTCTTGGTCTTCCAGTGCACCAGGCCCAAGCACTTGTCTCATGCATCCAACCTGGGCTGGTGATCTGTTTCACCCTAGATAATATACATGTTTCGATGCTGTTCTCTCAAAACATCCCACCCTTGCCTTCTCCCACAGAGTCCAAAATTCTGTTCTGTACATCTGTGTCTCTTTTTCTGTTTTGCATATAGGGTTATCGTTACCATCTTTCTAAATTCCATACATATGCGTTAGTATACTGTATTGGTCTTTATCTTTCTGGCTTACTTCACTCTGTATAAGGGGCTCCAGTTTCATCCATCTCATTAGAACTGATTCAAATGAATTCTTTTTAATGGCTGAGTAATATTCCATGGTGTATATGTACCATAGCTTCCTTATCCATTCATCTGCTAATGGGCATCTAGGTTGCTTCCATGTCCTGGCTATTATAAACAGTGCTGCAATGAACATTGGGGTGCACGTGTCTCTTTCAGATCTGTAAACCTTACTTTTACAATCAGAAATTTAATCAGAAAGTTCTTTCAGTTAATTTCATGCTGCACAAAAATGTCTTTATCTTTTAATTTCTGAAATGTATCTACAGAAGCTGCCTGTTCCCTAGAAAATCTGTAGAAGGGACTTACAGAGAGTATTTCAGCATAAGGGACGATATGATGATGTTACTAGCCTGCTTTGAGAAAAAGGAATGTCATTCATTTGCTCAGTCAGATTTCTACCCTGGTATATGAACTGACCCCCAAATATTGTGGCATCAGCAAGAACAACCAATCACTTGTTCGTAAATCAGCAATTTAGGCAGGACTTGGTAAGGATGTCCTCATTTCTCCAACACGTGGTGTTGATTAATATAGATCAGTTAAGTCTGAAGGATCTAAGAAGGCATCACTCACATGTCTGGAGCATTATCTGAGTTGACTAAGCTAGCTGGGCTTCCAAGGTGGTGCCAGTGGTTGAGCAACAGACGTTAAGAGACACAGGTTCGTTCCCTGGGTAGGGAAGATCTCCTGGAGGAGGTCATGGCAACCCACTCCAATATTCTTGCCCAGAGAATCCTATGGACAGAGGAGCCGGGTGGGCTACTGTCCATGGAGTCTCAAACAGTCAGAAATGACTGAAACAACTTAGCGTACACGGGAGGTAGCTGGAAGCTGTGTGGTCCGCTCTCTCTCTTTGAAGCCTCACATCCAGCAGAGCATCTCTTCATGAAACTTTAATCTCTATCAGATTATTCAGACTCAGTGACATTATGGCTCAAGGTTCTAAGGGAGTGAATATGGAAGCTTGTAAGCACTGCATTGATCAAAGCAAGTCACGAAACAGGGGCAGCCTAGATTTCAGGGAAGGGAAATAAACTCCAGAGCTTAATGGACAGAAGTGGCACACGTGTACAGGAAAGGAAGAATTTGTGGGATGTTATTTTAGGAGAAAATCACGATAGCTTTAAAATCTAGAAATAAAGTGGAGTAAGTTCCCCAACTTTGTTCTTTACAAGATTGTTTTGTATATTCTATGACACTTGCATATCTCTAAAAAATTTAGTGTGTGTCAGTGTTTATGAAAGAAGCCTATTAGGATTTTGATAGATAGTTCATTGACTCTAGAAATCAATTAGGAGAAAAGTGACAGTGTAAAAATATGAAATCTTCTAATCCTTGAACATAGCCCATCTCCATGTGTCATTAGGACTTTTCATATTTCAGCAATGTTTTGTAATTTTCACTGTAAGATCTTGCTCTGTTTTGTTACATTCATCCTTAATGCTTTGGTGAGTAGCATTGTTTTTTATGTTTAATTTTCTTAATTATTCTGCTAGATTATATAAATATGATTTTTATAGAGATATTTTTTCCTACAAACTTGATAAATTTATTTATAAATGCTAGAGGATTGTGTTTTTTAGATCCTTTAGGATTTTCTCTATACATGATCTTGTTGACTGTATATAATGAGAGTTTTATTTCTTCCTTTTTGATATGCTTTGTATTCCTTTTTCTTGATTTTTTTTTTTGTCCTTGCTAAGAACTATTCTACAAGAATGGTGAGTGGACATATGTTTCTTATATGTAGAGGGAAGTTTTTAGTTTTTTGCTATTACTCATGATGGTAGCTATAAGTTTTGTGTATGTTGCCCTTTATCATGTTTGAAAATATTCTTTTGTTTCTGGTTTGCTAACGGTTTTAATAATGACTGACAACTGAATTTTATCAAACCGACTTTTTCCATATTTACTGTAGAAATCAAATGATTCTTCTGTTTAATTATGTTAATGAGGTGGATTTTAAATGTTAAGCCATCTTTGCACTCCTAGAATAAACCACTTTTGGTTGTGATGTATTAGTCTTAATATTTTGCTGTATCTGACTTGGAAGCAACTTGCTGAGGATTTGTGAACCCATATGCATCATGGTTACTGACTCAGCAGTTTCTTTTCTTGTAGTGCTTTTGACTACTTCTGTTATCAAAGAAATTCTGGTCTCAAAAGTAGCGGGAAAGTTACTCAATCTCTATTTTCAGAAAAAGTATATATAGGTTGTATCATTTCCTCCACGTATCTTGGGTAAAATTTACCAATGACGTCCTTGGAGATGAGATGAAAGAGGTTGATCCTGAACAATGTAGTAGGTTATAATAAGAAATGTCATTTTTATTCTAAGTGAAATGGAAATTCATTGAAAGACACTTAAACAAATGGAAAAAATTTATTTACATACTAAAGAGAAAAAACCACTCTGGGAGAGAAAACTAATATTTTCTACTAATCTACCCACAGAGCACTTCTGACACCAAACGTGTGGGTTTTCCACAACAAGCAAATTCTCCAGGTCTTGATGGTCGTGCACTGACTGTCCTGAGTTAATCAGTTCTGACAGTAACTACCCAGAGTTAGTTCATACCCCACAGGTTAAGGGCTCATTTCCACAAGACCGCCTCACCACCCCCACCCACTTCAGGCACCAGTCATGAGTCCCGCCAGGTCATCACCTGCACTTCTGACCAACCAGCCATAAATCAGAGTCCTCAAGCTCAATCATTTGCTAGAAGAGCTCACAGAATTCAGGAAAACAGTCCATTTACTAGACTACTGGTTTGTGATAAAAGGATACAATTCAGGAACACAGATGAAAGAAAGGCACAGGGCAGGGATGGCGGAGGGGCTCGGAACAGTCACACCCTCCCCACTTACACCACCTTCCTCGCACTTGGACATGTTCACTAACCTAGGAGTTTTCCAAACCCCTTCAGTGAGGAAATTTTTATGAAGACTTCGTTACGCAGGGACTTTCTAGATGGCACAGTGGTAAAGAATCCACCTACCAATGCAGGAGACTCAAGAAACATACATTCAATCCCTGGGTTGGGAAGATCCACTAGAGAAGGAAATGGCAGCCCACTCCAGTATTCTTGCCATAGGCATGGTTGATTAATCATTGGGGCTAAGGTTCCAATCTTCTATTCACCTGATTGGTTTCTCTGGCAACAACCCTTCACCCACTCCACCCCGCATCATCCTTAGGGACTTTCTCAAGGATGCCTTAAGTAAATTCAGGCACAGTTGAAAGAACTTGGTAGGATTAACAAAGACTCTTTCCTTTCTCTTTCTTCATTCCGTAACTATTTTAGGAACCAGGGATAAAAAGCAAATAACAAAAGGTGCTTCTATATTCTTATAATTTAGGAAATTGCAAGGGTTTTAGGAGCTCTGACCAGGAGCTAGAGATGAAAATCAAAAGAGATCATGATATGACACTCTAGCAATCTGAATATGCTTGTTTTCATAAGTAAATTGTTAAACTTGAGTCCCTCAGTCATAGGGAGGTAGATAGGCAAATTGCTGCTGCTTAAAAAAAAAAAAAAAAAAGATTTCCCAAATTCATGGACCACAAAATAAAAAAAGTAACATGTTTGTAACCAAGTGTAATTGTAAACTACATTATTTGGGAATAAATAATCCATAATTTTCCAAGGAGAGTGAATTACTTTTGGAAATGTGTACATTTCCAAAGTACAGTATTCAGCCCATCAGATTTTTTAGTGAATTGGCTGGGTTTAAAATTTCATGTGATCAAGTCCTAGTAGAGGTTTCAGTTTTGGGGGATGTGAAGAAAAACTGCCTGGGAACATTTACTAGTTCAAGTTATTCTCACCAGTGTTCATCATCAAAGTGATCTAAAAAAAGAATTAAGTTAAAAAATATAGATCGTGCACAATGTTTTGACTAGATATTAATATATAAAGCAAAGTACAGAAATTTTTCTTTGTGAATTATGTTAAAGAATAAGAATGAATAAATATTATCCCCTGTTTATTCTAACAAAGTTTATATCTCACCAAAGAGTCACCAGATTTAGCTTTCATCTTTATTAAAATCTGGAGAGAAAATCTCACAGGAATTCTGCAAAGACCATCTTTAATTTTAATATTAAGGCCTAATAGTACTTTAGCTCTAATATTAAGCTCAAAAATTTGAGTTTTAAAGTGAGCTTTTTAAATAACATTTTATAATTATAAAAGTATAGTGCTATTAAAATTTTATATAAACAGTAAAATCACATTTTAAATTATAACATTTTGTATACAATTTAGAATATAGAAGCATATAAGAAGGAAAGATGTATATTTTAAAACTAAACAACCCAGAGAGCTCTTGTTTTATATATACATATATATATACATATATGTAAGTTGATATGTACAGAATAAAAATAGAGAGATATCTAAATGCAGATTTATATATACATATATATATACACACACAAATACTGGAATCACACAGTTTTTGTATTTTTCCTTTTCATGGTAACACTGTATCATAAACAACTTTCCATGTCACTAAGTAATTTTCATAAACATGATGTCAGGGATAATGTAATAATTCATAGTCCATGGGGTCGCAAAGAGTCGGACACGACTGAGCGACTGAGCTAAACTGATAATAATTCATCATACCATCGTAGGGGCTTGTCTAATTCTCCTTTGTTGTTGTTTTCAATGTTTTGCATATATTAGTCATATGCTGCTGAGCATCTATGTTCATAAATCAGCCTGTACTTTTGAAGCTGTGGATCCATTTGGAAATTAATATTTCATATTTGAATGAAAGGAAATATCTTGTGTTACAAGAGAAAAAAATATGGTTTGAGAAAAAGAAATTTAGAACATAGACTGCTTGAATTTAGAAATTGCAAGTGCATGTGCCAGCTTTTATGAGACCAGGCACTTTCTACTCTTCTTTAATGGCATCAAATGCTGTTTTCCCAGTTCTGAGGTCCAGGTTTGAGACCTCTATATATGAATGACTTGTTGTTCCTACAGTTAGATGAGGTATTTCCACAGACTCCTTGACCAAAGGGAATTCTGTGAGAAAGGATGCTTTCACTGACCTGAAAAAATTTGTATTTAATCGGTTTATGTCAACTGTAAAAAACAACAGATGTTGGAGTTCCTAACCATTCTTTTCTTCATTATTTCTGTTTCAAAGTGAAACAAATCAAAATATAACATTTTATGTTAAACTTCCCCACATTGAAGGGACAAAAATGAAATGCAGAATGTGTGAAACCAGATTAGAAGCCAAGTGTTATTTTGTTTCCAAAGCTCTCCAGATGGTATCAGCTGTTAAGAAAGATGCAGTTTGGAAGAGCTGAGAAGGTAGGGTCAAAAATGGCCATGTGGGTGTCACATTGTAGCATTAATTGCTCAGCAACAAAATAACTACACACTTATACCACAACCTTCAAGAGCTAAGACAGAAGGCTGGAGAAGGCTGCAATTTTCCACACTCTGTCCAAGAATCCCGTAAGACAGCTGCTGTCCCAGGTACCCCAGCTGCCCTCCCCCGTATACTGAGCTCATTCTGCCTTCATCCCTCCTCCTCTTCTCCTGTTTTATTTTTCGTTTGTGTTGGTGACTGATTCAGGATCACTAAACACACTTCAAGTCTACAGATGTAAATGCAAATAAATAAATAAATAAAAAGCCTAAAGTTTAGGAGACAGAAAAGCCAGACACATTTTAATTTTAATCTCTGGGTAGCCATATAATTTTGAGACTTACTGACCTGAGTTATAAAAAGTGACCTTGAAAGGGACACACGACAGATTCTCAAACATTATTTTGGAAAAGAATGACCCAGAGAGAGATCTCACAGTCCAGATGCCCAGACCCCAGTAACTCTCGTTCAGATTTAAAAGGATTAAGGATACCTAGGAATCTGCATTTTGGGCAAATCCCCAGATAATCCTTATATGCATTCTTATACATATGGTGTTCTAACCACAACTTGGGACATGGTAGACAGACAGTGGGCTGCAGAAGTGTGGGTTGAAGGAAAATTGCTTCTTTATAGTGATGTGCCTCAGTTTTCTAATATATGAAATGGAGACAAAAATTAACATCAAGGCACTACTGGAAGCAACATATTAGTTCTGACTCAGCTAAGCAGGTCTTACACTGTTGTGAAAGATAAATTACTTTCTGGGGAATACATTTTTTGTGTAAAATAAAAAATTTCCTATCTGCTAAAATGGGCCTGAAATTCTAGAACAGCCTAAAAAGTACATCCCAGTACCTTTGCTTTGATGTCCAGAAAACTCTTGAGAGTCCCTTAAACAGCAAGGAGATCAAACCAGTCAATCCTAAAAGAAACCAACCCTGAATATTCACTGAAAGGACTGGTGCTGAAGCTGAAGCTCCAATACTTTGGCCCCCTGATGGGAAGAGACAACTCATTGGCAAAGACTTTGATCCTGGGAAAGATTTTTGAGGGCAGGATGAGAAGGGGACAACAGAAGATGAGATGGTTGGATGGCATCACCAACTCAATGGACATGAGTTTGAGCAAACTCCAGGAGATAGTGAAAGACAGGGAAGCCTGGTGTGCTGCAGTCCATGATGTCACAAAGAGTAAGAGGCAATTTAGCAACTGAACAGCAATATTTTGATCCATGTGAAAACTCAAACACTGTGGAGTTGGATAACACACTACAGATATAGAGCGTTTATATCATAGTGTAAATCAAAGGTCTTGCTGAGCCTGATTGTGGAAAGTGAAGAAAGAAAAGAGTAGCTTGAGGGCATAAGAACAGGTAGAGTTGGAAAAGCAAAGAACAGACTCAGAGTTCACCAAGGCAAGTCCTGAACTTGTAGATGGCAAATTAGCTACTTATTTTCAGCAACTGAGATGATTTTCCCAAGTCCAGATGGAAGTCAGCCCTCCAAAGTTCTGGGCATCTATTTAGCTATGGTAGCTCCTAACATTTCTATATTTTGATGCAGTTCTTATATATTATGGTGGCTTGACAAGACTGATAACCATTGTTTTAGAGTACTTCAAATGCCTGTCATTCACATAGGATTATCCTGACTTTTGGCCATATTCTTATAACACCTGTATTTGATTTTCTGATATTTTTCCTTAAATTTTATTCACTGTTTTTATTTTTTATCAATTTCATTGTAAAAGGAACTTGATATTTTTCCCCCTAAAAAGCAGCATCACTTGCCATAAATACAAGGTTAATATAGCACAAGTGCAGTGGCCACAGAGCATATTATTAAATGCTATCTGAATATAGCTGCTTTGGGAAAACTCTGACCCTGGGAACCTCTGTTTATCTGATGAAAGTGAAGATTGGCAGGTGCCAGAACCACTTGAGAACTTCTCTCATCCCCAACTGGTACTTCCTACTTGATATAATAATCAGGAATAGCAAATCAAAAATGGACTAATGTTGCTACTGTGTCATTTGTTGTCATTAAAGTCCTGTCCATGTGGCACTTGATTTAGAAGTGCCTCTTGATGAGGGTGAAAGAGGAGAGTGAAAAAGCTGGCTTAAAACTCAACATTCAAAAAACTATGACCATGGCATCTGGTCCCTTCATTTCATGGCAAATAGATGGCGGGAAAGTGGAAACAGTGACAAATTTTATTTTCTTGGGCTCCAAAATCACTACGGATAATGACTCAGCCGTGAAATTAAAAGATGCTTGCTCCTTAGAAGGAAAGACAAACCTAGACAGCATATTAAAAAGCAAAGACATCACATTGCCAACAAAGATCTATACAGTCAAAGCTATGATTTTCCCCATTGTCATGTATGGATGTGAGAGTTGGACCATAACAAATGCTGAGCAACAAAGAATTGATGCTTCTGAACTGTGGTGCTAGAGAAGACTCTTGAGAGTCCCTTGGACTGCCAGGAGATCAAACCAGTCCATCCTCAAGGAAATCAACTCTGAATATTTATTGGAAGGACTGATGCTGAAGCTGAAGCTCCAGTACTTTGGCCATCTGATATGAAGAGCCAGTGCATTGGAAAAAACCCTGATGCTGAGAAAGACTGAAGGTAGGAGGAGAAGGGGGTAACAGAGGATGAGATGGTTGGATGGCATCACGGATTTAATGGACAGGAGTTCGTGCAAACTCTAGGAGATAGTGAAGGACAGGGAAGCCTTGTGTGTCTCAGTCCACGGTGTTGCAAAGAGTCTGACATGACTTAATGACTGGACAACAACCACACTTGAGGAAATACAGTCAGATCGCTCTTTTCCAGTACTGACAGGCCTACTTCCTTGAATGTTTGGCTTCATATCTAATGTGAACCATGGATGTAACTTGCAAGAGTCTCATGAAACCCTCTTGTAAACATACCAAGGTCTGAAAAATTAATGAGCTTCAGGGAAAATATTTCATATGTGGAAAATACTTGCTCAAATGAATACTTACTAAATACTTTATGTAAGACAGATTGTTAGCTGGAAATCTGTCGTGTTCCATTATGCTTACTCTCTTGGTAATGTATTTTAAAAGTACATCTGAAGCAGGGGACCTGAATTTCTCTTTCCTTTCATTTTAATTTTGAATAAATTTAAGCTCACTTCCACTAACCTGATTGAGTGATGAAAAAAAATAGCCAATTAACCAAGAATTTTCCCAGTATTTGGCATATCTGTCAGTTGGCATCTGTGTACTTATTTGTAAGAAGCAGTGGAGGAATAAGAGTTCAGACTTTGATGAGAAGCAGGCACCATTTACTTCATATGTTAACAATCTAAGACTAGTTACTTAACTTCTCCAAATTCCTAGTGTCTTTGTGTGTAAAATGGAAATAATCCCTAATACCTCCTCAATTTATTCATGCACTTAAAATAAAAGAAAGTGGAACAAAAACACCAGGAATAAATGGTACAATGTGAAGAAGGCATTTAGCGTATTTATTGTCATTGTAAGTATCATTACATTGATGATGGTTTTAACATTTTGGGCTTCCCAGGTGGAGCTAGTTGTAAAGAACCCTCCTGCCAATGCAGGAAACAAAAGAGACACAGGTTTGATCTCTGGGTCAGGAAGATCCCCTGGAGGAGGGCATGGCGATCCACTCCAGTATTCTTGCCTGCAGAATTCCATAGACAGAGGAGCCTAGCGGGCTATGGTCCATGGGGTCGCAAAGAGTTGGACACACCTGAAGTGACTTAGCATGCACACGTGGCAAGGAAAAGTAATATGCCTGAATGCATAAATGCAGAAACTAGTGCTTAACATGAACTCTTCAGTGTTTTTAATACAGAATATCTTCTTTTCAGTTTTGAAATCTGCATAGCAATTCCTACTCAAACAGATAAGTGAGATACCTATAAGGTCTTATATTCTGAAAATATGTTTTTGTGTGTCTTGTAAGTCAGATTGCAAATATTCTTGCAGGAGTTTGGTGAAAGTACATCCCTTAAAGGTATATATTTTCTGAAATAAATGTATTGAGTTACATTTTACATATCATGCAATTTGCCCATTTCAAGGCAGTGATTTTTAACAGATTTCCCATGTTATGCAGCTGTTACCATGTATCAGTTTTAGCACATTCTTATCACTCAAATAGCATCTCATCTACCCTTTTATTGTTATTCCTAGCAGCCCTTTCTCACCAGCAGTCACTAATGTACTTTCTGTCTCTATAGATTTTCTCTTTTTTGGACATTTTGTATAAATGGAATTATTCAATATATGGTCTCTTGCATCCAGCTTTTTTCACTTAAGCATAATGCTTTTGAACTTCATCCATATTACAGCAAATATCTGTCGTTTGTTGTTTTGCATTCATGAATAGACCTTCATTTTGTGGATATACTACAGTTTGTTTATTCCTTTATCGGTTAGTAGATATTTCAGTTGCTTCTGCTTTTTAGCTTTTAGAAATAATGTGAATATGCATTTTGCATGGACATGTTTTCATTTCTCTTTGGTGCACACCTAGAAGTGAAATTGCTAGGTTTTATCTGTGTTGAACATTTGGGTAATTGCCAAACTGTTTACCAAAATGGCTGTGATATTTTGTGTTTCTAGCAGCAATGTATGAGTGTTTCATTTTTTTATCCTAGCCATTCTAATGAGTGTGAATGGTATCTCATTGTTGTTGCAGTTTGCATTTCCTTGATGACACTGATTCTGTGTATCATTTTATATGCATATGAGCCATTCTTAAATACATTTTAGAAGGCCTACGGTTTTTTATTTTTCTGATTATCTTGATAGTTTATTGTAAAGAAATGGTTGAAAAATTGCTAAAGAATCAAGATTGTATTCTGGGAATTGAGGTAAACATCTGTGAAGTATTGAAAGCCTACATATACATACTCATGAGGATCTCACTGTTGATATTCACTTAAAAATCTGTATTTCTAAAGCAAACTCTGCATGTATAACTAAAACATGAGCTCAAAGAAAGTAGAGAATTTTAAGACTCTTGATCACCTTTTTTTCCCTGACATCTACAACAGTGTCTGACATGATGTAGACATTCAATAAATCTTTGTTGAATAGATATAAGGAGTATGTTTTGAATGTATTTGCTGGATAAAAGAATACAAATATTTCTGATATCTCCATAAGTATGCAACTCATGTGCCTATTTTCATAGATTAGAATTCAGGAAATTTGAAAATTGTCATGTTTCAAAACAATTTCTAAAATTCTGTTAAAATATGGTTTTTGTCAGCTCAAGCAAAATGCCTACTGATGCTAAGGTAGAGTCACAATCTTATAAATGAGAATATATTTCTAAAAGCCATAGATCTAAATTAAAACCAGTTCAGTTCAGTTCAATTCAGTCGCTTGGTCGTGTCTGACTGTTTGCGACCCCATGAACCGCAGCATGCCAGGCCTCCCTGTCCATCATCAACTCCCAGAGTTTCCCCAAACCCATGGCCATCGAGTCGGTGATACCATCCAACCATCTCATCCTCTGTTGTCCCCTTCTCTTCTTGCCCTCAATCTTTCCCAGCATCAGGGTCTTTCCAAATGAGTCAGCTCTTCTCATCAGGTGGCCAAAGTATTGCATTTCAGCTTCAACATCAGTCCTTCCAATGAACACCCAGGACTGATCTTTAGGATGGACTGGTTGGATCTCCTTGCAGTCCAAGGGACTCTCAAGAGTCTTCTCCAACACCACAGTTCAAAAGCATCAGTTCTTCAGCACTCAGCTTTCTTTATTTGTTTTGTATTCCAGAAATCCTCCATGAATAAGCATGCATTATAAAAGGGCTTCCTTTGTGGCTCAGCTGGTAAAGAATCTGCCTGCAGTGTGGAGACCTGGGTTCGATCCCTGGGTTGGGAAGATCCCCTGGAGAAGGGAAAGGCTACCCACTCCAGTATTCTGGTCTGGAGAATTCCATGGACTGTATAGTCCATGGGGTGGCAAAGAGTCGGACATGACTGAGTGACTTTCACTTTCACATACTTCTAAAGAGAACTAAATTTAGATTACAATAAAACAATAACAAAACAAAAAATGAAAACAAGACCCCCTAATTTCTGCTCAATATAATTTTGTTTCTCTCTTCCAACTTACACTGATCTCTTTTAAAAACAGTTCAAGTAGACAACAGCACTAATGTAATATATCTGTACAGTAAATCTTCTAGATACAAACAAGTCCTGTTCTGAAAGCACATTCATAAGTACAATTTGTTCCTAAATCCAACAAAGTTAGCCTAATGTTGTTCAGTCACTCAGTCGTGTCCAAGTCTGTGACTGAATGGACTGCAGCATGCCTGACTTCCCTGTCCTTCAGTATCTCCTGGAATTTGTTCACACTCTTGTCCATTGAGTTGATGATGCTATCCAAACATTTCATCCTCTGTCACCCCATTCTCCTCCTGCCCTGGCCTAGGTGCCCAACTAACACAAATACTGTACTATACTGTAATAAGTATATAATACTTTTAACACAGATAATACTTAAAAACACAAAAAAATAAAGCATTTTTAATCTTACAGCACAGTACCTTGACAAGTTCAGTAGTACAGTATGACAGCTGGCCTCCAGGGACTGGTGTTGAGTGAACAGGCAAGAAGAGTTACTGACTGGAGGAGAGAGAAGGGGGTGGGAGTTGGTAGAGCTGAAGGGTCTTCAGAAATAGGAAATGGAGGACAAGCTGTGATTTCACTCATGCCTGACATTGGGCTTCCCAGGTGGCTCAGTGGTAAAGAATCTGCCTGCCAATGCAGGAGATGCGTGTTCGATCCCTAGGTTGGGAAGATCCCCCAGAGGAGAAAATGGCAACCCTCTCCAATATTTTTGCCTGGAGAATTCCTTGGACAGCAGAGCCTGGTAGGATACAGTCTATGAGGTCACAACGAGTTGAATACAACTTATCAGGCACACACTGACATGGATGGAATACATGTTTGCATCTTTGAAAGTTCACAACTCGAAGAGCTGTAATATAGGGGATTTATTGTATATGTGGTAGTATCTTATGTAAAGTATCCTTTCAAACAAAGAGCTGAACAACATTTTAGTGTCAGATCCACAATAAGTATATAATTGGATTCTTTTAAAACTTTTTCTTCTTTCCCTCAATATATATGTGTGTGATCAGTCACTCAGTCATGTCTGACTCTTTGCAACCCCATGGACTGTAGCCTGTTGGCCTCTGCTGTCTATGGAATTTTGCAGGCAAAAATACTCATTTCCCCCACCAAGGGATCTTCCTGATCCAGGGATCGAACCCATGTCTCCCGCATCTCCTGAATTGGCAGGTATATTCTTTACCACTGAGCGACCTGGGAAGCCCCAACTAGGATGGTATCATTTAGCTCACATGTGGAGGATGCTTTTGTGTTGTGATAAAAGACCACTGAAGTGTCCAAAGGAGGGACAAGTTTTGAGTGGATTTGAACACTCTGGGTGTTGATTTTGTAGATTCACCTGGATATACCAGAAAATCTATTTAAATTCCTTTTAAGACTATGAATTACAGATTCAGCAATGTAAACCTAAACCTTTTTTCATCTCCTTTATAATGCACAAAGATTTTTTTTCCTACCTTATTGACTTTATTAGAAGAAAACAAGTATTCTTTAAAAGAATGTTTGCCTCCTTTATTGTTTATCCTAGAGTCAGATAATCAAAGTCTTCCAAACTTTTGACTTCCCTGGTGGTTCAGTGATTAACATTCTGTGCTTCCAGTGCATGTGCTGCATCCCTGGTTGGAAAACTGAGATCCCACATGCCTTGCCACTCAGCCCCCCCTCTCCAAAAATTCCCGAACTTATGATGGTTACAAAAATAAATGAGCAACATGCAAAAGAGTCAGTGTTGAAGACACATTAATAAGAAAAAAAAGTTATATTAAGGAAAATGTGGTTGCTATTTAGTTTTCAATAACTAGAAAAATTATGTGTGATGCTTAGTTCTTTTTTTTATTTAAAAATGAAAATATTAAATTATGTACATGGATTTTAAATGCTGTTGGGGGAATTTTTAAAGATATTTTTAGCATGTGCCCATCAGCGTCAGAACATCAATAATGCTTCTCTGGAACATTCTTGGTTGCATAATCTGAAATCTCTCAGAAGAAAATAGATTAATTGTTGAATGTATTATGATGATGACATTTCCTTTGTTTCTCCTGAAATTCCATCTGTGGAGTTTAGTAAAGGGAAAAATATGTAGGCAGACAACATAAAATTGTAAAGTAACTAAATACAGCTATAACTTCTCTATCTTAGCTAAGCCAAATTCATTAACTGTTTGCCAGGATTTTGAAGA
Source organism: Dama dama (assembly GCF_033118175.1). NCBI lineage: Eukaryota > Metazoa > Chordata > Mammalia > Artiodactyla > Cervidae > Dama > Dama dama. The sequence continues at coordinate 16,043,550 of NC_083686.1, read as the reverse complement.
CCATATGAAACTGAAATTAAAACTCATAATGCTTCAAGTGCTGGGTACAGTTGAAGCCAGCAAGAGCTATGTGACAGTCTCAGGTACATACAGTTACTAATGTAAGATATGAACGCTGGTAGAGTTGTGTAAACGCTCTATGAAAGAATCCTTCATGTCTGTACATCAGGAGTCAAATGTTAGGAGGGATGACATATCCCATTTAAACAAGAAACATGGAAGATCATCATTCACATCTCACTGGATAATTACATAATTATAGTGTGACGTGAAGTGAAGTCGCTCAGTTATGTCCGACTCTTTGCGACCCCATGGACTATAGCCTACCAGCTTCTCTATCCATGGGATTTTCCAGGCAAGGGTACTGGAGTGGGTTGCCATTTCCTTCTCCAGGGGATCTTCTCAACCCAGGAATCGAACCCAGGTCTCCCACATTGCAGGCAGACGCTTTACCCTCTGAGCCAGTAGTACTTCAGTTCAATTCAGTTCAGTCGCTCCGTCGTGTCTGACTCTTTGCAACCCCATAGACTGCAGCACGCCAGGCCTCCCTGTCCATCATCAACTCCCAGAGTTTACTCAAACTATTGTCCATCGAGTCGGTGATGCCATCCAACCATCTCATCCTCTGTCATCCCCTTCTCCTCCTGCCCTCAATCTTTCCCAGCATCAGCGTCTTTTCAAATGAGTCAGCTCTTCCATCAGGTGGCCAAAGTATTGGAATTTCAGCCTCAGCATCAGTCCTTCCAGTGAACATTCGGGACTGATCTCCTTTAGGATTGACTGGTTGAATCTCCTTGCAGTCCAAGGGACTCTCAAGAGTCTTCTCCAACACCACAGTTCAAAAGCATCAATTCTTTGGCACTCAGCTTTCTTTATAGTCCAACTCTCACATCCATATATGACTACTGGAAAAAACATAGCCTTGACTAGACGGACCTTGGCTGACAAAGTAATGTCTCTGCTTTTTAATATGCTGTCTAGGTTGGTCATAGCTTACAAAGAAGAGTAAGCATCTTTTAATTTCATGGCTGCAACCACCATCTGCAGTGACTGTGGAACCCAAAAAAATAAAGTCTGACACCGTTTCCGCTGTCTCCCCATCTATTTCCCATGAAGTCATGGGACCAGATGCCATGATCTTAGTTTTCTGAATGTTGAGCTTTAAGCTAACTTTTTCACTCTCCTCTTTTACTTTCATGAAGAGGTGTTTTAGTTCTTCTTTACTTTCTGTCATAAGGGTGGTGTCATCTGCATATCTGAGGTTATTGATATTTCTCCCAGCAATCTTGATATTTCTCCCAGCTTGTGCTTCATGCAGCCCAGCGTTTCTCATGATGGACTCTGCATAGAAGTTAAATAAGCAGGGTGACAATATACAGCCTTGATGTACTCCTTTTCCTATCTGGAACCAGTCTGTTGTTCCATGTCCAGTTCTAACTGTTGCTTCCTCACCTGCATACAGATTTCTCAAGAGGCAGATCAGGTAATCTGGTATTCCCGTCTCTTTCAGAATTTTCCCATCTCTTTCAGAATTTTCCCCAGTTTATTGTGATCCACACAGTCAAAGGCTTTGGCATAGTCAATAAAGCAGAATTTGATCTCTGGTTCCTCAGCCTTTTCTAAAACCAACTTGAACATCTGGAAGTTCACAGTTCATGTATTGTTGAAGCCTGGCTTGGAGAATTTTGAGCATTATTTTACTAGTGTGTGAGATGAGTGCAGTTGTGCAGTAGTTTGAGCATTCTTTGGCATTGCCTTTCTTTGGCATTGGAATGAAAACTAACATTTTCCAGTCCTGTGGCCACTGCTGAGTTTTCCAAATTTGCTGGCATATTGGATGCAGCACTTTCACAGCATCATCTTTTAGGATTTGAAATAGGTCAACTGGAATTCCATCACCTCCACTAGTTTTGTTTGTAGTGATGCTTCCTAAGGCCCACTTGGCTTCACATTCCAGGATGTCTGGCTCTAGGTGAGTGATCACATCATCATGATTATCTGGGTCATGAAGATCTTTTTTGTACAGTTCTTCTGTGTATTCTTGCCACCTCTTCTTAATACCTTCTGCTTCTGTTAAGTCCCTACCATCTCTGTCCTTTATTGAGCCCATCTTTGCATGAAATGTTCCCTTGGTATCTCTAATTTTCTTGAAGAGATCTCTAGTCTTTCCCATTCTATTGTTTTCCTCTATTTCTTTGCACTGATAACTGAGGAAGGCTTTTTTATATTTCCTTGCTATTCTTTGGAATTCTGCATTCAAATGGGTATATCTTTCCTATTATCCCCTGCTTTTCACTTCTCTTCTTTTTACAGCTATTTGTAAGGCCTCCTCAGACAGCCATTTTGCTTTTTTGCATTTCTTTTTCTTGGGGATGGTCTTGCTTAGCAAATATATATTATTCCTTCCAGTTTTTTGTTTTTTTTTCCTGAGCCATTCCTGGGGGAAATGTGAAGTAAACAAGAAGTATCTTAGTCACTTCTCTCAAACTGTTGTCACATAATCCAATGAATAATAAGTGCAATTTGTTAAGTATAATTTTAAAATATCTGTTGATGAGTTTTCTTGTGTCACTTACTATGAGTGCTTTTTTTTATATCCACCTGAAAATAGGTCATCTGAATGGATAATAATCTTCTAATTTTTTAAATCATTCATGCATTTCCTGGCATATATTTCACACTTCATGAATTTAGGAAATCATATTTCACAGAACAGCCAGAGAAAGTATTAACGTGTGGATATTACTCCATCGTGTCTCCCAACCTAGATTAGAAATGCCTATGTTTATTAAAAACCGTGAGCAAACTAACTACTTCTTCCATTGGCAACAATAGATGCTCTGTGCAATGTCAAAGGCTTAAGCTTTCTCCTGAGACAATTCTGAATAAATATAATAAAGTTCTTCTGGCACTGAAAGAAAATAAAATCCACCGTGCACAATCAGGGAGAGTCCTGATTCATTTTCTTCTTACCACAAACCCAATTGGATACATCTTTAAAAATTCTATGAATAACACCTTACACTAACACAATGTTATATGTCAAGCATATCTCAATAAAAATAAATTGAACAAATATGTTTTCAGCTACAAAATTAATCAACATGGATATTAAAATGAGTTAATATGGCCCTGGTGACTTGGGATTCAAGTTTCAATGTTATATCCAAATTTAACTTAGAAGTAACATTCAAACACACATGGTGTATCCTTGTACTAGAAATAATGTTGTCTGTGTGTGTGTGCTTAATCGTGCCTAACTCCTTGCAACTCAAAGTTAAGTATAACAAATAATTTTTCCAGTTATTGAAAACTAACCACCAAAGTTTCCTTAATAAAACTTTATTTTCTTATTACTGTGTCTTCAACACTGACTGGTTTTACATGTTGCTTATTTGCATTTGTAGTACCTTAATGTGTGTGTAGTATGTGTATATATGTATATATAGTATGCAAATACACATGCAGAATCTCTCTGGTTCGCAAACAGACTATCTCTGATCATATCGTTGGTGACTATCAAATAATTATTTAGGTTAATACTTATTCTAAGGAATTATATGCATTATTAATATGAATAGAGTCTTAGTTTAATAAAATCTTTGTGACTCTTTGACCTCAGATTTATTTTCTATGGGAAAAATTTATGGGAAATTTTTTTCATAACATATGACAAGAGTTTGTATAGTATTAATGTCATTTATGGGGCTTCCCAGGTGGCGCAGTGGTAAAGAATCCATCTGCAGTGCATGAGATGCAACAGACGTGAGTTTGATCCCTGGTTCAGGAAGATCCTCTGGAGAAGGAAATGGCAACCCCCTCCAGTATTCTTGCCTGGAAATTCCATGGACAGAAGAGTCTTGTGACCTACAGTCTGTGGGATCACAAAGAGTTGGACATGATTGAGCGCGTGTGCACAGGCGCGCACAGACACACATGCACACACACACAATGTCATTTATAGTAAAAGGATGCACCATGAGTGTTTGAATGTTACTTCCAAGTTAACTTTGGACATAACATTGGACCTTGGATCCTAAGTCACCAGGGCCATATTAACTCATTTTACTATATATGTTAATTAATTTTGTAACTGGAAACACCTTTTTCAATTTATTTTTATTGAGATGTAATTGACATAAAACATTGTGTAAATTTAAGGCATGCAGTGTTTGTTCAATATAACATAGATGTGTGTGTGTGTGCGCCAAGTCCCTTCAATCATGTCCAACTCTTTGCAACCCCATGGACTGTAGCCCGCCAGGTCCCTCTGTCCATGGGCTTCTCCAGGCAGATTACTGGAGTGGGTTGCCGTGCCCTCCTCCAGGGGATCTTCCTGATCGGGGGACTGAACCCCTGTCTCGTGTGTCTCCTGTATTGGCAAGGGAGTTCCTTACCACTAGCACCACCTGGGGAGCCCGTAACATATATATTACTGCGTGATTGCTGCTGTGGTGTTCACTAGCACCTCTAACAGGTCAGTTCAGTTCAGTCGCTTAGTCCTGCCCGACTCTTTGAGACCCCATGAACCACAGCACACCAGGCCTGCCTGTCCATCACCAACTCCCGGAGTTTACCCAAACTCATGTCCATTGAGTCGGTGATGCCATCCAGTCATCTCATCCTTTGTTGTACGCTTCTCCTCCTGCCCCCAATCTTTCCCAGCATCAGGGTCTTTTCAAATGACTCAGCTGTTTGCATCAAGTGGCCAAAGTATTGGAGTTTCAGCTTGAACATCAGTCCTTCCAATGAACACCCAGGACTGATCTCCTTTAGGATGGACTGGTTGGATCTCCTTGCAGTCCAAGGGACTCTCAAGAGTCTTCTCCAACACCACAGTTCAAAAGCATCAATTCTTTGGCACTCAGCTTTCTTTATAGTTCAACACTCACATCCATACATGACTACTGGAAAAAGCATAGCTTTGACTAGATGGACCTTTGTTGACAAAGTAATGTCTCTGCTTTTTAATATACTGTCCAGGTTGGTCATAACTTTCCTTCTAAGGAGTAAGTATCCTTTAATTTCATGGCTGCAATCACCATCTGCAGTGACTGTGGAGCCCAAAAACATAAAGTCTGCCACTGTTTCCCCTGTTTCCCCATCTATTTGCCATGAAGTCATGGGACCAGATGCCATGATCTTAGTTTTTTAAATATTGAGCTTTAAGCCAACTTTTTCACTCTCCTCTTTCACTTTCACAAAGAGACGCTTTAGTTCTTCTTTACTTTCTGCCATAAGGGTGGTGTCGTCTGCATATCTAAGGTTACTGATATTTCTCCCAGCAATCTTGATTCCAGCTTGTGCTTCTTCCAGCCCAGCATTTCTCATAATGTACTCTGCATAGAAGTTAAATAATCAGGGAGACAATATACAGCCTTGATGTACTCCTTTTCCTATTTGGAACCAGTCTGTTGTTTCATGTCCAGTTCTAACTGTTGCTTCCTCACCTGCATACAGACTTTTCAGGAGGCAGGTCAGGTGGTCTGGTATTCCCGTCTCTTTCAGAAGTTTCCACAGTTTATTGTGATCCACACAGTTAAAGACTTTGACATAGTCAATAAAGCAGAAATTGATGTTTTTCTGGAACTCTCTTGCTTTTTCGATAATCCAGCGAATGTTGGCAATTTGATCTCTGGTTCCTCTGCCTTTTCTAAAACCAGCTGAAAGTTCATGGTTCACATATTGCTGAAGCCTGGCTTGGAGAATTTTGAGCATTACTTTACTAGCGTGTGAGATGAGTGCAATTGTGAGATAGTTTGAGCATTCTTTGGCATTGCCTTTCTTTGGGATTGGAATGAAAACTGACCTTTTACAGTCCTGTGGCCACTGCTGAGTTTTCCATATTTGCTGATCTACCAGGTCACATGATTATAATTTTTCTTTTTTTTTTTTTTAAGTGAAAAAAATTAAGATGTAGTATCTTGGCAAACTTGACATTAATAATACAATATTTTTGACTGCATTCAGTATGTTGTGTGTTAGATCTCCATAACTTATCTACTATTACAATTTAAGGTTTATTGAGGTTTTTTTGTTATTATTGTTGGAATTGAAAGCATATTTATGAATGTGGTAGCTTTTTAAAATAGAGTTTTACTGTTGTAATATTGCTGTGAGGAAACATCTCTGAATATTCTACATAAAGCCTTTTAAATGTCTCATTTGCATTAGCCTTTCCACTCCAGTGAAATGACCTTGGTGCTATAATGGAAAACGTTGGATTTTATTTTTATTTTTTTAGTCTAAATTTTTAATTTGCTTAGAGAAATAAGAGTGTGGCTATTTATAAAGTGAACCAATGTTCTCAAACACTAATCCAAACTGACTAAATAATGTCACCTCTAATGACTTGCTTATAAAAAGTGTGTTTCTCTGTGATATATATTTGTCTGTATATTCTTAAACATCCTCCCTTTGTATTCAGATGTAGTATTCAAAAGCAATGCATGCGTGCATGCTAAGTCACTTCAGTCCTGTCCAAACCTTTGCGACCCTATGGGCCCTCCGTGGATCCTCTGTCCATGGGATTCTCCAGGCAAGAATACTGAAGTGGGTTGCCGTTTCCTCCTCAAGGGGATATTCCTGACCCAGGGATCGAACCTGCATCTCTTATGTCTCCTGCATTGGCAGGCACGTTCCTTACCACTAGCGCCACCTGGGAAGGCCTCAGAAGCTATATGACAAGGCATTGTACTTGACACTTATTATGTATTTGGTAAAATGATTACCACCTATATATGTGTGTTTGGAGTCTAAGGTGGGAAGACAGGCTTATAGCAAAAAAGACCAATGCTGTTATATTAATGTAAGTGCGTGATATGATTTTGAATTTGAGTAGTGTCAATGAAGAAGGAATGGATTCATAAGGTACAACATCAGAATATATAGGATCCAGTCATTAGCATTTTCAAACTTTCCAGGTGATTCCAAACTGCAGCTCAGTCTGAGAATCATTAGTCACTGTTAGATATAGAGTCTCGGGAAAAGCAAAATTTAGGTTGACTTCTAGTTTTCTTGCTTATTTGTATGCATGGTGATGCCATTCATCATTGAGAAAATGGTAAGGAAAGAATAATTTTATTGCAAGGTTTTTGCTGTTATCCAGCTTTATACAGAGTTATATAGCTTTATACAGAGTTCAGAGAGGGTATGGAATGTCTAAGAATTCAGTGGAAAGGTCTCCATAGGAGATGTATACTCATAGTCATTGGGGAGAAGTGATAATTGACCTCCTGGATTTAGCCAGGGTGTGTACATAGAAAATAACACTTAAGAGGCCAGCAGAGGAAAAAAGGCTTGGGGGCTGATTAGTAAGCAATGATGGCCAGAAAAGGAGAAGGTGAGTGTGGTGGCAAAAAAAAGAATGAAATTAGAGACTTACCCATGGGAAATATTTGTCAGAAATAGAAAATCAATGAATATCCATGAATTTTTTTCTCATGTAGAGATATAGCTATTTTCATTTGAGGGGTCTATTATGTGGAATAATCAAACTGAGATTTCTCAAATGAATATCTTCCTACACCTGCACTACAGAGTATTTTATTTGTTATTTTGGGTACCTTATACACATATATGTGTGCATATGTGTGTATGGTATGTTGGGTTGTATATCATACTGTCAAATATTCTTTTTATCTGATTTGTTGTTGTTAGTGTTTAGTTGCAGTCATGTCTGACTCTTTGCGACCCCGTGGACTGCAGCACACCAGGCTTTCCTGTCCTTCACCATCTCCCAGAGCCTGCTCAAACTCATGTCCATTGACTCAGTGATGCCATCCAGCTATCCCGTCCATTGTAGTTCCTTTCTCCTCCTGCCCTCAATCTTTCCCAGCATCTGGGTCTTTTCTAATGACTCAGCCCTTTGCATCAGGTGGACAAAGTATTGGAGCTTCAGCATCAGTCCTTCTAATGAATATTCAGGATTGATTTCCAGATTAGCTAGCATTTTAAGGGAGGAGTCTATACACACATAAGTAATCACATACACATAAGTAACTTAGAAGTAGGAAAGAAAATGTCAACATGACAGTTTGGTTTGAGCATGAACAACATCTCCCACCACCATTCCCTCATACCTTTGGCATCAGGAACACTGGAGAGATGAGTATGTAATTAGTCAGCTCTAATGGATGATAGAGTAGCCAGATTTTAACATATGACATTACACATTAGAATTGCCTCCTTATTTGGAAGTTTTCCATCTCAAGTACATATTCTTTATTAATGTTCCTCAACCTTGACAGCATATGAGAATAGAAGAGCTCTTAAAAAAATTTCAATGCCCAAGCTTCACTTAGTCTAATTTAATCAGAATATATAAGAACCAATCACCAGTGTTTTTAAAAAGCTTTCCCGTGACTCCAGTGAACAACCAAGGTTGAGAATCACTTTCTTCTGTGTCACATGGGTCAATCTGGCAACATTTCCATAAACCCACATTATCTAAAAGCATGTTTCATTTCATTACCTACAACTCTGTCAATACCTTTGTGGTTTTATAAGAAAGCTCACCAGATGCAGATTTGGGAGTTATATTACAGCTTCCCAAGTGGCTCAGTGGTAAAGGATCCACCTGCCAATACAAGAGATGTCAGAGACACAGGCTCGATCCCTGGGGTGGAAGATCCCCTGGAGGAGGAAATGGCAACCCACTTCCGTATTCTTGCCTGGGAAATCCCATGGACAAAGGAGTCTGGTCTGCTACAGTCCATGGGGTCGCAGAGTCGGACAAGACTGAGAAAGTGAGCATGCACGCAGGCTGCCTTAACAGAACACCACACACTGGGTGGTTTAAGCAACGAAAATTTATTTTCTCATAGCTCTGGAGGCTGGAGGCTCTGGAGGCTCAGACCAGGGTACCAGCAGGAGTGGGCTGTGGTACAGACTCTCTTTTTGGCTTTTAGATGGCCACATTCTCACCCTGCACTCACCTGCCCTTTCCTCTTGCATGTGCACAAGAGCCAGTGGAGTAGGAAGCAAGCTTACCTGTGTCTTTTATTATAAAGACCCGAATCCCATCAAACCAGAGCCCCACCCTCACGACTTCATCTAACCCTAATTACCTCCCAAAGGTCCCATCTCAAAACACCATCACATCGGAGGTTGAGATTTCAACATATGAATCTGGGGGAAACAGGTGTTCAGTCCATAGGAAGGTTCGTCATGCAGTTCTCTGCCATCATCGCTTTTAAGCCCGGAGGCTTCTTGGAGACAGGCACTAATTCAGTGTGGTCCAGACAGATAAAACTGTTCTTTGGTGTTGTATGTATTCAGCAGTGACTCTTACATAACTACAGTGAGGCGAGACAGTTTAACCAGATTCAGATTTCACTGCCAAAAAGCGTACTGGTATCTGGTTATGACGGATACATTAAAAAAAAAGAAAAGCTAGAACAGAATCAGACTTTTGTTGTAAATGTTTAGTTTGGAACTCCCTACTGCCTTTGGATTCACTTTTCTATGTCTTGGTGAATTTGGCGCACAGAATAGCGTGTAGTTTTAGACAGTTTGTTGGCAGGCTTCATCTTGGTAACGCTCCTGAATCTTTCAGTCTCATATATGTTCTCCCTGCAATTTGATGGGTATTACATTATTTTTTCTTAATTCCAAGCAGATTTTAGGTCATCTCATTGTATGTGTTGCAAAGAACTTTGCAATAACTTTAATGAATTTCCTGTGTGGGTACACTGGAAATTCATTTTAGTCACTTAAATCAACAGATTATGGTGTGTTCTGTACATAGTATCCAGAGTGAAAAATTCCCACTTCTAATTTTGAGGCTTAAAAGTTTTAAGGTTTTGATCTGTGTGGTATTATACTTGTAATCACTGTGGCATTCTCCTTATCTGTGTGTGTGAGTCTGTTTATCAGGGAAGGTGGAGGTGGGGTTAGAGGATGAGCAAGAGGGATTGTTGTCAGATTCCTTTATCCCGGATTAGTCAGAGGCCTATATTGTACATAGATTATAAATAAACAAGCAACTTCAGGGAAGTATAAAAACCTTCTTACAACCACACACCTGGCAGGGACTTTCCACCTGGAATATACAGAAAAAGTTTAAGTCAAACAAATGAAGCATGGTGTGGAAATGTGTTGATGGTGATGAAAGTGAAAACTGAAAGTCACTCAGTCGTGTCCGATTCTTTGCAACCCCATGGATCATACAGTCCATGGAATTCTTCAGGCTGGAATACTGGAGTGGGTAGCCTTTCCCTTCTCCAGGGGATCTTCCCAACCCAGAGATCGAATCCAGGTCTCCCGCATTGCAGGAGGATTCTTTACCAGCTGAGCCACAAGGGAAGCCCAAGAATACTGGAGTGGGTAGCCTATCCCCTCTCTAGAGGATCTTCCCAACCCAGGAATTGAACCAGGGTCTCCTGCATTGCAGGTGGATTCTTTACCAGCTGAGCTATCAGGGAAGTTGATGGTGATGGGTTAGCACTATAAGCCCAATGGGGACAAAAAAGATCTATGTTGTTCCATGTCTGTTACACCTAGGATGGGGTGACAGGCAGTACACTGTAGCTGTTAAAGAACGATTTGGTGAGTGAATGATAGAACAATCCCAGAATGACCAAAGGAAGACCTGCAAGAATGTAAAATTGGGTCATTTATAGAAAGTCATATGGAAATCAGGCCTGATTTTAAAAAACGCCACAGAATCTAAAATTAAAGTCCAAGTCCAATCTAAGGTGAAACAAACTCCATCTGTTGAGCAATTAAGGGACATATGCTACAGAGCATCTTTTGGCCTGATAGCTCTTTCACTCGGGATCCCTGGGCCTGCCATGGTCTTTTTGCTTTCACTGGATATGACATGCACAATTTTTAACTTAATTTCTGAAAACAGATTTTACCACCAGGTGAGTGAAAGAGACCTGAGTTCTGGGTAATGAATTTATATTAGCACAGAGTTTCAAATTTCTACCATGAGTGTGATTTTAAACCATCCACCTCCCCATATTGGGACTTCCCTAGTGGTCCAGTAAAAAATGAACCTGCCAATGTGGGGGACATGAGTTCGATCCCGAGTCAGGGAAGATCCCACATGCCGCAGAGCACCTAAGCCCATGTGTCACACTTACTGAAGCCCAAACTCTAAAGCCCGAACTCTAAAGCCCGAACCCTGAAGCAACAAGAAAAGCCACCGCAGTAAGAAGCCTGAGCGCTGCCACTGGAGAGTAGCCCCAGCTCGCCGCAGCTAGAACAAGCTCACGGGCAGCAGTGGGACCCAGGGCAGCCAAAAATAAATAAAACATTTTTCAAAAGAGCTTCTTTAAAAAAAAAAAAAAACAGAAACCCTCATATCTCAGTGGTTTTCCCCCATTTGCTTTCTGTGCAGTTTCCTGTTTGTCTACCCAAGTGGAGTTTCAAAGGACCCACTCACCGGACTACTCTGAGGACCTGAGACAGGGACAGATGTGTATAAGTGTGTGCTGCTGCTGTTGTTACTATTATTGTGACTACTACTATTATTAACCAGTCTAGGGACTTTAACTCCCCATTGTATATCGACTCTTGTTCTGTTACAGTCACTTCACTTTGTTGTAGAACATGATATATTTCACTGAGGCAAAGACAGCGTATCTCATGAGGTGCTTTGGGCAACTAACACATACTGTGGATATGTACTTAACTGTATGTATTAAAGCAAATATTAATTAGGCAAAATAGTGGGTTTTCAGTAAGAGATACAAGGCTGTAGAGTTAGATGCAGGAGGTAGCTATTTTGTAGAATGGATATACAAAGAGATTTTTTCAGAGAAACATCAGATTTCCCCTTGCAGTGAGGAACCTACTGGCAATTAGGAAGGATGGACTGAGATCCTCTTGAGGTGAATCGGGACTGGCAAACATGTTCCAGTCTTCCTGAAACCATTGTTTCCTTCCACTCAGTGGGAAAGTGAAAGTGAAAGTCGCTCAGTCGTGTCCGACTCTTTGTGACCCCACAGACTATACAGTCCATGGAATTCTCCAGGCCAGAGTACTGGAGTGGGTAGCCATTCTCTTCTCCAAAGGATCTTCCCAACCCAGGGATCAAACCCAGGTCTCCCACATTGCAGGCACATTCTTTACCAGCTGAGCCACAAGGGAAGTTCAGTGGGAAAAGGACAAAGCTAAACATGAGAACAGAAGGCAAAGGGAGAGGTCTCTATTTCTTACAAAATAACCGAAATTTAGCAACTCAAAAAGTCATAAATTTTTAAGTTGTTGCCTTTAAGCAAAAAAAAAAAAAGTGTAATAGCCTTTACTAATTGAAATAAAAAATAATGTAATTGTCATTTTTTTTCTTACCATTTTTATATAACCGACAGAGTATAGGTATATACTTATAATGCTGGAAACTAATTAACATATCACTTTAGGGAAGGAATAAAATAGTTATCCCGGTTCACATCTCTTATCTTGATTCATAGCTCAGATATTTCTATTCCTGGAGCATTATTGCAGCTTCGGTGCTGAGAAAATTGCTGGTGGGTGAAGAATGATTCTGCACTCTCATCCTTCACAGTTTTCACACCATTGCCATTAGTCTAACTTTGCTTTCGCGCCACCTACTGTTCAAAGGACCTCACTACTACAGCTCAACTTCATTAGAAGCAAAATAAAACAGGAAATAACAGCTCAGCTGGGCTTCCCAGGTGGCTCAGTAGCAAAGAATCCACCTGCCAGTGGAGCAGATAAAGAAAAACGGATTCAGTCCCTGGGTCGGGAAGATCCCCTGGAGAAGGAAGTGGCTACCCACTCCAGTATTCTTGCCTAGAAAGTCCCATGGACGGAGGAACCTGGCAGGTTGCAGTCCATGAGAGCACAAAAGTCAGACACAATTTGGTAACTAAACAACAACAGGCAAGCTTCCTTAAAAACGGTGTGCTTGGAGACAGGCAATGTAATGAATAGTTCATCATGGAAACAAATAGATTTCTTCAGTATATATTTCTTTTTTATCATTGTTGTCTCATTTATTTATTGCATTTAATTCATATTTTTATATATTCTATTTATATGGGCCTATAAATTATACTTATATACTCCATATATTGAAATTATGCATGTGTCCTCAGTGGCTCAGATATGTCCACCTCTTTGCGACCTCATAGACTGTAGCCCACCAGGCTTCTCTGTTCATGGAATTACCTAGGCAAGTATATTGGAGTGGGTTGCCATTTCCTTCTCCAGGGAGTCTTCTGTACCCAGGGATCAAACCCAAGTCTCTTATGTCACCTTCACAGGCAAATGGATTCTTTACCATTGAGCTACCGGGGAAGCCCCATTGAGGTTATACTCATTTTATATTATTTTGGTATTCTTTGCTGTGCCTTTCTATAACATTAACAGAAGGGTCATTAACTTTGAAGGCAACACAACCCAACAACCCAGTCACGGATTGGATTGGATTAGAGTGGACTAGACATGAGTGTCATCAAAAGATGGAAACCCTTTTGCAATAATATTTGTCACTGCATAGCCTGCCCCAGGTTGTAATTCTGTGATTCTGCTCATGACTGTGCTTTCAAGTTTCTGCTGCTTTACTGCATATCTAGAGAAACCCAGACGGGCTTTGGACTTATGAAATAGAGTAATTTACCAGAAAAGGAAAAAAAAAAAAAAAAACACTAGTGTCTTTTATGTTGCTTTACCATTTAAGACTATTTAATGTTTATCTTTTCAAAAAATATTTTGGAAAGTATTTTTAGGAATAAGTGAACTTGAACACAGTTTTCAGGATGTCTCAGAAACATGATTTTTATTTTCTTTACCAGCCTTTAAGATGGTTTCTATATTGTCTATCAGAAATTTAATAGAAAAAAATTCATCTCTTTAATTATGAAAAGAATAAAATTGGTTAAAGACAGGTCCTATGAGAACACCCGCATCATTTTAGCATCTGTAAAATGGTTGACAGTATATCCTACCAGCTCCAGCTGGCTCCGATGTTAAAATGGAAAACCTCAGCCCTTGCCCTGTCTAATTCTGAGGGAGATGAAGTCCCATGGTCTTTGAAGATGCTCCCTTCTGCTCAGACTTCATCCTCTGACCTCTGTTCTCCCTTAGCTAATTAGCAGTTTCCCACTTTGGGCTCTGTTTACCTGCCTTGCTTTAATCGGAATGGCTTCTTTTATTCTTCATTCTCAGTTCATTCTTACACTCCTTCACATCTTAGCCTAAGCATCACTTCCTCAGAGAAGCCCTTCAGCTCCTGAATTAGTCTTTTTTTGCTATTAGATGGCACCCTGTACTTTTCCTTATTATCATTCATACAATTCATGCAATTAGATACTTGTGTTATTGACTTTATTTTTCTGGGCTCCAAAATCACTGCAGATGGTGATTGCAGCCATGAAATTAAGACGCTTACTACTTGGAAGGAAAGTTATGACCAACCTAGATAGCATATTAAAAAGCAGAGACATCACTTTGTCAGCAAAGGTCCATCTAGTCAAGGCTATGGTTTTTCCAGTGGTCATGTATGGATGTGAGAGTTGGACTATAAAGAAAGCTGAGCACCAAAGAATTGATGATTTTCAACTGTGGTGTTGGAGAAGACTCTTGCGAGTCCCTTGAACTGCAAGGAGATCCAACCAGTCCATCCTAAAGGAAATCAGTCCTGAATATTCATTGGAAGGACTGATGCTGAAGCTGAAACTCCAATACTTTGGCCATCTGATGCAAAGAGCTGACTCATTTGAAAAGACCCTGATGTTGGGAAAGATTGAGGGCAGAAGAAGGGAATGACAGAGGATGAGATGGTTGGATGGCATCACCGACTCGATGGACACGGGTTTGGGTGGACTCCGGGAGTTGGTGATGGACAGGGAGGTCTGGCGTGCTGCGGTTCATGGGGTCGCAGAGTCGGACACGACTGAGTGACTGAACTGACTGACTGACTTGTGTTATTGGGGCTTTCCAGGTGGCACTAGCAGGAAAGAACCTACCTGCCAATGCAGGAGACATAAGAGACACGGGTTTGATCCCTGGGTAGGGACGATCCCCTGGAGGAGGACATGGCAACCCACTCCAGTATTCTTGCTGGAGAATCCCATGGACAGAGGAGGCTGGCGGGCTAGGATCCTTTGGGTTGTGAAGAGGCGGACACAACTGAAGGGACTTAGCCTGCATGCACGTGTGTTATCTACTTTCTGCCTCCTGCCCCCACCAGATCATAAATTAATGAGCAGGCTAGAATATTCCTTAGGGTCCTAGCCATTGTGTTTTCTGTCATTTCCATTACAGAATAGATGCGGGGGAAATAGTTGAGGAAATCAAACTGAGAGTTCAAAACTGAGAACTGAGATGCCCATTGTTTCAGTCCATGTAGAACTGTGACATCAACTCTGCTTCTATGTCACCCTTGGGGCAAGAGAATAGTCACTGAGGCAGAAAGTCCCAGTGCCTAGATCCCAGCTTCTGAAAGACCTTTCAGCGACTCATCACTTCCCGAAGCAGAGCCAGGGAGTGGAGCGTTTGTTCCCACAACTTGCAGAATCCCTGGTCTTGCTCACCACTCTTCCCACTTCCTGGGAATCAACTGACCTTTCACCCACCCCCTGACCACCACCTCTCCTTCCCATGCTCCTTTTCCCCACCAGCCCCCAAGAAACAAAGCAAAAGGAAACCAAAAAATCCCCAAAACAAACAACTGCCTCTTCCTTTCTCTACTGTCAGCCATCTTCGTGGATTAACAGGGGATACAGAGAGCAAATTATAAATTAATATTTCAGCAGATTATCCTGTTACTCCGGTATTCAGCAGAAAATAAAAATAAATTTTGCACATTACACAAAGGACACATTGCGTTTTCACTGCCTATTTTTATAGCACTTCCCTTTGCTTTCTAAAAGACTCTAAGGATTCCCAGCTATCTTAGATTATTAGACAAGCAATCATGCTGAGAACAACCATCTTTAAAATGAGTTTTTCTTAAAAAAACTTTCACGTGTCTTTAACCAATCACCAGTGTCTTCTAGAGAATAAGAAATGAATTTAAGATCCAGAAGTAATTAATTTCATATTAATTAATATACACATAGGGCTTTCCCAGTGGCTCAGTGGTAAAGAATCTCCCTGCAATACAGGAGATGTGGGAGACAGAGGTTCAATCTCTGGGACAGGAAGATCCCCTGGAGTAGGAAATGGCAACCTATACCAGTATTCTTGCCTGGAAAATTCCATGGACAGAGGAGCCTGGTGGGCTTCAGGGGTCGCAAAGAGTTGGAGACAACGGAGCAACTGATCACACACATATGTAGATTGGGCATTTGGGGTATTCTGCATTATCTTTTATTTAAAGTCTGGTACATATAGTGTCGTTGTTTTATGAAAGTAATATCCTTGCCTAACATCAGATACACACAAAAGATGAGTGTTTACGCTTTTAAATATTTTCAAACCACACTGAGGATTCCAAGTCCCTCTAGGTCCCTCTCTCCCACTTGTGGTAGCATCTAATAAGCATTACCTAAGTATGTGCCTCTTGAAAGCTGGATTGACTGATTCAATTGCCAACAGAATACCAAAGTCTGACTCTTAGATGTATATTTGATGAAAAATTAATCAAATAAAAGTTTAAAGTTCACTCCATAGAAAATCTTCACACTTCTATCTCCACAGCAACACGGATGTACACACAGTGGCATCACTTCTTAAACTGTATCTCCGAGAGCTCCCAGAACCGGTTATTCCTTATGCCAAGTATGAAGACTTTTTGTCTTGTGCCAAACTGCTCAGCAAAGAAGAGGAAGCTGTAAGTCAATGCAGCTATTTCTTAAAATGCTATTATTTGGGGGTTTTGTCAGTGTTCCTAGTCTTGAACCTGTAAATTTTCCTTTGCCCTGTTTTTGGATTGTTTTCCACTATGCTAAGTATTGACATTACACACAGTTAGATTTTTACACAGTTAGATTTTTACACTTGGGCTTCCCTTGTGGCTCAGCTGGTAAAGAATCTGCCTGCAATGCAGGAGACCTGGGTTCGATCTCTGGGTTGGGAAGATCCCCTGGAGAAGGCAAAGGCTACCTACTCCAGTATTCTGGCCTGGACAATTCCATGGACTGTATAGTCCATAGGGTCGCAAAGAGTTGGACACAACTGAGCAACCTTCACTTTCACTAACACAGGTCTCATTTGTAATCCTCTCTCTCATCAAAAAGGAAAGCAGAGCTGAATAAAGGAAATCAGCAGTCCTTGCCACACTGCCCTCTAAATGCTAAAAATCAGAAGGACTCTCACTGTATTAAGGCTACTATTTTCCCCCCAAATAACCTAACTATAAATAAGGCTATTTTTCCTTTTCAGGCAGTTGTGAACAAGTGTTAAAAATGTTAAATCTGTTTCTCCACAAATAGTACTCACAGAGATATTTGAAATGCTTTCACATCTTTTGAAAATATTTCTGAAACGCTCTCTGTGATAGTGGCAAGTTTTCAAGACAGGATCCATCACTGGTAATAGGTGAAACTAACAAGAACAAAACAAAACAAAAAACTGCATGCCCATTTCCCATTTGCTTTCATTCCAAGGTCAACACTTAGATAACATGTATTCTCTTCTTTATACTCAGGGTGTTAAAGAATTAGCAAAGCAGGTGAAGAGTTTGCCAGTGGTCAATTACAACCTTCTCAAGTATATTTGCAGGTAAGAATTGTCCTAAAGACAAAATGGAATTTAAAAAGACTGTATTTACACTGACAATAGTTCATTTTGACAGTGAATAAAAATCAGCTGGGTTTCCCTGGTGGCTCACTGGTAAAGAATCCGCCTGCCAATGCAGGAGAGGCAGGAGACGCAGGTTCGATCCCTGAGTTAGGAAGATCCCCTGGAGGAGGAAATGGCAACCCACTTCAGTATTCTTTCCTGGATAAGCCCATGAACAGAGGAGCTTGACAAGCTGCAGTTCATGGAGTCATAAAGACTTGGACATGACTTAGTGACTAAAATAATAAAACAACAAAAATCACTTAACTGCTGAGCTCCAGTGTTGGCCTCTGTAAAATTAAGAGGTTTGACAAGGTGATTTCAAAGGTTTCTCTGAGCACTAAAATTTGCTTGATTTTGTAATCTGTTGTTTCTGAAGTCTCTCTGACCTCTACATATTAAAGATATGTTGCTTTAAACTTCCATCAAAGTTGTCTGTATGTGTACCATGTACCATTGTTTAACAGAAGGAGCTTGCATGAGAATCATTTGTCTAGGAGTCCAGATTCTACCTCTGACTACTTACATGTTTTTATGCAATTTTCTTCTCCTCTTTGAGACTAAGAGTCCTAATAGATAAAAGGGTAATGAAAACACACATTTGACATAATTGTTTTAAAAATTAAAGTATATTACACTATTGATACTATGTATAGATAAGTAATGAGAACCTCCTCTGTAACACAGGGAACTGTACTCAATCCTCTGTGGTGACCTAAATGGGCAGGAAATCCAAAACAGAGGGGATGTATGTCTATGTATAGCTGATTCACTTTGTTATAGAGCAGAAACTAATACAACATTGTAAAGCAACTATACTCCAATAAATAAATTTTAAAAAATTTTATATGCATATACATTTATATATATGATGAATGTTAATATACATTATTTTTCCCATTTTTTTCAAGACTTACTGAAAAAAAAATTATAACTCAATTTTGCTAGAACAATAATTGTGCCTCAGAATGCTCTCTGTCAATGACCATGTTTAAGACCAGGGATGGCATGTACCATATCTATGCTGCTACTTAAGAAATCAAGTATATACATGATTGAAACACACTGAATTTACTTTCTAAAATGGTATTGGAGTATAGTTGAAATACATGAAATGTATTAAATTTAAATAAAGAGATTAATGATTAATAAAGGCTTCCCAGGTGGCACAGTGGTAAAAAAAAAATCTGCCAAACAACAGGAAGAGCAGGATCAGGAAGATCCCCTGGAGAAGGAGATGGCACTCCACTCCAGCATTCTTGCCTAGAAAATTCCATGGACAGAGAAATCTGACAGGCTACAGCCACAGGATAGCAAAGAGTTGGACATGACTGAGTGAGCACACCACACCACTAATTTCATCTATTTCAAATAATAAGTGGTAGTTTGACTTTCTGCCCTTTAGTTTTGCTGTAATTTAGGATGTATAATAGTAGTGAACATGTGAAAATAGGCACCTTTTTAGAAACTCATGGGATAGTAGTCAACAGCCCAGACTCTAGGGTAAGATCACCTGGGTTCAGGTCTCAGCTCTGCCACTTACTAACTCTGTGTCCTTGGAGAAGTTTCTTAACCTCTCTGGTGCCTCATGTGTGCCATCAGTAAAATGGAGATAATAATAGTATTTAGCTCACACAGAGATGCTATGAGAATTTAAGTTAGCACAATGGCTGGCACAGAATGAAATACATTATTTTAAATAACACACAAAGTAAGTTTTTTAAAGTATTTTTCTTGCTTCTTCTTTGTCTCATTAGTACAATCAATAAGCCATGAATTAATAGAAGTTCTTGTAGTAATGAAGAGGGGATGGGAAATGAACAAAACTGAAAGACTACAAAAATAATCTCTGCTACTAAAATCATTCTGGGAAAGGGCTATTTCATGCCTCTTATTCTTTAGCACCTAACAAGTTAAAACAATTTGTGTTTTCAGTTTCTCCTATCAGTAGAACCGAGGTTTTAATTTAAACCATGTTTGATGTCACTTTTTAATAGACTATAAATTTGAGGCTCACAAATTGCCCCACAAAGGGGATTGATTCCTCTTCTTAGAAATAAGAGATTGTACCAGACAGTCTTATTTTTATAGTTCTCTAATTAAATATGCATATAAATTGGATATTTTATTTAGAGATAGGAAAGAAATTCATATTCTTGAATCTCAAGTCCACAATAGCATTATCCAAACACACTCATTCCTGTGACTGACAGGGGAAACCAAGCCAGGCTAGAGCAGATATTTGATATGATCCCTTATGATTCTGATACTTAAAAATCTGCAATAGATATTCTTCACATTTGGCAGAGAGGTGTTTGAATTTCTAAATGACTGTGTGTCCATTATCATCTTTGAACAGACTCCAGTTCATACATTTCCCGATAACCCATTTTTTTTTCCACTGACAAATTTGATCCCATTGTGTTTTGTTCATACTTTTACTCATCAGGTTCTTGGATGAAGTACAGTCCTATTCAGGAATTAACAAAATGAGTGTGCAGAACTTGGCCACTGTCTTTGGCCCTAACATCCTACGTCCCAAAGTGGAAGATCCCTTGACCATTATGGAGGGTAAGTGAATTGCTATCATATATCGTCATCAGAAGAACAGTCAGTTTTCTCTAGATTGTCCTGAACCTATTCTCCTGTGAGGAAACAAAGGAAATAAATGAATCCATGGTAATTCCATTTATGGACTCAAGCTCTTCAAATGTAAAATCTTCTGTTTGAGAGCCAGGCATTTTTTGAGGAGTTTACTAAACATAAGTTACTAAACATTTCCTCCATATTTTCATAAGAATTAACAGAACTTGCATAAATCATCTGTAAAATATCACACAAGAACTGGAAATGGCTACTTCACTTTCTGAGTTTGATGCAATTTTCTGAAACCTCAAATAGTTATGCTTCTAAGTTAATACATTTTCATTAGTTCCAGTTTTATTGGACTGACTTCAAGAGGCAGAAAACATGGGCCTCTAAGATAATGCTGCTTATTTACTTTGGGTTGAAACATGAAGAATTTCTTGTTTTCCATATTACAAGATATCTCAAATTATTTATCACAATGAAAGGTTACTTCTATTTATTTTCAGCAGGTCTCCCTGCTAGAGTACCATTCTTTCTTGTGGACATTAGTAGTAGCACTGATGTGCAGGTCTTGGCGAGCTTTGAGAGTAAGACTAGAGGATGGGAAACTCAAGTAAGCAGCATAAAAGAGAAAACTAGACACAGATATTATTCCGAGATCTGGAGAGGATATCCCTTAAGTCTTTACCTAAAAATTGATTTATGCTTGCAGGAAGGGACTCTGTGCTACTTTCCTGGGAAGAGTGCCAGAGATCAGTAGTCTGAGGCATTCCTGGGCCTCACACCAAGCTTGAAATAACTGTATTTCCCACAACCAGAGTAGAAAATCCTGACATCGAGGCATTGCATAGAGTCCTCAGGAGGGTCTTACCTTGGTGATAATGTTAAAAGTTATGGACCAAGTTCTACAAAGCTTTTAAAAGAAATCCTAATGATTCAATAGAGGTCTGAGGAAGAAAAGAAGGAGGAATAGTTGGAGCACAAAGGATTTTCAGGGCCATAAAACTGTTCCATGTGATACTGTAATAGTGGATATATGACACTGTGCATGCGTCAAAACCCAGATCACACAGAGAGTGATTTTAATATAAACTATGCATACATGCATGCTAAGTCGCTTCAGTTGTGTCTGACTCTTTGCAGCCCTATGGACTGCAGCCTGCCAGGCTCCTCTGTCCATGGGATTCTCCAGGCAAGAGTACTGGAGTGGGTTGCCATGCCTTCCTCCAGGGGATCTTCCTGACCCAGAGATCAAACCTGCATCTTGTACAGCTCCTGCATTGTAGGCAGATTCTTTACTGCTGAGCCACCAGGGAAGCCCAATATAAACTATAGACCTTAGTTAATAATCACAATATATCAATATTGGTTCATCAATGGAAACTAAAACTGGGCTTCCTTCAGATGGCAAAGGATCTGCCTGCAATGCAAGAGACCTGGGTTTGATCCCTGGGTCAAGAAGATCCCCTGGAGAAGGGAATGACTACCCACTCCAGTATTTTTGCCTGGAGAATTCCATGGTGGGCTACAGTCCATGGAGTCCCAAAGAGTCAGACACGACTGAGCGACTAAGGCACACTCAACAATAAAAAGGATGAACTACTGATATATGAATAACAATATGGGAAAATGACAAAAGCATTTTGCGAAGTGATAATGCCTAGACACAAAAGACCTCATACTCTATAATTGTGTTTATATGAAACTCTAGAAAAGAAGAAAAGTATAATGACAGAAAGCAGATCAGTGGTTGCCATGGATAGGGGATTGGCTACAAAAGGACACAAGGAAATTGTCTATAAAATGGTTAGTTAGTGTTTCCAGGACTGTCGTTTGTCAAAATTTATCATATACCTCACAGATATCTTGTACATGTACTGAAGGATACAAAGTAATTCATTGAAAAAAATACAAATTGAAACTATATTTTATAGAATGCTGTGTGTGTGTGTGTGTGTGTATTTGTTTAGTCATTCAGTCGTGTCCGACTCTGTGACCGCATGGACTGTAGACGGCCAGGCTCCTCTGTCCATGGGATTCTCCAGGCAAGTATGCTGGAGTGGGTTGCCATGCCCTTCTCTAGAGGATCTTCCCAACCCAGGGATCAAACCCAGGTCTCCCGCATATATATTAAAGTGCCTAGTTACCTTCAAAGGAAAACTGAATTCTTTTCCAGTTCTTATGAAGATACAAGTGCTCATAATATGGTATTTAAATTCAACCTATATAAAATTATATGAGCCTGGGGGAATTGTTGAAACATGCAGTCCAGTGGGACTCCCAAATCTTCATGGATTCTTCAGATTGGCCTGGTAATCATAACCACTCTGGACTCACTATTTGGGCTTCACGTTTGTTATTAGCATTCTAAGGAAGAGAATGACAGAGAGAAGGGAATTAAAAGGAAAAAAGAAACACAGTGCATATAATGGCACACACATCATCATTACTACCAGGCTAGTCTGTCCTAAGTGGCTATAAAAATTGACAAGAAGTCCCTTTACAAGAAATGATTGTCATTTACTCTTCTGGAAGCTAGATGAAAGCAAAGCCTCCCAAGGTAAAAGCGAGACATTTCTAAATCTCTAGGGCTCTGACACTATAATTGGGGCAGTACACACTGGCATGGGTTTCCCAGGTGGCGCTAGTGGTAAAGAACCTGCTTGCCACTGTAGGAGACATAAGAGACACTGGTTCCATCCCTCAGTTGAGAAGATCCCCTGGAAGAGGGTATGGCAACCCACTCCAGTATTCTTGCCTGGAGAATCCCATGGACAGAGGAGGCTGATGGGTCCAGTTGGACATGACTGAAGCGACTTATCATGGACACACACACATCCATTGGCATGGCTGTTCACAAACTCAACATGGAGACCTTGGGAATGTCTGTCTTCAATTAATTAAATCCCCATACAATTTACAACTATGATTAACAATGCAGTGATATTTCAAATCTTAATATTCCTGTGATGGGGAAAAGCTTTATTTTCCCAAAGGACTAGACAGAGTCTTATATAACAGAAGCTGCTAACATTTGAAAGTATGTCTGTCAGATGGGCAAACAGCACATGAAGTACTCATGTCTTCAAACACAGTACATGAAGGTGTCAGTGCTGACAGTCATTTTAGAGATGCTTAAATCTTTTCTTCAGAGTCACTGCTACATGCACTGAAAATAGGATGACACATTCAGAGTTTACTAAAAGAGAAAAGATACATATATAATACCATTAATTTCATCCAGTCTTTTTTCTTACACAATTCCATCGTAATTGATGATGATTCAGTAGATGGTTGTCGTTTATTTAGTTTCTTATTCAGAACAACACCAAGTTTACTTATTATTACTACAGTTTTAACTCCAACAGGTGAAATACAGTAAGACAAATACATGATTTGGAATGAGAAGATGAAGTATCACATTTCACTCTAGTCTCTTATCATCTGTGTGGCCTTAGGCAAAATCATCACCACTCCAAACCTCAACTTTCTCATTTGAAAAACATTTAAGTCTTATCTCAGAGGCTTGCACGTATGCTAAGTCACTTCAGTCATGTCTGACTCTTTGCAAACCTATGGACTGTGGCCTGCCAGGCTTCTCCGTCCATGGGATTCTCCAGGCAGGAATACTAGCGTGGGTTGCCATGCCTTCCTCCAGGGGATCTTCCCAACCCAGGAATCAAACCCACATCTCTCATGTCTCTGCAGTGGTAGCAGGTTCTTTATGACTAGTGCCACCCAGGAAGCCATCTCAAAGCCTTATGAGAATATTTATTTAGAAGATGTTTAAGTGAAACATTTCCACCTAACACAGTTCCTCAAACTCTAACACACACAGGAACCACCTAGGGATATTGCTGACATGCAAATTCTGATTCAGAAGGTCTGTGTGTGGACCACTAGACAATACCAGGGCTATTAATCTGTTATCACTGTTGTCTTATCATCTGGGGGTTGGTTAGAAATGTAAAATCTCATGCCCTACTCAATATCTACATTTTAACAGAATCTCCAGATAATTTGTATGAACATTTATTTCTGAGCAGCACTGGCCACCATCAGACCTGACACATTGCTGATTCCTGATCTAAATATGTTAGAAGTTTTGAATCATGACAGAAGTGTGCAGGATATAGATGGATATAACACATTTCTTCCTATTCAGAATTTGAGTTAGGCCAGTAAGTCTCCCATTCTTTACCAAGGGGCCCTATGTGCTTGTTGGGGCAGACTTTTGACACTCAGCCAGGCAGTTGACAACTTTGCTTTAGCATTCTGGTCCTGCTTGTGCAGAGCTCCAAGATCAGCTGGAGATGAGACCTTTGGACTTCTCAGTTCTTTCCTGAGTGTGCACACAGCCCTAGGTATACACAGAACCCTATGCATACATGTATATAATCTTATAAATCTTCAAGTATATAGCAGAGCTTTTCAACACCTCCTGTGGAAATCTCTTCAGATTTTCCTCCTAAGCTTTTTGTTTAGCCTGTTGTTTTGTCTTCAACAGTTATCCACTTGCTTCAGGCAAACATGATTTTAAATGAAAAAGCCCCTAATTGTTTTTGACAAATGCCCCTGAGAAATGTCGCTCATTCTAGTCAACTCCTTAGCCAGATAAAATGAAGACAAGCCTCTTGAGTGGGGTCTTCCAGGGAACCACCAAACAAGTCAAATGACAATTCTTTGGGAAGGGGGCTTTCAAGGAGTTCCAAACCAGCTTTTTCCATTCCAGTGGCTGCCTCACTTCTGGTTCCCACTAAGATTGAGGGTTGTTGGTTTTCAAGGCTACTGCAGAAAGGAGGATGGGAATGGGGTGAGTTAAAACACTACAGAGCTTGCTGTTCTTTACCAAGTCAATGAGTTTTTAAAAAATCAACACTCTCCAGATTATAGCAAGACTTTCGTTAATTTCCAAATTTCTGAATATATTGACTGGGAACATTTTTGTCAGTTATTTTTATGGAAGAGAGGATTCTCATGCATCTTTATTACACCATTTTGGCTAATGTCACTTAAAATGCCCTGAAACTTTTGAATGCTGGGCAAGAGTTGTATGGAACTTCATTGACTTGCTATATTATGAAGAAAGACCACATATCTACTAGAGATTGTAGAAGGTTCCACTTCAAGGTGCCATTAAAATGTGTTGATATTTTGAGGCAATTAGATGAGATATCACAGTGACTTCTTTTAAGAAAGATTTTTCATAATTAAATGTCAAACTTACAAGAAATTGTGTGTGCCAATCAAGAGCCTGTTGTTTGGAACTAGTTAATTCTGGTTTTAAGCTCTTCTTTTTCTCCTTCATAGCTTGGGACATTGGTCAAGTTACTTAACCTTTATTAGCTAGTGATAATAACAGTTCTATTCATAAATTTTTTAAAAAATCCAACTAAACTAACAAACGTAAGGTGCCTAGTATAGTTCATATTAAATATTCAAGAAGTTTTTAGACACAATTGCTATTGTCTACCTAACCTGGAGAAGGAAATGGCAACCCACTCCAGCATTCTCGCCTGGAAAATCCATGGACAGAGGAGACTGGTGGACTGTAGTCCATGGGGTCACAAAAGAGTTGGACACTACTTAGTGACCAAACAACAACAATAATTGCTATTGTCATCATTAAAAACCTAGTTTGGCAATGCTAATAATAACATTGAATGTGCACCTAAATATGGCTCTTTAAACGTCACTTTCAAAATAGGAGATAAATCAAAACTGTTTTGCTCATACTCCTTTGCTTTCTTTGCAATTCCAGGCACTGTGGTGGTCCAGCAACTGATGTCAGTAATGATTGGCAAACATGATCGCCTCTTCCCCAAAGATGCAGAGCTGCAAAGCAAGCCCCAGGATGGAGTGAGCAACAACAACAATGACCTTCAGAAGAAAGCCCTCATGGGGCAGCTACAGAACAAGGAGAACAATAATACCAAGGACAGTCCCGTAAGGCGGTGCTCTTGGGACAAGCCTGAGTCTCCCCAAAGAAGCAGCATGGATAATGGATCCCCCACAGCTCTGCCAGGCAGCAAAACCAACAGCCCCAGGAACAGCATCCACAAGCTGGATGTCTCTAGAAGCCCCCCTCTCATGGTCAAAAAGAATCCCGCCTTCAACAAGGGCAGTGGGATTGTCACCAACGGGTCCTTCAGCAGCAGTAATGCTGAAGCACTCGAGAAAGCCCAGACCACTCCCAATGGGAGCTTACAGGCCAGAAGGACCTCTTCCCTGAAGGGGTCTGGTACCAAAATGGGCACCCACAGTGTGCAGAACGGAACCGTGCGCATGGGCATCTTGAACTCTGATACCCTGGGGAACGCCGGGAATGGCCGCAGCATGAGCTGGCTGCCCAATGGCTACGTGACCCTGAGGGATAATAAGCAGAAAGAGCAAGCAGGAGAGTCGGGCCAGCACCACAGGCTCTCCACCTACGATAACGTCCACCAGCAGTTCTCCGCCATGAGCCTCGACGACAAGCAGAGCGTCGACAGCGCCACCTGGTCCACGTCCTCCTGTGAGATCTCCCTGCCCGAGAACTCCACCTCCTGTCGCTCCTCCACCACCACCTGCCCGGAGCCAGACTTTTACGGTGGGAACTTCGAGGACCCCGTGTTGGACGGGCCCCCGCAGGACGACCTCTCCCACCCCGGGGACTATGAAAACAAAAGCGACCGCAGGAGTGTGGGCGGCCGCAGCAGTCGGGCCACCAGCAGCAGCGACAACAGTGAGACCTTCGTTAGCAACACCACCAGCAACCACAGCGCCCTGCATAGCTTAGTGTCCAGCCTCAAACAGGAAATGACCAAACAGAAGATAGAGTATGAGTCCAGGATAAAGAGGTGAGGAAAACCTGGAGCCCCTAGTGGCCAGAGAGGGTGCGACAGGCTCACCCGGAAGGGTTAAACCCGCTAACTCCAGTCAGAGACATGGGTTCAGGTCCCACCTTCGCCATTTGTAAGCTGTGGGACACTGGGAAAGCTCGCTTCCTCTCTGTGAGTCTCAGCTTCCCAATGTGAATTTTTTTAAATTCTAGTAGTAATCTGCCTCAAGGTGAAAATCGCTCAGATGTGTCCAACTCTTTGTGACCCCATGGACTGTATGTAGCCTGCCAGGCTCCTCTGTTCATGGGGATTCTCCAGGCAAGAATACTGGAGTGGGTTGCCATTTACTTCTCCAGGGGATCTTCCCAACCCAGGGATCCAACCCGGGTCTCCTGCATTGCAGACAGATTCTTTACCAACCTCAAGAGCATGTTAAGAATTCATTACACGTTGTCCCCAGGACAGAGCAGATGCTCAGTAATTCTACCTCTTGTTATTAGTAAAAGCATTGATTTAGGTTCAAAAGCTGGGGAGAGGAGTGGGAAGGGATGTCTGGAGTACCAGGAGTCTGTTATCACAGGAAGAGGATGAAATGAGAGTAAAGAAAAATTGGAAAATAAACAGATCTTTGTTGTTCATTATTTCCATGGTTGGGTGCTTGGGTTGAATGCTTGTCTGCTGTCTCCCAGGCTCAGACCAGGCCGCAAGGATTCAGCAGTGAGTAAAGAAAACAAAAATTCAGCCCTTGTGGAACAGGCTTACAGTCCCCTGGAAGAGATAAATAAATAAGTAAACTGATCCTATGCTAAGTAGAAGACTGAAGCAGGGAAGAGGGGTGAGAAGTGTTGCTGAGGGTTATTCTAAGTGTAGGGCTCTATAGGAGACAGTGATTCAGAGACCCAGCAGAAGAAGTGGAAATGCCCTGAGGCTGGATGGGCGAGGAGCTCAGAGAGGTACCATAGAACCTTCGAGATCATCTTAATCTTTGGCTTGTACTCTGAGATTGGAATCCAGGGAAGTTTGTGAGAAAAGGGATAGCATGAAGTATATTCATATAGACAAGGAAACTTTTAGCCTAAATGGGGAGCAAAAAATATGACTTATAAGCAAACCGTTGTGCTGAAACCTAAGTGATACCAGTTGACATCTTCTCATAAAATATCCAAGAGAGGAGTTGGCTTAGCAACTTCAAGGAGGTAACCTGGCAAATATAAAGGGTATTGGCTGAGGATCCTGCGTTGACAATGCCCCTGACTGTCAGATGCTCCAAGGTCTTGAGAGGCAGCAATACAGAAAATGGAGCCTCTGCCCCACAGGTACAGCCTTGGTGCTGGAAACCTGAATATCACCACACTCCGCAATTTCACCAGAGTTACAGAAATTACTAAACTGATTGTTTTTCTTTTCACCTTTCAGTGTAGTATAGGGGAAGGACCCTGCACTCTTAAGAGCAGGTCTGAGGCTCAGTTCAGCCTGAAGTAGCCCCTCTAGGGGCCTCAGCCCCAGTCCCAGGCTGTGCCTTGGTAGACCCCTTCCTGTTCTAAGACCCTCATGATATGTGAACGTCTTTGTCCTGTTCAACTGCTTCCATGACCCTAAACCCCACATGGCTCTTTCCTTTATATATAAAGGTGACCTTCATGTATTTTAATGTTTCCCATCCATTTATCAATTATCAAGCCAAAAGATACATATTTTTAAGAGCTATGGAAAAATAAATAAAAATACTTACATGTTAGATTGAA
Organism: Dama dama; assembly: GCF_033118175.1. Lineage (NCBI taxonomy): Eukaryota > Metazoa > Chordata > Mammalia > Artiodactyla > Cervidae > Dama > Dama dama. The sequence goes on along the minus strand of NC_083686.1, from coordinate 16,014,695 downwards.
AAATTACTTTATTGGAAACAGAAGATTGGTTTGAATTTTTCTAAATAATGCCAAGTGACAGGAGAATTAAGAAGAAAAAATAAAGTTATCATCTTATAAGGCTACTCTTCTTTCTGAATGTAGTTTGTGGAGCCAATGGCTACCAAATTTCTGAATTGCTGCCAATGCATGATGGTAAATTAGCACTTAGCAGTGGAAAGCAAGAGATGACACTTGAAACCTCCATTAAGATAGAATATGCATTATTCTGAACAGTTGCAAATGTACACATTCATTTATAACATTGGTGTTACTTTATGTTCTGAGTCTATGGTACATCTCAGAGACTTTGATAAAATAAAAGAACCTTTCAACAGAATGTCATCTCATTGGCCTCTTTCATTGGCATTTTTACCTACTTGACAAGCAAAGAAAGAGGTTCATTATAAAACGGGTAGTGGAACTGCCATATGACCAAGCCAAGCAGTATAAGAAGTAATTGTTCTAGATAATTATTGATCATTACTGTTTAAAATTATGTATTTCTCTTTCAATTCCTTTTTAACTCTACAAGTATTGAGGCTAGATAGATAGATGATAGATATGTATGTACATATATATATGCATCCCTAGATAGAGCATGGAGAAATAAATAGATATTACTTTATTTATCAATCATTGATATATATGATTTTTAGTTTTTAAACATGTCAGTTTAATGCTCTTCCCTCCCTCAAATTAGTTTCTACCTTTATCATACTGTAGTCAGATAAATTTATTTACATGATGTCAGTTATTTGGTCTAGTAAGAAGTATTATCTTATTATTGGTTTGAGATTTATATATGATCAGTAGATCAAATCTGTTAATCAGGCTGTTCAAATATTTTGCATTTCTCCTAACTTTTATTAGATCTATAATTTCTAAAAAAGGTATCTTAAAATTTCCTAATTTTTGTGGATTTATCTATTTATATTTATAATTTTGTTATGTTTTAATTGAGTAACTTGAGGCTATATAACTAGATGAATAAAAGTTCAGAATTGTTTATATCTCCCTAATTAATTGATCCTTTTATCACAAAATAGTGGTAATAATGCTCTTTGCCCACAAATAGTTTTCCAATATTAACATCCCTATATAATTTCTATTTTGATTAGTAACTCCTTACTATATATTTTCCATCATTTCAAGTTTTGTGTTTCATTATTTGAAGACATTTTTTCAGTTTACATTTATCCATCTCCTCTTTTGTTTATTTCATCTCCCCCATTTTCTCAGTTTTCTCTCTATAACCCTTATTACAGCATGTTGAACCTTCTTAGTTCATCCTCCCTCTCCATCTTTGTTAATTTCTCTTTCTTATATTAAATTTTCATCTTTTTTCATTCCATGAGGCATTTGGAAAGTTTTTCTCAAAGCTGTTTTCTCATTTATTTATTTCCTCTTCTGATTCAACTCTGTCACTTCACTCAGCCCATGAGTAGAGTTTTTGTAGTCTCTTTGCCATAAAGACGATTGATGTTCCAAGCTCTCGAGTCACTTTCAGCCTTCTGTCTCTCTCATACTAGAGATTTCCTCCTCCCCATGTGAAAAGTAAAAACCTAGTCACAGCTTCTAGGGCTTCTATCCGAGACAAATACCCCTCATGTGCTTTCACTTGCTGTTCTAAATTTGTTTCTTCCTTGGTTCTGATACCTGAGGATGCTCTTTTATGTTTTTAACTTTGTAGTTTAAACATATTTTCCTAACATATTTTTCCGTTAGTCTGTGCTTGCAATGGGAGGGATTTCTTTTATTTTTAACTTAGCCATCAGATTCCAGGAAGTTTCATACAGGTGCCTGATACGTACAAATGCATTAGTATATTTTTAAAGGATAGTCTCCCTTTGTATTAAAGGTTGAGTTTCTTCCAACTTTTTTAGTTCTAAAACAAATAGCTTTACAAAGCAGAGAGAATATATTGGGAAATAGTTCTGGGTGAGAAACAGCACACTACCAGGTTTTTATGTAAAACATGTGATCGTGTGATCAAAATGGCCTTCTAAACTAATTAAAGAACGCAATTAAAAAAAAAAAAAATCTTAGTTGCTTACAAAGGGAGAGCAGATTCATCTTTAAGTGTTTTTATGATTATCTGAATGAAATAACATATGGGACTCATTATTTCAGAGCAGAAAAATAATTGAGATTTTAATTTGAAGATCATTAGAATAATCAGATTTTTGAGTGCTAAGCGTGCATCAGCCTCTCACATTTCAGTAGCATTGCAAATTCAAGCATACCCTTGCCACTTCCACTCATAATAGGAGAAATTAAGATGCCAGCCATTACCACGACACATCATCTAATAAAGAAGTGCTTAATATTCCTCCTTGAACAACAGCAGTGATAAATTGTGTTTTGAAACTTAATGATTATGGAGAAAACTCTATTTTTTAGGAAATTATCTAAAATTATATAGCCATCTAAAAGAATACAGCTATCAATTTATAAAATGCAGCCAGTCCCCTACATGCACACTTCAGTCGTGTCCAACTCTTGTGTGACCCCATGGACTGTAGCCTGCCAGGCTCCTCTGTCCATGGGATTCTCCAGGCAAGAATACAGGAGTGGGTTGCCATGCTCTCCTCCAGGGGATCTTCCCAACCCAGGGATTGAACCCGGGTCTCCTGCATTGCAGGCAGATTCTTTATCTCTGAGCCACCAGGGAAGCCCGAGTCCCCTACATAGGAACCTTCCAGTTGTAAACTTTCAAAGATGCAGATGTGCATCCCATTCATGTCAGGTGTGAGTAAAACTGCAGCTTGCCCTTTGTCTCCTATTGCTGGTGATCCTTCAGCTCTACCATCTTCTGCCTCCTCTCCCTCCTCCAGTCAATAATTCTTCTTGCCTGTTTACTCGATACCAGACAGCTGTTGTACTGTATTACTGTACTTTTCAAGGTACTATACTGCAAGATTAAAAATGTTTTCTTTTTTGTATTTTTAATATATTATTTCTGTGAAAAGTATGATAAACCAATTATAGTACAGTGCTATATACCCAATTGTGTTAGTTGGCTACCTCGGCTAACTTTGTTTCTTGGACTTACAAGCAAATTGGATTTACAAATGTGTTCTTGGAACAGAACTCATTTTTATGCAGGGAACTTACTGTATAGTGATCTTAAGATATGTTAACTTGGAAGACAGAATTGCAGCTAGCAGGCTACATAAGTGGACTGTGTTGTCACAAAATGTCAGGTGAATTACTTATTCAACACATGTAAGTTCTACTTCTCTTGTTAATGTAAGGTGGCTACTTTTGGTACCACTTTTATAAGAGGGATGCTGTATAGTCCCTTCTAAGTCCATTCTTAGCAGTGGACTTACTCTCTCTAGCAATGACATTTTCACTGTCACTCTTACTTCTTTGGTAGAGAGCAAATATGATGGCCCTCTTTTCTTTCCAACTTTATCAGACTTTCCTCTTTCTTTTAGTGAAGACAAATTTACATTTAATGACTCAGGAAGCTTTGTAGTTTGGGCTGCCTCCTGCTTCTGCCAAATTCTGTGCTGCATGACTGTGGTCTCTGGCTTCTTGAGTGAGTGAATGAGTGCTGAAATTCACTATCAAATGACAATGAAGTACTTCCAAGAGGGGTCTTGGGGTCTTGCAGAAATGATAGTAAGTCATGTTATGAAACAGTAAAAAAAAAAAAGAGAAAGAAGAAAATATATGTATGTATTAATCAGTGGACCTTGATTTCACTGATTTGAAAGGGCTCGTTCCAGTTTCCAAAGCATTGCAGAGACAGAGTTTAGGAAACATTTTTTTAATCTTTTTTGCATTTCAAAAAATAAAATTACTTTATCTCTTATTCCTTCCCCCACCCTGTGCAGCTTAGAACAGCGAAACTTGACTTTGGAAACAGAAATGATGAGCCTCCATGATGAACTGGATCAAGAAAGGAAAAAGTTCACAATGATAGAAATCAAAATGCGAAATGCCGAACGGGCAAAAGAAGATGCAGAGAAAAGAAATGACATGCTTCAGAAAGAGATGGAGCAGTTTTTTTCCACGTTTGGGGAGCTGACAGTGGAACCCAGGAGAACCGAGAGAGGAAACACGATATGGATCCAGTGAGGGGACTTTCCCCCGCTGTGTCGAGTGGCCCTGGGAAGGACTCTGGGGATTCTGGTGGGAAGATTATATAGGACCAGGTGGCTGGTCACCTGGCTGTACAGAGCTCTAGCTGGGGAAGGCATATCATTTATAGACATTACCCACCCATATCTGCAATGTGTACCAAAGTTGTATCATGTCCCATAATGCTACTGTTAAGTATTACAACTGGATATGTGTATATAGAGTAGTTTTTAAAAAGTAAACTAAAAACAAGAAGCATATCTCAAGAATTATTTTATTGCCAGTCTTGTATTTAAAATGTTAAATCAGTATGTCATTGCAATTTAGCTTGCTTTCAAGCTTCACCCCTTGCACTTAACATAAGCTATTTTTGGCATTGTGTTATCATCAGCTTATTTTATAGATCAATATTTTTATTTCCCCTTTTGCTGAGGAAATGAAGATAAGCAGATATATAAATATATAAAAATATATATGAGATGAGTTATTAAAATCAAAAGAATACTTTGTGGCTGTGCTGTTTGTGCCAATAGACCTTGCCGTGACCAAAAAGAGAAATGTCAATAATTTTATAAAATACAATGGAATCCCCAGGAAACTTTGAATCACTCTATGAATTCTGCCCTTGATACTGCTCAGTTTTCTTGGGGAGATGGTTTGACACAGGAAATTTTAGATTATGTAAAAAAGTCTCCTTCTCAAGTCCCCTGGTCTGTCTTGCCCATGCCATAGACCCATGTCTCCTATGTAGGATGCACTTTAGTGGGGGGAAAAATCATTTTAAAAAAAGAGCATTTAAGTAGTCATGCCTTGCATTACTCTTTCTGCTGGATGGTTATGAGAGAAAATTCTTCCTGCCATTGGGAAGTTGAGAAACAATGTTTGCTAATTATGGTGTCCACATTGAGCACCTGTCCTCGACTCCACCCCCACCCCCATACCAACCTCCCCCTGCCCTGAACTGCCCTTTGGAAATGGAAACAGTGAAATAGTATTACCGTATCTTTCTCAGTTAAACTGCTGGAGTGCGTGCCTTATATTCTTCTTTTGCTCAGGCTGACTGTTCTGTTGTCATCTAGGATCCTTTCTGAACGACAGCTGGCAAAGGTAGTTTGAAGCCAGAGGGAGGTGATGGAGGGAAAAGGGACCAGGAGAAGGAGGAGACAGGTTGGAAGAAGATATCTGGCTTCTAATTTGTTTTTTTACAATATTGTCCTTCCCTATTAAAACATAGTTATTCACAATAATTTTAAAATGTGAATCTTTAAAAGTCCAATGTTGATAAATTTGTGAACATCACTAATGATAACTTTCCAGACTCTCTAGGACTCTCTGGAGCTGGAGATTGGAGAGAACAATTCCTCACAATTAAATAAGGCAATGAGTTTGAGAAGCAAAGCAAATAAAACTTTCTCAGACTAGAACAGACAGTCACAAAAGGCATAATTAGAAATAAATACTACTTGAGTTTATGGGATTTGTATTGTTTGGAGCTTCTCTGTTTGTGTGTATTTATTTTCAAGGGGACAGTAAACTTTACAACCTCTGTTCTTGTCACTGTGCTGCCTTTGTTTATATACTTACACTCAGCAAGCTTTTGTGGTCCTTTGGTATCAACCACTGTCTCTGTAGCAATACTTCCTTTATCTGTAGTTCCCTTTTCTCTCTCTTTTCAATTCTTTAGCAAGATACTCCTACCTGGATAGCCTATAAAAAATTCAAATGCAAAATGTGCAAAAATGATCTCTTACCTTTTCATCTTTTCCCAAGTCCCTGCCTTAGTTAGCAAAAACCACAGACTCTTAGAGGAAGCTGTATTATACAATAGTAAAAATCAAAGACTATGCAAACAGCCCGTGATCAAATATTTTCCAATTTGCCAGTTGATACTAAATCTTCTGTGCATCTCTTTTTTCATCTGTAAAATGGGTGGGCATAATAAAAATACTGCTCTCATAGACTTATGTGGTTTCAGCCAGGTAGCTTATATCAGGCTGAGCACAGTACCTAGTATACAGGAAGGACTCCATCAATGTTAACTGGAATTTATCTCTACTATACCCTCTCTTCATGTTTACATTCACTCACCAAGTACTGTCTAGTCCACCCATCCTCGCCTTTTTCATCTGCTCTCTTTGATTAATTTCTGCCCATCTCTTGATGAAAGCATCTCACCCAGCCCCTTGTGTTCTGGTATTTCATTTGCAGACTGCTTTTTCTAAGTCATCCTTCTGACCATTGTAGCCTTTTTAATAACAGTCAAATGCCCCTCACACAATATGTATGAGTCTAACCTGCAGTTTCATTCTCAGATCCTGCCACTTCCCCCCATACCTGCAATGCTATCTCATGCACCTGGAACGTTCCACCTTCTTTTTCTTTAAGATTTTTTTTAATGGACCATTTTTAAAGTCTTTATTGAGGTTTTACAATATTGTTTCTGTTTTTGTTTTGGGTTTTGGCCATAAGGCAGATGGGATCTTAGATTCCTCACCAGGGATCGAACCTGCACTGCCTGCATTGAAAGGCAAAGTCTTTTAACACTGGACCACCCGCAAAGTCCCTCCACCTTCTATCATTGTGCCCATCGTGACTGCCGCCCTTCTATCTGGCACACACCAACCATGTGTTTTTTTGTTTTTGTTTTTTTATTTTATTTTATTTTTTTTGCCAAATCACATGTCAGTTCAGTTCAGTTCAGTCACTCAGTCGTGTCCCACTCTTTGTGACTCCATGGACTGCAGCATACCAAGCCTCCCTGTCCATCACCAACTCCCGGAGTTTACTCAAATTCATGTCCACTGAGTCGGTGATGCCATCCAACCATCTCTGTCATCCTCTTCTCTTCCTGTCTTCAAACTTTCCCAGCCTCAGCATCTTTTCAAATGAGTCAGTTCTTCAGGTCAGGTGGCCAAAGTATTGGAGTTTCAGCTTCAGCATCCGTCCTTCTAATGAATATTCAGGACTGATTTCCTTTCTGATGGACTGGTTTGATCTCCTTGCTGTCCAAGGGACTGTCAAGAGTCTTCTCCAACATCACAGTTCAAAAGCATCAGTTCTTTGGCACTCAGCTCTCTTTATGGTCTAATTCAAACATCCGTACATGACATAGCCTTGACTAGACAGACCTTTGTTGACAAAGTAATGTCTCTGCTTTTTAATATGCTGTCTAGGTTGGTCATAACTTTTCTTCCAAGGAGTAAGTGCCTTTTAATTTCATGGCTGCAATCACCATCTGCAGTGATTTTTGAACCCCCCAAAATAAAGTCTGCCACTGTTTCCCCATCTTTTTGCCATGAAGTGATGGGACCGGATGCCATGATCTTAGTTTTCTGAATGTTGAGTTTTAAGCCAACTTTTTCACTCTCCCTGTTGACTTTCATCAAGAGGCTCTTTAGGTCTTCGCTTTCTGCCATAAGGGTGGTGTCATCTGCATATCTGAGGTTATTGATATTTCTCCTGGCAATCTTGATTCAGCTTGTGCTTCATCCAGCCCAGCATTTCTCTTCAAATGTCAGCTCCCCTCTAAAGCTTCCAAAGATCTCAATGCAGGGTTAGTTACTTTTGTGCTCCCAATTTGTATATATCTCTTTTACCCTTTTCCATGCCTGATTGTTTTCTTCACCAAGTTAAAAAGCACTTAAGGAAGCAGCAAAGTGGAATGGTAATTGCAGGAAACTGAGAACCACACAAAAGTAAGCATCTTAACAGTTAGAACCGGACGTGGAACAATGTACTGGCTGGAAATTGGGAAAGGAGTACTTCAAGGCTCTATATTGTTTGTCACCCTGCTTATTTAACTTATATGCAGAGTACATCATACAAAATGCAGGCTGAATGAAGCACAAGCTGAAATCAAGATTGCTGGGAGAAATATCAGTAACCTCAGATATGCAGATGACACCACCCCTATGGCAGAAAGCAAAGAGAAAAAAAGAGCCTCTTGATGAAGGTGAAAGAGGAGAATCAAAAAGCTGGCTTAAAACTCAACATTTGAAAAATGAAGGTCATGGCATCTGGTCCCATCACTTCATGGCAAATAGATGGGGAAACAATGGAGACTGGGCTGTTTTCTTGGGCTCCAAAATCACTGCCGATGGTGACTGCACTCATGAAATTAAAAGATGCTTGCTCCTTGGAAGAAAAGCTGTGACCAAACTATACAGCATATTAAAAAGCAGAGACTATTATAAACAGTGCTGTGATGAACATTGGGGTGCACGTGTCTCTTTCAGATCTGGTTTCCTCAGTGTGTATGCCCAGAAGTGGGATTGCTGGGTCATATGGCTTATAATAGCCAGGACATGGAAGCAACCTAGATGCCCATCAGCAGATGAATGGATAAGGAAGCTGTGGTACATATACACCATGGAATATTACTCAGCCATTAAAAAGAATTCATTTGAACCAGTCCTAATGAGATGGATGAAGCTGGAGCCCCTTATACAGAGTGAAGTAAGCCAGAAAGATAAAGAACATTACAGCATACTGACACATGTATATGGAATTTAGAAAGGTGATAACGATAACCCTATATGCAGAACAGAAAAAGAGACACAGAAATACAGAACAGACTTTTGAACTTTGTGGGAGAATGTGAGGGTGGGATATTTCAAAAGAACAGCATGTATACTATCTATGGTGAAACAGATCACCAGCCCAGGTGGGATGCACGAGACAAGTGCTCCGGCCTGGTGCACTGGGAAGACCCAGAGGAATCGGGTGGAGAGGGAGGTGGGAGGGGGGATCGGGATTGGGAATACATGTAAATCCATGGCTGATTCATATCAATGTATGACAAAACCCACTGGAAAAAAAAAAATAATAATAATAAAAATTAAAAAAAATAAAAAAATTAAAAAAAATAAAAATAAAAAGCAGAGACATTACTTTGCCAACAAAATTCCCTTTAGTCAAAGCTATGGTTTTTCCAGTAGTCATGTATGGATGTGAGAGTTGGACCATAAAGAGAGCTGAGCACCAAAGAATTGATGCTCTTGAATGGTGGTGTTGGAGCAGACTCTTGTGAGTCCCTTGGACTGCAAGGAGATCAAACCAGTCAATCCTAAAAGAAATCAGTCCTCAATATTCATTGGAGGGACTGATGCCGAAGCTGAAGCTCCAATACTTTGGCCACCTGATGCAAAGAACTGACTCTTTAGAAAAGACCCTGATGCTGGGAAAGGTTGAAATCAGGAGGAGAAGGGGATGGTAGAGGATGAGATGGTTGGATGACATCACCGACTCTATGGACATGAGTTTGAGCAAGCTCCAGGACTTGGTGATGAACAAGGAAGCCTGGTGAGCTCCCGTCCATGGGGTTGCAAAGAGGCAGACGTGACTGAGCAACTGAACTGAAGTGGACTGAATATGCCTTAGGCAAGATGCAAAATAATGAAAAGTCATTTAACCTTTGAGCCTTAGTTTTTTCATCTATAAAGTGGAGACAATAAATCTCTTACTTTGAGGTGATGTGCCCTGTGCCTATCCAAGTGCCTGCCACATACCTTGATTGACAGCTCTATTGAAATGGAGTTTCTTAAGGCAGCTGAAAGATATCTTATTGATTTTAAGGGCCTCTCCCTCCATCGTCACTGGACTTCCCAGGTGACACAATGGTAAAGAATTCTGCCTGCCAATGCAGAAGATGCAAGAGATGTTGATTTGATCCCTGGGTTGGGACGATCCCCTAGAGTAGGAAATGGCAAACCACTGTGGTATTCTTGCCTGGAAAATTTCATGCGCAGAGGAGCCTGGTTCACCACCATTATTATGCCACAGAGTACCAGCATGGAGAGTTAGCAATAAATTTGGTCTTTGCTCTATGAGGGATACTGTTATTAATTTTAATTATAAATCTCTGTGATGACAATCTTCAGTCAATGCATGCCATGAGCAGCTTATTCATCTGGATTTCTATTGGTTCTTATATTAATTCAGCTGAAAGCCTAGAAAAATATCAATGGCAAATTGACATAAGAATAAATTGGAAATAAACAGGTAGTATTTGCTACATTCTGAATACACTACTTCTTTAAAACTCTTTAGACAGCTGTGATGATTTTTACATTATGAGCTCAGGAAAAAAGATTTGCTTCCAAGTGTTGAGTCTATAGTATTGATTTTACTCATCAAACTATATGGCTGTGTATCCTTTAGTGAACGTTTAAAATAGAAATGCCCATGCCATCAAGCTAGCTAAAGTGTAGATTTTATATGTAAATCTATCATGAAGTGACTAAAAACTCCACATGGAATTTAAATAATGTCATTTCAATTTATTCACAAACTGAGGATTCCTTTTACAAAATTAGATCAATGCTAGGTAAGAGAGTCTAAATCTCTTTTTAAAGATATAATTAATGTGATAATGTTATAAAATTAATGTAATGAATACTTCCATAATTTTAATGATATAATTATCTCTCATTGGAAATGCAGGAGCGGATTAAAGACTGGGGTTATTGTTCAGTTGATTTCCTTTAGAACTGTTTGGTTTGATCTACTTGCAGTCCTAGGAACTCTCAAGAGTCTTTTCCAGCACCACAGTTCAAAAGCATCCATTCTTCGGTGCTCAGCCTAGATTGGGGTGGTTGTTTAGTTGTTAGGTAATGTCCAACTATTTCCAACCCCATGAACTGTAGCCCACCAGGCTCCTCTGTTCATGGGATTCTCCAGGCAAGAATACTGGGATGGGCTGTCATTTCCTTCTCCAGGGCACCTTTTGGACCCAGGGATCAAACCCATGCCTCCTGCATTGGCAGGTGGATTCTTTACCACTGAGCCACCAGTGAAGCCCCAGGGAGCCGAACACAAACCCCAGTGTTCCTTACATTACAGATGTGTGCCCTCTTGGTGTAGCATCCTAGAAGAGAAAATGCATGAACTTTTGCATTCAGAGACCTGGATGATAATCCCAGCTCTGCAGCTTAGTAGTTATATAAGCTTAAAGGAAGTTGCATCAAGTTGGTAAGCCTGTTTATTTTTATGTAAAACAGGGATAATAATAGTGTCTTTTCCTTATTGGATATTTTTGAGGCATGAATAAGTGATTAGTACAGTATTTGGCATGTAGTAAGTGTTCTATAAACGGTAGCTGTCAGCCCCCAAATTACTCCAAATTGTTGAAAGGATGCTTATGGAGCTCATAGCTGGATTCTGGCCTTGGGAAACTGACCAGCAATGAAACACTAGCATGCACAGCAGCAGAGGGTATAACTGTGCCCCTGTCTCAAGGACTCTAATTTTACCTTTTCTCGGATGGTCTGCCAGAGACTGATGACAAGAGAGAGGCAAGCTAAAAGCATCCTTTCTATTCAGAATTAATACAGTTATATCCATGATCTGGGAATAATATCTAAAGAACCACCCGTAACTGTCCTGCATCAATTTTGTCTATGTGGACACTGAGGAAGACAATAGGCATTAAATGTATTAGGTAAAATACAGCGAAAGTGCCTAGGGATGTGGGCCAGTGAACATGTCTACAGTCATATCAGCATCACCGTTAGTGAATATTCGTTGAAGGATTCCACATTCTAGCCTAGCAGGAGGCTAGGTGCCCTGGAATACCTTGTTGCTTTTCAATTGCTAAGTCAGGTCCGACTCTTTGTGACTCCATGGACTGCAGCATGCCAGGCCCCTCTGTCTTCACTATCTCCCAGAGTTTGCTCAGATTCACATGAATCATTCACAGATTCATTCACATGAATCTGAGCAAACCCCAGGAGATACTGAAGGACAGGAAAGCCTGGCGTGTTGCAGTTCATGGGGTCACAAAGAGTCAGACGCAACTTAGTGACTGAACAACAACATGTCCATTGAGTCAGTGCTAGCTATCTAACCATCTCATCTTCTGCCACCCGCTTCTCCTTTTACCTTCAATCTTTCCCAGCATCAGGGTCTTTTCCAGTGAGTCGGCTCTTTGCATCAGGTGGCCAAAGTATCGAAGCTTTAGCAACAGCCCTTCTAAATGACTATTCAGGGTTGATTTCCTTTAGGACTGATTAGTTTGATCTAGTTGCAGGTCTCAAGAGTCTTTTCCAGCAACATAGTTCAAAAGCATCATTTCTTCGTTGCTCAGCCTAGTTTACAATAATTGCCACATGAGATGTATTGCAGATGTTAAAAGATCACAGAGGTGAGGCTGGACAAGGCATTGCAGAGCCATGGCTTTGACATGAGCCCTGAAGGATGAGTTGGAGGTAATCAGACAGGGAGGCAGTTTGGAGCCAAGACCTCCCTAGAGCACATGTGAAACAGCATGTACAAAGGTGCTTGTGTTATAGACTCTAGGGAGGGAGCCTTTTCAAAGACACAAGATGACCTATCCAGCCTGTGCCATCAAGGTGGCCGTCAACCTAACAACCTACTTGCACCCTGTGAGACTTAAAAACACACTTAGGTCCCGGGCGGCTTCTACTCTTTTATTCAAAGGAAGCAGCCAGGGTGTGTGAAGTGTTTTGCCTTGTTTGAATTCACAAACTACAGGGAAAGAGCGCTGGATCAGTGGCTCCCATAGGTCTCTTTCATTATTCTCTTTATAGTCTTCTTAATGGCACCAGTGGGAAATGAGCCAAGTGTTAGCACTGCCCAGCTGAAGGGCCTCTTGTTGCCAAGTGACTTGGATAACGAACAGTTTCCCAGGCAGCCTGACTTTACTGGGCCTACTCTAGAGCTTTAAGGGGAAAGTTTAGCCAATGAAAAGTGTGTTGTTTAACATCCCATTTATGGCTCAGGTCCAGGGCTGAATGACATTTTTAATTTATGGACTACGTACCTGCTATCATCATAGACCCTCGAGGATCAAGTCCAGGTGAGACCAGCCCACACAGGTAAGAGTCCTTTTGTTTTATCTTAGGGGGTCCCTTTCTTAAGTGGAGAGTACAGGTAACAGGATAATAATGAAATGTTTGAGTGAGGAGTCAGACTGGACTATTTGCTAGGAGCAAAGCTATCTCTTGGCTCTGAGGGGAGCCCTTAAAAAGTCTGTGAAAACACCAAGTCCATCCTAGCCCTCTCTTCTTAACAAACACATTCCCTGCCTCCACAAGAGTCATTAGAGTTGATTATGTACCACACACCAAAGTCATCCCCAGGTCAGCCCACCACACTTCACCCTCTGTTGTTGTTTAGTTTCCTAGTCATGTCTGACTCTTTTGTGAACCTATGGACTATAGCCTGCCAGGTTCCTCTGCCCATGGGATTTCCCAGGCAAGAATTCTTGGAGTGGGTTGCTATTTCCTTCTTCAGGGGATCTTCCTGACCCAGGGATTGAACCCACAACTCCTGCATTGGCAGGTGGATACTACTGGGCCACCTGGGAAGCCCTCACCCTCTGTAACTTTTTGTCAAAGTAGCTAATGATCCATGTCGCTTGTCTCCACCTGTGAGCTCATCCCCATCTTGCTCAGCACATTCCCACATTTGCTTCAAACTCTGATTCCTCCCCCATTTCCCAACCTTTCCATTACACCTTCTAGATCTGCCAGCATCTCCTCTACATTTTTCCTGAAGCATTTATGTCCTAAAGACATGGTTGTTCTGCAGCCCTCTCCAAGATGGTCTATTTTTCCTTCCCACAACACAATTCAGCACAAATGATAATTCCCACAATTATCATTAGCCTGACAGAGAGGAAGGTCTCTCTTTGCTTTTTATTGCTACTTTCAGAGCGTTGATCCTCACCTCCCTAAGAACCTCCTTGGAAGCACATGTCACATGAAAGAGTATTTTTAGCATCTAATCAGTTGTTTGTCCTCACTTCTACTTCTCTGTCATACACCAACCTGGCCATGCAGCTCCTCGACCTACTCGGTCCTGTTCTTGGGTAGCTAAGTCGTGTCTGACACAGTGACCCCATAAACTGCAGCACGCCAGGCTTCCTTGTCCTTCACTGTCTCCCAGAGTTTGATCAAATTAAGTTCATTGGCTCAATGATGCTACCTAATCATCTCTTCCTCTGTGATCCCCTTCTTCTCCTGCCCTCAATCTTTCCTAGCATCAGGGTCTTCTCTAATGAGTTAGCTCTTCACATCAGATGGTCAAATTATTGGAGCTTCAGCTTCAGCATCAGTCCTTCCAGTGAATATTCAGAGTGATTTCCTTAGGATTTACTGGTTTGATCTCTTTGCAGTCCAAGGGACTCTCAAGCCTAGCATTTCATATGATGTACTCTGCATACAAGTTAAATAAGTGGGGTGATAATATACAGTCTAACAATAACTGCACCATCACCAAAATATCTATACCAAGCATCCACTCTCTGAACATCACCTCTTTTCTTTCTGGGTAACTCCTTTTTGCACCATCACTCCAACAGTTCTTGAATACTTCCAAAGTATTCACAGCCATGGACTTGCCTAAATTTTCACAGATTATTATCCTCTCATGTCATCCCTCATGTCATTGCTTCCCTCCTTGACCAACTTAGCTTCTGTGGTTCTCCATCATATTTATTTCTTGGAGTAGGAAATGGCCACCTATCCCAGTATTCCTGCCTGGGAAATTCCATGGACCAAGGACCCTGGTGGGCTATAGCTCACAGGGTGCCAAAGAGTCAGACACGACTGAGCATGCACTCACACACTCCACTCTCAAATTCCTTCATCTTCTCTTCCACCACTCCACTCATCTGGGAAGAAAAGAAAAGAACTCAAGTTTGGCTAAATCCAAGTTTTGCTTCCTCTTAACCTTCATCTAAAAAACTAAACATGGCTGAAGGGCAGGAGCCCACTGACTGACTTGTCTACCTTATATAAAAATGGCTCATTTGTCTCTCATTGATGTCCAGTAACTTATCTTTGTAGTTTTTAAGGTCTGTTTCACACTTCATAAGCCCCATAAGCTCTTTCTATCCTTACATTCAGCTGATAATCTTACTTATATAACCTTACTTACTGATAGCCTCTTTTTACTGAGAAAAAAAAATCCACAAGGCACGTGAGATCTTAGCTCCGCATCCAGGGATCAAACCCACACCCCCTGCATTGGAAGGTGAAGTTTTTACCTCTGGATGACTAGGTAAGTCCCTGTTTTAATGTTTCATCATCACATCTGCCAGACAACCTACATCTGCACTGTACACACCATCTTAGCTCTTGTTCCAAAAACCATGCTGCCTGCTCCACCCAGGCCAACGATTCCTCTCTGAGAGCACACCTCTCCTTTTCCAGAATATTGCTCCTTCAAATAGATACTCTTCCTCTCTTGCATTACATATTTTGCTCTTAAATATTAAGCCCACCCACGCATACTTACACTTTGGTAACTTTAAAAAATCCTTTCACCTTATACTTTTAGGTCTAATTTCAACATCACTCTTCTGTTTCTACTTTTCAGGGAAAAAAAAAAACTTGAATTTTCTGAACTCATTCCTAATTTCTCACTTCCCATGTTCTCTTGAACTCAGTGGAATCATGCTTTCTTGCTCAAAATTGCAGAGAAACTGCTGTAGTCAAGGTCAGCCATGACCTTCATAAAATCAAGTCCAATTGTCAGTCCTCGGTCTCCATCTTAGCTGCTCAGTGGCACTGTCCATGGTGCCCATTCCCTCATTTTTGAAACACTTTCTTTGGCTTCCAGGACAGCACGTGTTCCTGGTTTTCCCTCTGCTTCACTAGACATTCCTTAGAACACCCTCCTCTTCCTGACTTCTGTATGCTGGAACAAGAGGTGCATTCATCTGTAGATTCTCAGCCTCTTAATGGTCTCATATAATCTCCTTGTTTCAATGAACACTTATAAATTGATGACTCTCAAATTTATGTTTCAACTCAACTTCTTCCCTACCTCCAACCTCATAGATACTCCAGCTACTTCACATGAATATCGAATCATCAACTGACATTTCCAACAGCAAATGCGAATTTCTTCACAAATATGCTTCTAACCCATCGTTCTCAGTCAACTGCACCATCATTTACCTTGTGGTTTAGCTTTCTTAAAATACAGGCATCCCTTGATCTCTTTCTTCCATATCACATTTCAGTCCATCAGCAGATCTTGTCAACTCTACCTTCACAATGTATCCTTAATTAGACTGTGACTCCAACTGCTTCTCAGCACCAGCTCTTCTTAGCCCAAGTTCCATCGGCGTTTGGGACTCCTGATACACCTTACAATGGATTCTTTGTTTCCATTCTTATCTTTTTTCTTCACCTCCTCTCTCTACTCAGCAGCAAGGGAGATCCTTTTTAAAAAGAAATATTATGGCATTCCCTTGCTCCAATCTATCCATCATCTTCCCATGATAGAATCAAAACCCAAGATCTTGCCAAGCTCTGACTCTTTCTACCTCTCCAATTTCACTTATTATCACACTTCTCTTGTCCATTCTGCTTTATTCATAAGAGGCAGTGTGTGCTCAATTTTGTCCGACACTTTGAGACTCCCTAGACTGCAGTCCACCAGGCTCCTCTGTCCACGGAGTTTTCATGGCGAGAATACTGGAGTGGGCTGCCATTTCCTCCTCCTAGAGATATTCGAGATCCAGGGATCAAACCCACATCTCCCCAGTCTCCTGAATTGGCCAGGCAGATTCTTCACCACTGAGTCACCAGGGAAGCCCTTTATTCACAAGACTGTCATTCTTTATATACACAAACAAGCTCTTACTCCAAGGCCTCTGAACTTGCTTGTCCCTCAGATATTAATATGACTCATTCCCTCACTTTATTCAGGTCCGCTCAAATACCACCTCTTCTGAGAACCTTGCCCTGATCACCTCATCTAAATGATACTCCTTATCATGCCTTATCCTTTTAACTACTCTGTCTGTTTTCTTAGTGCTATCCAGGACCTCGAGCTTCCCTCATTGCTCAGTTGGTAAAGAATCTGCCTGTAATGCAGGAGACCCCGGTTCAATTCTTGGATCAGGAAGATCCACTGGAGAAGGGATAGGTTACCCACTCCAGTATTCTTGGGCTTCCCTTGTGGCTCAGCTGGTAAAGAATCCGTCCACAATGTGGGAGACCTGGGTTCGGTCCCTGGGCTGGGAAGATCCCCTGGAGAAGGGAAAGGCTACCCACTTCAGTATTCTGGCCTGGAGAACTCCATGGACTGTATAGTCCATGGGGTCGCAAAGAGTCAGACACAACTGAATGACTTTCACTTTCACTTTTGCAGTGTGCATAGAACAGTCATGGGAAGACTGAAGTACTTAATATCTGTGGCATGGGTCAGTGAGTGAATGTTCAGAGTTCAATGTCAAGTTCCTGGTTCACATATTCAGTGATGTTCTGAGTTGGAGTTTCTAACAGAAAATAACAAATGACTAAAATCTACCTTAACTTATTTTAGGGCTCCAACAACCCCCATAGACTGAACAAATTTCAAAGATTTGGCTTCCTATGAGAGCATCACTGCAAAGAGACTCCAGTATCTGCTGTGATATCATTTACTCATTTGGATATTTTGAAATATGAGCCTCAAGCTCAGCATTCAGGCCCAATAGCTCTCAGAAGAAAGATGTATCAAAATGAATTTTATATTATGTAGCAAAAAACAACCATGCTATTTTTGTTGTTTTTTAGCCTCTAAACTTCTTATCTATTTCCCCCCAGGATACAAATACCATAAGTCATTGGCAAGGTGTCAAAATGCCATCACATTTCTCCCTTTTTCTGGAGATTGAAATTTGTTTGTTGTTGTTGTTTACTTGCTAAGTCCCATCCGACTTTTTGGCACCCCATGGACTGTGCCCAGGCTCCTCTGTCCATGGGATTTCCCAGGCAAGAATACTGGAGTGGGTTGACATTTCCTTCTCCAGGAGATCTTCCCAACCCAGGGATCCAAGCCACATCGCCTGCATTGGCAGACAGAATTCTTTACTGCTGAGTCACCAGGGAAGCCCTTCATTAATGGTACTTATGTACAATTAGACAAAATGATAACATCAAAAGAAGCAGATTCCGTGTTTCATTGCTTTAAGAGAATAATAAAAATGGAATCATTCAAATCATGCCACTAATTTGAACACATTATTATTTTGAAAGGAAGTAATAGATGAGTTAAAGACTTTTTGCTTTAACGACTTATTTATAAACTGTTAAGCTTTATTTACTCTGAAGTTGTGAGGATAAGAACTATGTTGTATTTATCTCCTACCAAGGACACATAGAGAGATGTTCAACAAATGGCTTTGGAGTGAATGAATGTGCCACTTAAGAATGTAACTCAGAATTTAAATTAGAAATTTAGAGCAATTTTCTGAGAGCTTGATTTGCACCAAATCCAAGTTTGCAAAATATTAACATTAAGAAAGAAGCAATTGCTTTTTGAAAGTCTTCCTTTTATAAAAGAAGCACTTTAATATCAATAGTTTCCTTAGTCCACGTAAAACATTATTGGTTTATAAAAATTGATTTTGTGTATAGTGGTTCATAAATAATCCTTTGACAAATGCAAATATAAAAGTGTTCATGAAAAGCAAATTGTGAGAGATACACTTTAATAGGAAGAGTGTGGAGAGTTTTTAAGATGAATAACATTTTACATCTGCTTTTGAGTTGCAGACAACATGGATCATTGGGCAAAAAGAAGGAATATGGACGAGGATCCAGGGAAGGACAGAACCGGAAGTTCAGTGTCAAGGAAGTGAACCACGGAGTAAAATTTGAATCTTCTAAATTGCATTTCAGACTTATTTTACATTGGGTTTTATACTATGATAAACAGGTCTTTAATATGTGACAAGAGAGGACGGGAAATTCCAAAGTGGTGTTTGATTCTTGTGTAGGTACCATCAGACTTCATGTGCTTAGGAACTACTGTACACATCTACAGTTAGTTTCAGTAACAAAAGAGAAGACACTGATCTAAAAGGGTGAGCAGATCGAATTCAGTCTGGACCTGGGGAGATGACTTGCCGTGTTCAGTGGTCACTGCCGTGAACTGATCTGAGACAATAGCATTTTCAGTGTGTTTCACTACTTGCAAATGTCTTGCAGGCATGCCTTTCAAAATTCGGGGATGAAAGACATGCAACAAGTAGCTTTCTGATAAATCCATAAGGTCAGAAATCTCTACCTTGAGTACAACCCAGTGCAACTGCTGAGCAAACAGAATCCTCCTTCTAGGATGGTTGTTGCACAAGCAAGAAAGGTAGTTTTCAAGATATCTTTATTCTCACTGTAAATGCGGTGAAAATGACCCACATATTTGGTAACTTTTCATGGTACCTGGTATGCACCAATAACTCCTTCTGATCCTTTCTCTCCGTAAGCAGTCTTATGGAATGTGACTCCCCTTCTTAATATTGTATTTTCAGGTACCTATACTTGGCCACTTTTAAACTTATTAACAGAGTAAAGATCTCTGATTTAAAATAGAAGCTATGCCAGAGATAACAAATGGCTTTTGGTTTCTATTTTTCTCATATATAAAAGGTTAAATTGTATTAACTCAAAAGAATAGGTATGTTTATTTTCCAGATTTTCTTTGTAATAGTTAGCTGGTTAAATAAAACATTGTATTTACAGAAATAGAAGGCCATTCCTCACCTTTTTCAGATGTTTCCAGCTTAACATGGGTTTGGTGACCTTATCAAGACATAAAATCATAAATTCACCAAGGAGTAAGGTTGACTACCGTGTAGACACACACAGACACACAAAACAACTTTGACCTCTCTCTTGAGTAATGACTAAACTGATCAGGACTTCTGATAAATTAACCTGATATTTAACCCTGTTTTACTCACCTAATACCCTCAGAAAATTATTTTTTCCCTCTTCACCAATTTTATACCTTAAAGGAAACTTATATGAGTTGTAGATGCACAACCAACATCTCCAGACAGAAATGAAGCCTATTTTTAGAAGAAACTAATCTCAAATGAAAGTAGAGCTTTCTACATGGTCACACATGTATTACACACTCATTACCCAAAGTGAGAAAGTAGGTCACTCCTCATTTCCTTATTTATTCCCTGGCACAATCAGACTGCACAATGAAATCATGTGATATGCTTCAGAGCTACTGTCAGGACATAAAACCCAAGACAATGAGCAGCACAACAACAGTTAGCAACAGGCAAACTCCAACAAAGTCTGGGTTTGGATTTGGTTTTATGTTACTAGAAGCAGATTTGCTCTGTTTTTTAATAGTTCATAAGAAACAGAAATCACAATGTATCGACTTCATATCCACCTACAAAGAGTTCAAAAAAGCCAAAGCTCTCCCCCCATTCACCCTCTTGTTCCACCAACATTTTGAAAATAAAAAAGGAAAAAAAAAAACAAACAACAAAATGAAAAAGAATAAGAAAGGACACGAATGATTTCAATAATTTCAATCCTTATTAAACATCACTGAAGTGCATTTGATCTATCAGGCTGACTTTCAGTTCTCACCACTAAGACCTTGCAAAGAAACTGGATGTGCGTTAGTTTTGCTTTCCAGGGTTGATCTAGAACTGTAAACATGAGATGTGTATGAATGTGTGTGTATGTGTTTTAAGTCCATTTCATAAACAGGGACACAGGACAATTCTCATCATTTGTAATAGTCTTTGGAGTCCAATCATGCAGAGTAACAGGCAGGTGTAAGTTAGGTCTTGTTGCAAGATATACATGGCAAGGTGAACATTTCAGTGCTAACTAGGGGCGGGAGATTTCTGTCCATTAGGATATACTGGCCATTGGTCCCACATAATCAAAAGTTAGATGTACAGGAGTTCATATACAAACAGAGATCTTCCATTTCAGCTTGCTGACCAAGGAAATGAGTCAAAGTGAGCCATTTCAGACAGCGAAAGAACTGTCCAAGTGCTAAAAGAGATAAAATCTTATATTTTAATCACATGGAAAATAATTAGTGTAACTATGTACATTATAAGTTGATTGTTGTTCTTAGAGAAAGGAGTTTCCATTCTGGGTTCAATAATCTCTGTGGAAAATACGCACATTGGGTATTGTGAGCAGGGTAGAGGGTGGAGATTTCTCTTCAGACCCAAAGTGGTTAGAATCAAAGATTACTCAGGCTATTTAATCCCTTTCTCTGAGCTATACAAGATAAATTCTCTTCAGCTAACCTGGTTGATAGCATTCAACACAGAGCATAATGCTTCTAAGATTTAGATTATCATATGTTGAGAATTACATAGAAATAGATTTGGAATAATTTAGATTTTGCAATGACTGTTTAAAATTTTAAAGTCCATTTTGCTTATTCTGCATCCCTCCTCCCTGGCAAGTCATAAAAGGATTTATCTAATCTCACCTATTCTACTTATTCTATTTGTCAAGGCCTATTTTCTGATTTACCAGTCAGCTGCTATCAGTATCCTTAGGTAATATTTTTCTGATAATGATAACAGATTGAGAAAAAAAACTATCCAGCTCCCTGGCCTTCAATTAAATAGTTTACTCCAAGTGGAGGGAACAGACCAGGCCCTGGTCCACCTATGGGGTACATTCTCTCGAAGCTCAGTCATCAGATTCTTGAAGATGCAAGATTATTATCAGTTTTTATTCAACAAGAAGAAATGTGGTTATCAGGCCAGTGTATCTCTTTTGAACACATTGGCCAACAGAATACATATAGAAATATCAAAGTGGTGGTGGTGGTTTTGCCAAGCTCTCTCAAAAATCCAGTTCCTCCTGCACATGGACACGTAGCTATCCCTCCTGTAAAATACTACAAAACATTTCTTGAAGGATCACTATGAAACTACTTGCCCTTTAAGGAAATTCAGGCCAACTTCGCATTCCGAAAGGAACCCCAACCATAGGCAGGAACTTCACTTTTCCCAAGAGTGACCTGACATTCCCCTACCTGAAAAGCAGGAGAGACCTTTTGAAGGAACAGTGACTGTACCGGAAATATTTGTTTTTTCAAGAAAAGA
Source organism: Dama dama (assembly GCF_033118175.1). Taxonomy (NCBI): domain Eukaryota; kingdom Metazoa; phylum Chordata; class Mammalia; order Artiodactyla; family Cervidae; genus Dama; species Dama dama. Next base: position 15,992,740 of record NC_083686.1, on the reverse strand, counting down.
AGGCTCAGTACAGAACATAGTATGTTCTGTGGATCTGGTAACAAATAATCACTTCCTGAAGAGGCTCCAATAAAATGGACCCAAGATTGTGAAGGGCAGGTGGACTTTTGCAATGATGGTTCTCTTTGTTGGCCTATCTCCTGTTGCTTTGATAATGTAGGAAAATTAATTGTAGAAGCTGTCAAGAAGCTAACCCTTAGCTTGCTTTGTAATATGTGATATCTCAATATAAAGGTTGTTCCATTTTTCCTTGACTGGAGGGAGTTCTGGCTAAAGGTAACCTGTTTCCAAGAGACAACAGGAGAGGCCAGACTAGTCGAGTTTAGAGAAGTAAGTAGCAAGTGGAAGTAGCAGGTAATGGGAGGGACTTTGGGTAGTTCTTGCCTGGTTTCATCTGAGTGGGAAAAAAAATCACTTCCACATACATGAGAGAGAGTCTCACTATTGAGTGGTGTGAAGATGCTGGCTGGAGATTTCCTTTTGTCTCCTGATGTCATTTGGTGGCTGATGAAATTCTTCCTGGATTCACTCTCTTTCAGCAGCTTCATGCTCTCTGCACTTAATCCCATGGGGTTAAAGAGCCAGGAGGGGAGAGGCCACAGGGATAGCAAGAGAAGAGCACAGACAAAGGAGATAAGCAAAGAAATAGAAATGCAAAGAAGAGAAACTTTAAAGGGGGTGGGGGCGTGAGGGGGAGAGTTGAGAGAGAGTGACTCAAAGAAAATTGACTGGACTCATGTGAACTTGGAAGCTTTTTCTGATCAGATTGTCTGCAGTATTAACCGAAAACAAGGGCAGCAAGACAGAGACACTGGGCCACTTCTGTTCCAGGGGACAAGCTGCACAGTCTAATATTTTTTCCTCTCCGTTTTGAACAAATGACCTCTTGTCATGAAATCTGTGGTGTGAAGTAATCCCCTATAAATGGCAGCATTGCTCCTGTAGCGATGGTGGGAGTTGATTCTATTGCTTAGGAAGAGATACGGCTTCCCTATCGTTGTATTTAAGGCAGTTTTCAGAGCACTGGCATTCTTGTCTGCTCTGTTTTCAGAGGGATTCCATTTGCCCGTCATCTCACACTCATCCAACCATCCTGTGTGTTTCACTTCTTCTTCAGGTGAAATACCACCACATGGGTGAGCACCAAAATGGTCAGAGTGCAAAGAGTTGTGATGGACACTTCAATAGAGTGAATAAGGGGAGAAGGGTTGACCTGGTCCTGTTATTGCTGAGAAGTTACCCTGGTCTCACCTTGTATGGAACCAGGATGTTTCACAGTGCCTCCTTCAAGTGCCTGGGAAAGCACTTTCATTTATTTTTTAGCTAAATTCAGGAGATTTTGCTAAACATTGACATCAATGCTTCATGGCTTTTAAGACACTCTATTGCTAAAGCTATTTAGCAGCAGTAACTTATGGGCAGAGTTATTGCTGTCATGTCAACTTGTGGTACAAAACTCAGATGATCAGCCCTTCTTGAATTGTTGAAATTTATGAAAAAATAAATAAACATGAGACACTGGCCACATTAAGGAGTTGGGGAAACCTCTGAGGAATGTCTGTGGATGTTTTCAAATGCTAACCTGAGGATCGTCCTGGGATTTGGGTATTTTTTTTTTTTAAGTAATCTTTTTTTTTTTTTTAATTCCAGAAGAGGGAAGTAATATTTCTTCTCAAAATAAAACCTTGACAAGATATAAACCTGGAAAATAGCACAGTCATGGAAAACACAACCCACAATCTAAAAATAGCCTAGGCAAACTCATTTTTTGTTCGGGATACCATGTAGAGGCAGCCCCACTCTTTTTTTTTTTTTTTTTTTTAGCCCCACTCTTTTTCAGAGAAGGGTTCCCATCAGATATGGACACACTAACCCTGCCTCCCTAGCTGCCAATCTCTTCTCAGTTGTGACACATAATTTGCAAACGACAAATGAGGGTCTCCTTTCTAAAACAGGAATGTCGGTGTCTCCTAGAATCTGGGTCATACCTCCTTTAGTTCTTCCTCCCACACGGCCACACTACCATAGTCTCTCCTACCCACTCACTATCAGAGAAAAGACCCTCAGCTGTTATGTCTACCTTCCTTCTAAAGGCCAAACCATTCAGTACCTGGAAACTGTCACCCTCTCCCACCCCGCACTGTACATAAGCATCACATATGTTCTTTCTACAAATTGGTTTACAGGTGCCATTTAATCAGTTCAGATTTGGAAGCTACATCTTCAAGGGTCCAAGAGAACTCACTCCCTCCCCATATTCCACCCTTTACACATTTTCTTATAAGACATACAGCTTAATCAGTTAACAAACTAAATAGCTTATATACTGGCAATATATTACAGATGGGTTTATGTCAGAGTAATAGATCACATGAAATGGACCGTGTGGTACCCCAGTGCGTGATGTCTTGGGAGAGCCCTGAGGACACTGACAGTAGCATCTCTAAGTAAGTGGTGCTGTGTGAATACAGACACATGCGGATCTGTATCTACATCCATCTGACTAGGCCAATAGGAGCAGGTAGATGCAAGATAGAGACACACATGCTGGATGGGGCCACTGCACACCTTGCCATGCCATTTGAAAGGGCAGTTACAGGTCACTGGTTCTGCAGCCATTAAAATTACACTTTGTGGAGAAGGCTTCTCTAATTGTGTTTGATTTCTTTCCGTAGTAAAAGCATCATTGGAAGAATACCAAAGCAAGAGCAACTAGGCGTTAAATACACATTTGGCTTAGCTGCAGTACAGCACTCTGGAGAAGAAGCAGGCGGAAAGATGTGTTTCAATTTTAGGCTTGGATTCTCTCCCTTGCCACATTCTTGTCATTGCGTGTCTGCGTTTGCGTGTGTGCGTGAGTGTCTGCGTGTGTGTTCCATCACATCATCTCCTGAAGAACGCTGGGTTTCGCAGGCAGGCGGCTAGTCACCTGCAACAACCCAGGGGTCCTGCCGAGGCTTCCAGGCTGCTGTCAGTGTCAGATGCCAGGGTCTGGTCGGTGGACATGGAGGAGATGTCGTTGACGGATGAGGAAGGAGGGAGACTCTCACTGCTGTTCACGGCTGCACCTGTGCTAAGAAAACGAAGACCAACATGACTAAACCTGGAACTAGACTCAGCTGGATATCACTCAGGATACAAGTGTGTGCACATATGATAAGGCAGTGGTCCCCAACCTTTCTGGCACAAGGGACCAGTTTCATGAAAGACAATTTTCCCACAGAGTGGTAAGGGGGGATGGTTTGGGGATGATTCAAGTGCCTTATCTTTACTGTGTGTTTTATTTCTATTGTTATTACATCAGCTCTACCTCAGATCATCAGGCATTATTAGATCCTGAAGGTTGGGGACCCTAGATAGGTGATGTCTGCTCCATCATTCATTCGACAAGTCCTCATAGAACCACTGATACAGAACACTACATTAGATGGTGAACATGAGGGTAATAACACAGTGTCCCTGATCACAAGTTATTCAAGGGTTAATGCAGTAATTCAAAATTGAGACAGGAGTACGTCAAGGCTGTATATTGTCACCCTGCTTATTTAACTTATAATGTGTGGAGTACATCATGAGGAATGCTGAGCTGGATGAAGCACAAGCTGGGATCAGTGTTGCTGGGAGAAATATCAATAACCTCAGATATGCAGATGACACCACCCTTATGGCAGAAAGCGAAGAGAAACTAAAGAGCTTCCTGATGAAGGTGAAAGAGGAGAGTGAACAAGTTGGCTTAAAATTCAACATTCAAAAAATGAAGATCATGGCATCTGGTCCCATCATTTCATGGCAAATAGATGGGGAAAGAATGGAAACAGTGACAGACTTTATTTTTGGGGTCCCAAAGTCACTGAAGATTGTGACTGCAGCATGAAAATAAAAGACACTTGCCCCTTGGAAGAAAAACTATGGCCAACCTAGACAGCATATTAAAACGTAGAGACATTACTTTGTCCACAGAGGTCTGTCTAGTCAAAGTTATGGTTTTTCCAGTAGTCATGTATGATGGTAAAAGTTGGACTATAAAGAAGGCTAAGCACTGAATTATTGATGCTTTTGAACTGTGGTGCTGGAGAAGACTCTTGAGAGTCCCTTGGACTGCAAGGAGATCAAACCAGTCAGTCCTAAAGGAAATCAACCCTGAATATTCATTGGAAGGACTGATGCTGAAGCTGAAGCTCCCATACTTTGGCCACCTGATGGGAAGAACTGACTCATCAGAAAAGACCCTGATGCTGGGAAAGATTGAGGGCAGGAGGAGAAGGGGATGACAGAGTATGCAATGGTTGGATGGCATCACAGACATGAGCTTGAGCAAGCTCTGGGAGATCATGAAGGACAGGGAAGCCTGGCGTGCTGCAGTCCATGGTGTTGCAAAGAGTGGGACAGACTGAGTGACTAAACAACAACAATGCAGTAACTGTCAAATTCTGCTCTGCCCTAGAAATCATCTGTAATGCTTCTAAAAGAAAACAAAAACCTCCACTAAACACCCCATTTACCCTTCGCACCTCCCATATTGTAATGCATCTGGCCTTGGGTAAAGTCAAGGCATTTGCATTTTTCAAAAGCTCCCCAGACTGATGTTGACTGATGTTAAAGGCTGAAGACCACTGTTCTATGAAGAGGGCAAATAAGTGAACACCTTTAAAGTAATCACCTGAACCTGGATGTTTTCAATTCAGGGAGGTTTTTTTTTTTTTTTTTTTTTTTTTTTCTTGCATAAGGCAGCAGGCTGGATTTTAGTTACTGACCAGGGATCAAACCCACACTCCATGAACTGGAATCACAGAGTCTTAACCAGAGTCTTAACCACTAGACTGGCAGGGAAGTCCCTCAGGCAACTTTTAAAACAAACACATATAAGCCTCTTATCCCAGAAATATAGGCTGAGGTAATTGCCAGAGATCAGAATTACTTTGAGGCTACAGTTATAAGAAAGAAAGGTATATTAAGTAAATATTATTACACCGTCATTAATTTTACATCAAACTTAAAATCCATATCAGAAAAGCCAGGTAGGACTATGGATGAAAGTTACCATAGACCAAAAAAAGAACAGAAGTCAGAACCACAGTCAGCCTCTTGAGTGTATGCTTCCTTTTCATCAGGCTTGCTTACCTGGAAATCTCCAAGTAAGAACTCTGAATTATTAACTACAAAAATTTTTTAATTGATCTGCTATGTAGGAATACAAAGATTTTGATACTCTGAGGAGAAACTTGCTCATGGTAATCACTCAATAAATACTTACTAAGCTACAGTCGTTTTAAGAACCACACAGGAGAGATTGTAAAACTGAATTAAACCAGAGTACCCTGGAAAGTCCAATCACTTTTTCTCTTTATAGATCCTTTATATTCAAGCGATACGGGTGGTAAAATGCATGTTTTGTGAAATAGTTCACTATTAAAAATATATGAAGTATAAGCATCTAATAAAGTGAGACATATTTGGTGAAAATCATATATCCCTGTGAGTAAGTCACAGTAGTATTATCAAATACATCTAATAAGTTAAGAAAAAAATCTAATGAAATGGAGACCTTAATATAATCTCCTTGTTCCTGGAGTAGGTAGGTGATTAATATGTGATAGTAACTGGAGAGGATACACACACTTAAACTAAAACAAATTATATGAATCCTTTTAAAATTGTTTTTTGTTAATTATAACCATATTTGTGCAACTTATGAGAAATATAAAAAATAGAGGAAAAAAAGACAGCAATATGCAGTGATCCTCAAATTAATGATAAGAACTATTAAACTTTTGTTATATTACTTTCTAGTTTTTTTGCTAGGAAGTCTAAGTATAATCATTTCATATATATCCTTTTGTATCCTGTATTTTCTTATCCAAAAAACCTATGCAATATTTCATGTTCTTTAAACTCTTAAAAGTATCAGTACCCCCCAATCTTAAATGTCTCTAGATTTTTAAATCTGTCTTATTAACATCTTCTTGTAAATAGTTTTACTCTTATTATCATAAAAATATATAATGTAAAATTCAGTTCAGTTCAGCTCAGCCGCTCAGTCATGTCCAACTCTTTGCAACCCCATGGACTACAGCATGCCAGGCCTCCCTGTCCATCACCAACTCCTGGAGCTTGCTCAAACTCATGTCCATCGAATCGGTGATGCCATCCAACCATCTCATCCTCTGTCATCCCCTTCTTCTTCTGCCTTCAATTTTGCCCAGCATCAGGGTCTTTGCCAATGAATCAGTGCTTCGCACCAGGTGGCAATACTTTGGCCAGCTGATGTGTATTTAGTTGCTCAGTAAGCACACAAGTAATGTAAAGTTATCTGGCTTCAATTCATGCCAGCTTTATTGGATTATATCCTTTACAGATATGGTGCAGAGCTAGTTCATTTCCTCTCGTGACATACACTAGTAGATTTCATAGGCCGACAGACAACCCTTGATTAAACAGCCCAACTGCCCAGTGCTGTTTTTTCCCTTTTATTTTAGATTACATTATACCAACATCTTCATATTCTTTCATCAGCTTTGGTCTCTAATAATTGAGCATTACTGTGATGGGCTTCTCAGAAACATCTTTAATTTTTCCACATCATTATTAAAGGGTAGAGATTAAAACTAGATGCAGGATTTTAATAAAGGCTTGATCAAATTATGGGCCGACAGAGTGAGATTACTGTCTATTCATCTCCTGAGTGATATATTCTTATACTACAGGTGGTTTTCAAATCATGGTACTAGAGTCTAGATTTAGTTTTAATTTGAAATATAAAATATTGCCCATATACCTTTTGTAACAGCTTCACTGAGACATAATTCACAAAGCTAATTTGTATAATTCAATTTTTTTAAGGATATTCACAAAGTTGTGCAATCATTACAATAATCAGTTTTGTAGAGTTTTTATCACCACAAAAGAAAATCCTATAATCTATTTCTTACCACCCAGCCCTAGGCCATGACTAAGTTACTTTCTGTCTCTATAAAATTGTCTGTTCTGAACATATCAGATAAATGGAATTATACAATATGTGTCTTTTGGGACTAGTTTCTTTCACATAGTTTAATATTTTCAAAAGATTCATTTGTATCAATGCTTCATTTCTTTTTATGACAATAATATTTATTGTATGAATATATCACTTTTGTTTATCTATTTATTAGATAATATCATATGATATTTGTCTTTCTCTGCCTGACTTACTCCACTTAGTATGATAATCTCCAGGTCCATCCAGGTTGCTGCAAATGGCATTATTTCATTCTTTTTAGTGGCTGAGTAACATTCCATTGTATATGTGTACCAAATCTTCTTAATGCATCCATCTGTAGATGGATCTTTATATTGCTTCCTGTCTTGGCTATTGTAAATAGT